>NC_143057.1:70697750-71007166 GCF_052426305.1 Pelodiscus sinensis
CCCCAGCTCACTGACAAACTGATCTAGGGCAAAATTTCTTCCTGACTACACATCTGGCAATCAGTTCCTGAGAAAGTGAGCAAGACCTGAGAAAAACGTTCCCAGTAAAAGCTTAATTGCATCCAAAAAAGTCATACAACACAATGATTTGCTTTTGAAAGACAGCTATTTTTTAACAAAATTCCTGACTACCTCTAGTTAACTGTCATTGACAAAAAGTGAGATTGAACTTTGTTTTCAGGGGGTGACATTATAAACTTTCAGGACACAGAGATAAGAATGATTTACAAGTAATAGCATCACAATATTCAATGCTTTTAGAAAAGTTTTGTCTTGCAGTCTAATCTTGTATGTATGAAATTGTCCATTATTTTATAAACAGCATGGTGATCTTGGTCAATTACTGTGAAATCTGAAGTAAGAATTCTGTTCTCCTTAGAATTTTAAAAGTAATGATAAGCTGAATTTTTAAAAAACTTAATTTCCTACAGTTGGTTACTTCAAGGATAAATACAATATATTTGTCACTCACTCAATGAGAATAGTGGGTTAATTTCTATATACATTAGAATGAAGTATTTCATATACAGAAAAAATGCTCCTGAGATATTCATGATAGCCAGTTAATGAAGCCACTTTTGAAATACCTGTTACAAAAGAACTGAAAAGGAATTTGAACTTAACAGAAGGTTCTAGTGTAGCATATGCAGTAAATCATTTTATATCATGCAAATAAGAATCTCTTCTGTGAGAAAGAATGAATTATCCTGCTCTTATCCATCATTACACACCTATCTCTTTGTCTTAATGTAAGATGATTTTTAGAGAATGCCATTTGAATTGTCCTTTCCATCCTTCTGCAGTTTATAAAATATTGTGTGTGTCTAATACTGCATATATATTGTATTTATGGTACGATGGAGGTAGGGTAAGGATCATACAGTCATAGAGCAGTATTAATGCCCCACTTCTAATTAATGTTTCTTCTCAGATTTTGAAAGGTATTTATGTGCCTCATTCCCTTTTAATCAATGGGCATGAGGCACCTTTGAGGATCTGGGCCTCCATTTCCTTCAGGATGAATCCCACTAATGTTGAGTACCTGTAAGATACACGCTGTTCCTGTAAGACACATAGGGTACGTCTAGACTACAGGCTTTTGTCGACAGAAGTTTTGTTGACAGATATTGTCAACAAAGCTTCTGTCGACAGAGAGCGTCTAGACTACATTCAGTTCTGTCAACAAAGCAAGCTGCTTTGTCGACATGGCAGTGTAGACGCAAAGAAGATACGCACTAATGCCTTCTGTCGACAGAACTCTGTCAACAAAAGGTGTTATTCCTCGTAAAATGAGGTTTACCAGCGTCGACAAAACTGCTGAGTTCTATCGACGTTATGTCAACAGAACTCAGCGGTAGTGTAGACGCAGGTTTAGTTTTGTCGACAGAAGTCCACTTTTGTCGACAAAACCCTGTAGTCTAGACACACCCCTAGATTCTACAGCCTCAGACTCATAATGTAATCAAAATGGGGTATTCTAGATGCTCTAACGCTACCTGCACTGTTACAAATTTTATTTCATACCAACCATACAAGCTATATGGAAATCATATAAACCTCATAAATATTCCTTGCCTCAAGTTTATATCAGTTAATTTGCAAATTCAGGCAACAGATTCTTGTCCCAGAAACCCTTTTGTCCTTAATTTGAAAGATGAAGAATATTCACTGCATGTTGACCTGTCATGAAGTAGACTCTCCAGTATAGTGCCTTCAGCTGGTTGCCTTGGGGAATTAGCTTGTTGTTTTGTTAGGTGCCTTCCTCCAGCTGGTATCTTCCCATGCTCTTCTTTAACCACGGCATCCTCTTCAGGACACTGCACCCACTCCAGTCTCCAGTGCCCACTCCAGTCTCTCTGCACCCCCTTCTGGGGGGGGGGGGCGGTGATTACTCCACTGTCCACTCCAGGGTCCTCCCTTTTCCCAGGGACCCCAGTTTTTCTCTCAGGGAACACCCAGTTCCCCCGCACCTACCTTGCCTCAGTGACTCACTGCCAGTCTTCATCTAGCCCCTGCCTCTGGGGCAGACTGCAGTCTGTAATGGCCACTAATCACTGGCAAAGGGGTATGGACCTGCTGCCTCTGCCTACCATGGCTGCCTCCCACAGCCCCAGTAGTAACAGGCCTTGCAGTCTGGGGCTTACTTAGCCAGAGGCTCCCCAGCCCTGTCTTCTTTCCCCAGTACTGCTCTACCTCCAGGAAGCCTCCTGCTTCCATGGCAGACAGGTCCCTACTGCTCTCCAGCCAGAGCAGCAGTCAGTTCTCTCTTACCTCCAGGAGTCCTTCTTTATATTGCCCACAGCTGGGCCCTCATTAGCAGAGCTGCCTCAGCTGGGGCGTCACTCTCTTTTGCCCTTAAAGGGCCAGTGCAGGGCAAACGCCCTTTCACATGACCCCTCAGAGATGTACGACAATTGAGAACAATCTTCACTGGACTGTGAAAAGTTCAAGGGTCATGCTAAGTTCTGCTCTAAAACGAAAAGTAAGTAGGATACCCAGGAGAAGAAGATCAGGCAGGATCTCTAATCCACTGAAGGGCTTCCACTACTGCCATGAGGTTAACCCAAACAAACACTTATCACCTACAGAAAGTGGGATAGTGAGAAATGGCAAGATGTGGCTACAGAGTGGGGGAAAAGCTCCTTGTTGTTTCTCCTGTCATCTTGATTTTCCTTCTTGGGTGCATGACAGAGAAAATGGATCCCAAGGGGGTAACTCCCACACTTGTTACCTTATATTTCCTCAAGCTGACTGAGTGTAAGTAATGGAACAGCTTTTTAATGGCTCACTATCCCAAATGCCCTTATAACCCTTCACCAGAGCTGGTTTGTAGCTGACAAATATGACAGGCAGAGCTAGTGAACCCCTAGGCCAGTGATATTCTCATCTCTAATCTATCACAGACATCAAAAAATAATGAGATCTCTTGAAATTGCGCCAGGAGTGAGCTCATGTGACACTGAAATGATGAATTAACTCAACCACTTAGAAAGCAGTAGGCAGCATACTAAGATACACAGGTAATTTCACAATTTTAATAGCTTTACAGGGGAAATGCTGAAATTTGACCACCTTATCTGTATTATCCATGGTCACTAAATCCAGCCCATTTCCATATTTAATCCCAGTTATAACCATGTTGTATTTTATTTCCCTATGTGCAGGATA
The DNA here is from genome assembly GCF_052426305.1 of Pelodiscus sinensis. Taxonomy (NCBI): domain Eukaryota; kingdom Metazoa; phylum Chordata; order Testudines; family Trionychidae; genus Pelodiscus; species Pelodiscus sinensis. The sequence goes on from NC_143057.1 coordinate 70,700,979, forward strand.
GAAATGTAATTTAGTCATCATCATGCTGTGAAAGCAGATAAGATACACAATCAGGTCAGTGTACATTAGAGAAATGCTGCTATAATTTCATGATGGCTTTTCAATGGCTCAACAGAGCACATGAAATAGCCTGAAAAAAGGTAGGACTGAGGTGGCATTTGTTTTTAAAGTACATAGAGGTTGATTAAAATTTTCTGAGTGTTAAGCCAAGGGATCACAACTGTGGCTAGGGTGACAAAAATCTGATTTCCCAAAGTGCATCACTCCCTCAATGATAATCTTATACATACTTGGCCAAAGAATTCTGCAGAACTTCAGTCATTTCAAAGTTATATACCGTGCAAACTGAAAGCCACCCAGGGAAAACATTTGCAGTTGCCTTTCATCATAGTTTTCCATTTTCATTTCATAAAAACAAATTTGAAATAAAACACCTTTTTTCAATCCAGAGCTGTTTATTATTGATCATCACAAGGCTGAGTTTTTATATTTTGCCAAAATAAATGGGAGAGGAGAATGGGAGTGTCCTAAAGACATTTTTTAAAAACCCTAATGCTGTAAGCAAATTGGCTTGTTGATTAATTTTAGAAGCTTTAAGGTGTAAACAGCTCATTACTTTGCTTATTTGACAATTCATCAACAAGAGATAATGTAGAATGACATTTTACGATATTTTATATCACTGATTGAACTTAAATCTGTAACTTCATTCACTGTCCTACTCATTGCAGTTTCTTCACTAGTTTAGCAAATTACTTGCATAGATGAGAGTGGAACTGGAACATTTCCAATCACTGTACTGGTGATTCAGCAAGACAACCCTACCTATTCATTTGTTTGCTGAATTGTCATACATCAACATCAATGTGTGAGTTCATCATCATACCACTGGTAACAACAGTGGTGAATCCTGTATTTCAGTTTGAGATGGTTTCCCTTTCCACTTTAAAGGGTTTCAATTTCTATTTCCCTATACAATTTTAGCCCCTCCCCTGCAGATATTCAAGGGCACCTCCCCTATCAGTGCAGGACTACATAATCACCACTCAGGACAGTATTCCTAAATCTACAGAACATCTAGAATTATAACTCAAGATCAACAGAGTCTAGCAGAAAGTCTGCTTACTTCTGGATCCCACCTCAGGTCAGCAGCCTTCTCCTAGGGGTGTTGGCTGCAAGCCGAGGCTTCCTTCCATAGAGAATCAGGTGATAAGGTTAGACTTCAGCTTCATTCATACCAGAGCTGCTGCTGACAAGAAAGGTTCATACACTTCTTCTTGTGGATTTTACTAATAACTAGAATCCTATCTTCTGTAGAAAACCTGGAACAGGACCGAAGACAGAGGATCTTCAGGAAATAGTAGTCTTTATTGGTCAAATGAAAGAACTATATACAAGACAGAATTAAACTGCTGATTAAAACCAAGAGATCTGTAGCACAATTAGGAAAATCAGAGCACTTTTTCCATGAATAGACTGATATTTATACATTGTTCATTAGTGAAAGTCATTGGAACATTTTTGAACATTTTAGCTCATGTTATGAGTTCAGCAAACTATTTGGTCCCCTTTCATATTTAAATACCCACTGCCTCTTTTTGTCCCTCCCCCTCTTCCCCTATTTATTTTTGGATCTGGACTTCAAACACTCTGGTCATCTGAAGAAGTGGTCTATGCCTATGAAGGTTCATGATACCATCTACATGTTTTGTTAGTCTTTAAAGTGCTACCAGACTATTTGTTGTTTTTTAAGTTTATGAGGTATCATTTGTAATTTGTCATGAATAACTAAATACTCAATTGACGTGATTTTGTTTTGATTTTTGAGTGGATGACAGAAAAGACTTAAAACCAGGAGGATATTAAATGTTAAAAAATATTTCAAGATGTCCATGGGTACATTTTCCAGTACAAATCATTTCACTAATATATTCACAAGTTTTACTGTCTTCAGTGACCTCCTTCCAAACCTTACTCATTCAAATGGTTGTACACAGGTTACAAAAGACAAATAAAAATGATAATTAATACTATCATAAGAAATTTAATGATTTCTAAGTCAAAGTAAAACTCACTTTGTAGTGTTTGTCCAACTCTAGCATCTATTTATTCAAATTTAGGAATAGAATCATAGAATCATAGGACTGGAAGGGACCGAGAGGTCATCGAGTCCACCCCCCCACCCTCAAGGCAGGACCAAGCTCTGTCTACACCATCTCTGACAGATGTCTATCTAACCTGTTCTTAAATATCTCCAGAGAGGGAGATTCCACCACCTCCCTTGGCAATTTATTCCAATATTTGACCACCCTGACAGTTAGGAATTTTTTCCTAATGTCCAATCTAAACCTCCCCTGCTGTACTTTAAGCCCATTACTCCTTGTCCTGTCCTCAGAAACCAAGAGGAACAAATTTTCTCCTTCCTCCTTGTGACACCCTTTTAGATATTTGAAAACCGCTATCATGTCCCCCCTTAATCTTCTTTTTTCCAAACTAAACAAGCCCTGTTTATGAAGCCTGGCTTCATAGGTCATGTTCTCTAAACCTTTAATCATTCTCGTCGCTCTTCTCTGTACCCTTTCCAATGTTCACATCTTTCTTGAAATGTGGCACCCAGAACTGGGGACAGTACTCCAGCTGAGGCCTAACTAGTGCAGAGTAGAGCAGCAGAATGACTTCACGAGTTTTGCTTACAACACACTTGTTGATACAACCTAGAATCATATTTGCTTTTTTTGCAACAGCATCACACTGTTGACTCATATTCAACTTGTGGTCCACTATGACCCCGAGATCCCTTTCCGCCATGCTCCTTCCTAGACAGTCGCTTCCCATCTTGTATGTATGGAACTGATTGTTCCTTCCTAAGTGGAGCACTTTGCATTTCTCTTTATTAAACTTCATCCTGTTTACCTCTGACCATTTCTCTAACTTGCTAAGGTCATTTTGAATTATGTCCCTACCCTCCAAAGAAGTTGCAACCCCACCCAGTTTGGTATCATCTGCAAACTTAATAAGCGTACTCTCTATCCCAATATCTACATCATTGATGAAGATATTGAACAGTATGGGTCCCAAAACAGACCCTTGCGGAACTCCACTTGTTATCCCTTTCCAGCAGGATTTAGCACCGTTAACAACAACTCTCTGACTACGGTTATCCAGCCAATTATGCACCCACCTTATCGTGGCCCTATCTAAGTTATATTTGCCTAGTTTATCAATAAGAATATCATGCGAGACCGTATCAAATGCCTTACTAAAGTCTAGGTATATGACATCCACCGCTTCTCCCTTATCCACAAGGCTCGTTATCCTATCAAAGAAAGCTATCAGATTAGTTTGGCATGACTTGTTCTTCACAAACCCATGCTGGCTATTCCCTATCACTTTATTACCTTCCAAGTGTTTGCATATGATTTCCTTAATTAGCTGCTCCATTATCTTCCCTGGGACAGACGTTAAACTGACCGGTCTGTAGTTTCCTGGGTTGTTCTTATTCCCCTTTTTATAGATGGGCACAATATTTGCCCTTTTCCAGTCTTCTGGAATCTCCCCTTTCTTCCATGATTTTTCAAAGCTCATAGCTAAAGGCTCAGATACCTCCTCTATCAGCTCCTTGAGTATCCTGGGATGCATTTCATCAGGACCTGGTGACTTGCTGACATCTAACTTTCATAAGTGATTTTTAACTTGTTCTTTGTGTATCCTATCTTCTAATCTTCCCCTCTCTCTGCTTGTATTCACTACGTTAGGCACACCTCCAGACTTCTCGGTGAAGACCGAAACAAAGAAGTCATTGAGTATCTCCGCCATTTCCAAGTTTCCTGTTACTGCTTCTCCCTCCTCACTGAGCAGTGGGCCTACCCTGTCCTTGGTCTTCCTCTTGCTTTTAATGTAAAGGTCTTCTTGTTTCCCTTTATGCCTGTAGCTAGTTTGATCTCATTTTGTGCCTTTGCCTTTCTAATCTTGCCCCTGCATTCCCGTGTTGCTTGCCTATATTCATCCTTTGTTATTTGTCCCAGTTTCCATTTTTTATATGACTCCTTTTTTATTTTGAGATCATGCAAGATCTCCTTGTTAAGCCAAGCTGGTCTTTTGCCATTTGATTGAAGATCATCTACATAAAACTTGAGGAGCTATGTCTGCACCCTCATTTCCCATTTTGAGATAGTTTCTTATTACACCAATTGCAGAAGATGTTAGTGGAACAATTCCATATATAATGACAACAGCCAAACTATAAGTGTTTCAATACCATTTTTCAGTTCTACAAAATACTTGGATGGTTTCAACTTGGGTTGCTCTGGACAATATAATTTCCTTTCCATATCCATGGAACAATATTTCATGTTGAACTTCCCAAAGATGTCAGGAAAAGAATCCAAATGTACTGGAAAATAAGATCTTGTTAATAACCAACTCCATACCTGTTTCTATCAGAATTACTTTCTAATATGTATTCAGAGTATATCTTGCTCCATACTGTTGAAAAGATTGATGATATGAAAGGACTATATTCAGTATAATATCAGTACATCAATTTTTAAGGCTTCTCCTGAGTCTCTAAGAGCATGTCTCTGCAACGCGCTGGCACTAGCGCTCGGAAGCAACTGGTGAGCTAAAGCCCTGCCTGAACTGGTTCCAGCTGGGCTTTTATGTGAGAGCGTGTTCAAGCAGTCTGGATGCTCTGTTTCGAAAAAGTGCATTGCTTTTTCAATGCGCTTTTGTGTGTGGGCACTCTTTCAGAAGAAGTTTTTTCAGAAGATCTCTTGCTTCTTCTGAAACAAACCTGTAGTCTAGACATAGCCTAACTTACAGTTTTAAAAAAAATCCATTTTTGGTTTCAAAGACCAAAATATATTACTGAAAATGGCTTCCATAAATCAATTATTTTTCAGTGCTTTGTTTAGGAGGGTTTTGTTGAAAAATGGAATAAAGTTCACAGAAAATTTCTCCAAAACTGATTTTTTAAAAGTTTTCAGCAAAAAATAATTGGTATTTTTGACCAATTCTAGTAACTATTAAGGATGAGCCCAAACCACAAGCTCACATGTTCTTTTCTACACCCTGAAATTTTAGGGAGTGTATATTCAAATCCACAGACAGACAGACCCAGCACCAAAAGGGGCGTATTTTTCAAATATACACATGGCCTACAATCCTGCTAAAAGATCTTTCAGGGTTTCAGCAATGTCTAATTGAAAACGAAACCCTTGTGAGACCCCTACACTGTAAATTCCAACTTCAACTATCCCTCAATGCAAGGATAATGTCTGCCAAGAAGGTTCCCTGGTGGGTTTTTAAGTGGCTAAGGAACCCAATTCACACACAGTCCAGTCCAGGCTACATTCTAAAATTTACTAAATTGGATCCAAGAATTGACTCTTCAATTAATCTCTCTTCTCTCACATCTGTAAATTAGGAGTAACTTCATTCAGGTCAATAAATCAATAGTAGCAGAAGTGAGAAAAAGATCAGGTCCATTGGTTTTTGTATAAACAATAGTGCAGAATTGTCATATTAATTCAAGTATCAGAGGGGTAGCTGTGTTAGTCTGAATCTGCAAAAGCGGCGAGGAGTCCTGTGGCACCTTATAGACTAACTGAAGTGTTGGAGCATAAGCTTTCGTGGGCAAAGACCCACTTCGTTAGATGCATGTAGTGAAAATGTCCAGAGGCAGGTATAAATATGCAGGCCGGAATCAGGCTGGAGATGATGAGGTGGATCCAATCAGGGAGTATGAGGGCCACTTCTAGTAGCTGATCTGGAGGTGTGAATTCCAAGAGAGGAGAAGCTGCTTTTGTAGTTAGCAAGCCATTCACAGTCTTTGTTTAATCCAGAGTTGATTGTGTCAAACTTGAAGATGAACTGTAGCTCAGCAGTTTCTCTTTGAAATCTGGTCCTGAAGTTTTTTTGCTCCAGGATGGCTACCTTTAGATCTGCAATTGTGTATCCAGGGAGACTGAAGTGTTCCCCTACAGGTTTTTGTATGTTGCCATTCCTAATATCTGATTTGTGTCCATTGATTCTTTTATGTAGGGACTGTCCAGTTTGGCCGATGTATATAGCAGTGGGGCATTGTTGGCACATGATGGCATATATTACGTTAGTAGATGTGCAGGAGAATGAACCAGTGACAGTATGGCTGATCTGGTTAGGTCCTATGATGGTGTTGCTTAATATTAATTCAGGTTACGAGGAAGGGTCCTCTAGTCTGTACAGAAGCAAGCTTCCCGCTGAAGTAAATACAAGTTTTGCTTGATTAGAAACTGCAGGATCATACCCCCAGGCATTCTGAGTATTAAATGGTTTAGATAAGTCCATCAGGCAGTGTAATGTGACCCAGCAGCATACCATGTCATTCAAAAGAATGATGCCCTCTGGAGAGACACCTGGACCCAGAATCATATGAATTATTAGTAACATGAGGAAGACTAAGAATACTATGAACTCCTATTTTTCACTTTGCAGCTTGTCTTCATACTAAGCTTTCTGTGAGTTGTATATATTGCTTTCAGATTAGATGAATCTGTAAAATAATGCCATGGATTTTATTTATTTATTTTGTGCTGGAGATGGGAAGTTTTACAAAGTTTGTTTAATGTTTCTGCTTGCTTGAGGGTATCTTTGTCATCAGTGTGTATGGTTTCAGATTCATAACTTCCAACACACAAAGAGGAGATTACAAACCTTCCTTGCATAAACAATGCTGAGGGGGCAGGAACAGATCTGAACTTCAAGACACTCTTCTATTTCTAGCTTGAATTTAAATCTTGGATCTGCATTTCTATGAGATATGGAGATATTAGAATCTGAAACTAAACTTTGTTGCCCAGGTCGGCTTTATCTTGCTTTTAGTTTCTTGGTTTCTAAAATTCAAACTGCAAGTCAGAGAGTGCCAATCACCAGGAACCAAAATATGAGTGAAGGCGTTTCTTCACAAAGCCCTGAAAACTGTCATTGTCGAGCTTCTAATTGGATGTTCGTAAAATATTGAAGCTCCTTGAAAGGTGCTGTCTTAAAAATGGTGATAATAAAAAAGCTGTGTCTTTGTCCTTGACACTATGGATCAAATTGAACTCATCCCATTCATGTTTTACTGACTGCAGGTGGACTACACATGTGACTCTGGTGAGAAGGATTTGGCTCTCTACTACAGGGGGAGGAATAGCTCAGTGGTTTGCGCATTGGCCTTGCTAAATCCAGCGTTATAAGCTCAATCCGTGAGAGGGAAATTTGGGGCAAATCTGTCAGGGATAGTATTTGGCCCTGCTATGAAGGCAGTGGACTAGATTAGATGACCTTTCAAGGTCCTTTCCAGCTCTATGAGATGATATATCTCCATATATTATTTTATTTGCTTTTGCATGTAATTATGAAGAGCATGTACTGTTTCTGATCTGACTGCATTCAAAAAAGTTTTAAAACATGAGTGCCTCTTTCTTTTACATACCCATTGAAAAGCATCTATCACATAAGCAAGAGATTATCTCATTCATGTTGTGCCATATCAAAATAATGCTGTGATCTATTTGCTCTCCTCTTTTTTCTGGACAACCTGATTGCAAATGTCTGCATAACACATTTATCAACAACCAGCTGTTTCACACACATTAAGCAACATCTTTGCTTTCACTGATGTGAGAGAAGCAGCCTGGGACCACCAAAGCAATAAAGAGAGACAAGAAATGAGATAAAATTACATTTTAATGTGGGAACTTGACTGTTTTTTTTTTTTTTTTTTTTTTTTTTTTGCTTTGGATGGAGATGGGAATGATTTACCATCTTGCTTTCACTGTAGTTTGGCCTTCCAATTATTATTGCTATGCAGTGCAGTGCCTTTATTTAAGTCCCGAATTGGGAACTAACATTTTTTCTCTGCCTAAACCTGTCAAGAAGATCATATTAGTTCACCAAAGAGTAATGTTCTTCTTGTTATGTTTTGGGGAAGCTTGTGCCTTCTGGCTGATTTGTTTTTTTAAATAACTGTTTGGTTGTGAATTCAAGAAGTATTTATATATAATGGTTTAAAATGTACATCATTTTTGCAGTTACTAGAAATCTCCAGGAAAAAAAAAGATTTTATTTAAAATAGTTACATATTATTTATTAAAGATATTCCACAAAGAATTTCCTTTCTTTTCTCTAAATATTAACAGAATGAATTCTTTTCCATTAAACTAGAAGTCAATGGAGTTGTACCAGAAATACCAAGAGAGGAACTTGGCCCTACATGTTCAGTGCAGTATTTCCTACACTTATTTAGGATCTTGCAAACTGGAAGTAAATTATTCCTTTAAACACAGTCTCTCCCTTTTTAATTTTTTATTTGTAAAATCTGAGTTATAAACTGGGGCGAAATATACAAAATCATAATCTTTAGTATAAGTAATATTCTTCTTAGTGGTTTGACCTTTAAATTGAATGAGTACAAGGGACATTGGAATATATTTGTGAAAACTACCTAAAAATGTTTCTAGAGAATCTGATGTCAGCTCAGAGATTTTGCAGCTATATATTCAATCTTGTTCTTTTCTCATTCATAGATTCTGATGCATAGATATTGTCTGGATTTTCCAAAAGGATTCAATTACGCTACGGTTGCCAGATTTTAAAGGGGCATCTTTTGCATTCTAGTGAATTAGAGAAACTTTTACAACAGCGCTTCAGAATGTGAATGAGTGCAAAAACATTAGTCTCATGTGTATTGTGGGAAACTAGAAAGCTAGTTTTTTGATATTGTTAAAACACCAATTTCAAGTAGAGGAACACCACAAAAAGAAATTTCCCAATAGAAAGACTTGCTACGGTTCTAATTCATAACATACTTGCACTTTTTCTCAGAGACTGATATTATCCAACTATTTATGTTCTAATTTATATACTCCTAAAAAATGTTCCTAAATCCTCTCTTCTGCACATATCCCACATAAGCAGCAAAAACTAGTAAATGGGAATTTAGCTGCTATTACTAGTCATTAAAAAGTGCTATGTTTTTAAAATAGTTGAATCATCAGCTATGTGAAAAGGTTTTGTGTTTGAAATGTTCATATATTCCATGTTTTCACACAGCTGTTATATTAGACATATGCAGTATAATCACTAATTCACTGCCCCCAAGAATGTGCTTTGATTTACAATGTAGATGGACAGACATGGTCCCTGCTCAGAACAGCTTGCAATATAAAACTCAGTAAATAAGTTAGATGTTCCACAACAAGTGGCATGCAGATGGGAAGGAGTGAGAGCAGGAAAGATGAGGGCTGCAGAAAATGAGTGGGTTAAGGCAATAATGAGAGATCTGTGACAACTACTATGCCTACACATCAGAACAGCTTGTTAACATGTTTGGAAATGGAGAGGGACTCCTCTCTGCACACCTCCAGAAAGCTCTTATAGAAGGTCTTTTTAATCCTTCTCACAAGGTTTTTGGGGAGGCTTGTCTTATTCCATCCTCCACAACAGGACACCTTCCCACGCCAAGCCAGCAGGAGGTGGTCTGGTGTTATTGCAGCACAATTGCAGGTAAAGGACCAGGATTCTGGCCACTTTCAGTCAGTATCAGCTTCTTATGACTGTGTGATTTGGTGAAGACAGATAATGCACATGGCAACCCAGATGAAGCAGGGTAGCCTCTGCAGTAAACCTCCATTTGCTCATCCCCAATGAAGCATAACTTGAGGCCCAGCCCTGGCCCCGCCCACCTCTCATGTGCATGGTCCTCCAGGAAGAGAAAGTTGCACTCTCATAAGAACATCAGAACGGCCATACTGGGTCAGACCAAAGGTCCATCTAGCCCAGTAGCCTGTCTGCTGACAGTGGCCAGCGCCAAATGCCCCAGAGGGAGTCGACCAAAGACAATGATCAAGCGATTTGTCTCGTGCCATCCATCTCCAGCCTCTGACAAACAGAGGCCAAGGACACCATTCCTACCCCCTGGCTATAGTCTTTTATGGACCTAACCTTCATGAATTTATCTAGCATCTCTTTAAACTCCGTTATAGTTCTAACCTTCCAGCATCCTCTGGCAAGGAGTTCCACAGGTTGACTATGCGCTGTGTGAAGAAGAACTTTCACTTATTAGTTTTAAACCTGCTACCCATTAATTTCATTTGGTGTCCTCTAGTCCTTATATTATAGGAACTAATGAAGAACTTTTCTTTATTCACCCTCTCCACACCACTCATGATTTTATAGACCTCTATCATATCCTCCCTCAGTCTCCTCTTTTCCAAACTGAAAAGTTCCAGTCGCTTTAGCCTCTCTTCATATGGGACCCGTTCCAAACCCCTAATCATTTTAGTTGCCCTTTTTTGAACCCTTTCCGAGGCCAAAATATCTTTTTTGAGGCGAGGAGACCATATCATTACACAGTACTCAAGATGTGGGAGTACCATAGTTTTATACAGGGGCAGTAAGATATTCTGGATCTTATTTTCTATCCCTTTCTTAATAATTCCTAACATTGTATTTGCCTTTTTGATTGCTGCAGCACACTGCGTGAAAGTTTTCAGTGAACTATCCATGATAACTCCAAAATCTCTTTCCTGATTTGTTGTAGCCAGATTAGCCCCCATGATACTATATGTATAGTTGGGGTTATTTTTTCCAACGTGCATTACTTTACACTTATCCACATCAAACTTCATTTGTCATTTTGTTGCCCAATCACTTAGTTTTGTGAGATCTTTTTGAAGTTCTTCACAGTCTGCTTCTGTCTTGACTATCTTGAACAGTTTAGTATCATCCACAAACTTTACTACCTCACTGCTTGCCCCTTTCTCTAGATCATTTATGAATAAGTTGAATAGGATTGGTTCTAAGACTGACAAAAACAAAACAAAAAAACACCTTGTTTTCTAATGATTCCAAGTATCAGCCCAAAGAATGATGAAATGCACAGGGTTAACTTTTCCCTTACATTAGAATTGTCAATATAGATACAATCCAAATATCAGCTCTCTTCCCCTACTTACTGTAAAGCGAGTGACTGTCGTACAAAGCCAAACTTTACATTGAACACATGTGAGCAGAATGGCTCTGTCAGTACTTTTGTTTATTTAATTTACTTGTACTATGGTCTGTGGGCACCTTTCCTGGACTCATCTGGCTTTGGCTCACTTTCAGCAGATTTGCACAGAAAACAAACAGGACTGCCAACCTATCTTTACCACAAACAAAATCAAGATATACAGTAAAACTCCATTGGTCCGGCATCCAATGCTCCGGCACTCCTGATGGTCCAGCACCATCGGGAACCCGGAAGTGCTGGCAGCTGGACAATTGGAGCTGCTCTGCGCTGGCTTCACCGATTCAGCCACTGCTGAAACTGATAATTTTTGATCCCAGCCTAGAAGCCTACTTACAGCAGCGGCTGAATCGGGGACGCCTGGGTCAGAGCAGCTGGGGTGCTGCAGGGTTGGTCCCATAGCGCCCGCCCCTCGGCGCTGCTGGACCAACCCTGCAGCACCCCAGCTGCTCTGTCCCAGGCATCCCCAATAGCAGCTGGGGTACTGCCGGGTTGGTCACGTAGTGCTGCCCCTCGGCGCTGCGGGACCAACCCGGCAGCACCGCAGCTGCTCTGCCCCAGGCATCCCCGATTCAGCCGCTGCTGAAACTGACCAGCAGCGGCTGAATCGGGGACGCCTGAGGCAGAGCCGGACTATCGGAAGGGGGGGCTATGAGGGGTCTGGGGTGGCACCCCCCCACCTCACCCCAGACCCTTCATAGCCCCCCCCCCTTCTAATAATCCGGCATATCTGATAATCCGGCACCCCCTGGGTCCTAAAGGTGCCGGATTATTGGAAGTTTACTGTATTTATCTTTTGTATGTGTAGCCAGGTGACAGTCCCACACTGCTCCAGTCAAAATCCCTGTAATCCACAGCAGAAACCCACCTTCAGACTGCAAGAAGCTGGCAGATCTCTTGGGGAAAGATCTTCCACTGGTGTAAATCGTTCTAATGCATTTGGTGGCACAACTGGCAAAATGCACAAGTGGAGGTTTTGCACTCTTGAATATATTACAGTACTGGCAGCAATTTTCACAGGCACAGGATTTGCCCTCAGTTCTGGAGGATGAAAACAGGCAAGCACGTTCTAAGCTCCTTGCAGAAAGTATTTCAGACCCGTTGAGGGGAAGGAAGGGTTATAGCATAATATAAAGATCTGGAGGAAAGGAGAAAAAGCTTCCTCCTGATGTTGGAGCTGGAAAGGCAATATCTGACTTATATTTAGGCCTGTTCCCATACCACTCACTTGAATGTTCCTGACCATTCTTTTTTCACATCCATCTTGTGTGCTGGATAATGTAATGGCAGAGTACACTGCTTTTATAAAGATATGGGATGTTGCTCATCCCATTCAATGAAAATGAATGGCCTTGTTATGACCCTGTGATCCGTAACAAACTGAGGTGTCAGTTGCAGAGTCCCTGATGTGGCTTGACAGCTAAAGTAAAATTAATTATCCATAAAAGCCATCTCATTGTTGTTGTACTTGTTAGTTTGGAGATAACCACTTGGCTGTTCTGGCCATTAAAACCTAAGTACTTCTCACAGTGTAGTAAGGAAGGACAGTTTGATGATTAAGGAGCTAGATCCAAATGAGTGTCCTCTGGTTTTGAAAGTAAGCTTCTAGGCTGGGATCAAAAATGATCTGGCCTGGTGTTTCTCACCAGCTTTAATCAATTATCACGCAAAAACTAATAAGATCAGCTGATCTTGCAAAATGTTGAGCCCCTTTGACCAAACTGTGAAGGGAGTATACAATCCTGCAAAATGTCCAGCATTTGGGTTGAAAACTTCTGAGGTCTGCTGGTGATGTTTTGGACATAGGACACAGTAGGGCCTCTTGGGGAGGCAGCTTTGGGAGCTACAGCAGACTCCCTCCATACCCTGGTTGTGACAGGCTCCTGAAAGCAGCAACATGTTCCTCTAACTCCTAGGCTGAGGAGCCAAAGGGCTCTACATGCTGCCTATGCTTGCAAGTGCCACCATCACAGCTCACATTGGCCATGGTTCTCACTCAATGGGAACTGATGAGCCAGCTCTTAGGACAAGGGCAGCATACATAGCCTGTATGGCCAGCCCTGCACCTAGGAAGCAGCCATGTCACTGCTTCTAGGAGCCACAGAGAGTCCACCTTAGCCCGACCTTGCCACTGACCCAGCAGCCCAATCTCCGGTACTGACTGGAGTTGCCAGAGGCCCTTTTTGACTAGGCATTTCAGTCAAAAACTGGACACCTGGCAACATAAGTTTGGGGCTACTGCTAGAACCCCTCTTGAAAACTTTTAAAGGTAAAAGGGATAAATTTTTGCTTTCTGTCCATTGTGGACTTCAACCTTGCCCCAGTGAAGGCTGTGTGAATTTTGACTTCAATGGCTTCAGGATCTGACTTAGTCACAACATATATCTCCTATTCCATGTCTCTTACTTTAGCTTAAACCATCAAGCTGCTATGTAGCTTTGTCAAGCGGTTTTTGAAAAATTTGTATGTATGACATACTAAATTTTCCTTATCTATTTTGCCATTGCAGAACTGAATTATCTTCAAAGACCTGTGGAATGTAAATTAAGCATTAGTTCCCTGCCTGAGTCCATGCTGACTACCCTTAACCAAATTGAAGTTTTCTAGGCATTCAATAACTTCTAAGGTAGTTTCCAAGCATTTTCTCCCAAGTAAAATTTAAATGACTGTTTTATATTTTTCTGGTTTGTCTATTGACTTTTTTAAATATCAGAGGGATGTTGTCTGCTTTCCATTTCTCATGAATCAGTCTCAAACTGAGTAAGGCTTTTAAAATGTCAGCTAAAGCTTTTTTCCCCATTATTTCTCCTTATTCTTTCAAGATCATGGATTCTTGCCATCTGGACCAGGCTAGGCTCAATTCCATTGAGCTGTGCCTGGTCATTTTCATGATAAATTTGGCCCCACTGCCTTGTCTGCTTTTTAGAGTCAATTCTCAGGCATGTGCTCCTTACTGAAGCATACTTCCTATTGTCAAGGCAGAGAAAAACACAATAGTTCACTTAATTCCTGATGCAAATTCTTCATTATCAATTATAATTATTATTTGTTTTACTACGATAACACATTTATAGCTCCGCTAGCCCACACATTACTCCTCTCACTAAATGTTGTTAATTTCTTCTGTTATTTTGGAGCTCTAGTCTTCCTGGTGAAGGACTTTACTACTAAGTCTTACTGTTTACATGGAACTGAGGAGAAACTGAGTCATTCCCTCATGAAATATGTAGGCAGGCAGTATAACCCTTCAAAACTGGTGAAGCTCTGAAAATCTAAAGGCCTTGTGCCCCTACTGGCTCTCCATCTTCCTAGCAGGATAACGTCTCAAGGAGCCATTTTACAACTGGTTGCATGTCTCAATGGCTACACAGAAGCATCATCACACAAATCAAATATTTGCTTGGATATCTGAAGTCAGCAAGAAAGTCTACCCTGCGGAGAACCCAGTTACCAGCTCCATCATTTCCCGCTCCTCAATCTGCATCTAACTACCAAGAGTGGGATCATGTTGCAGGGAACATGCTCCCCCTTTTCAGACCTCTGGCTGGGTTTCATGTGCTTTTGTTCCCTATCAATCACAAAATCAAGGGGAAGATTCTGGCCCAAAGATATTCATTTTCTTGCTCTGGAGCAGTGCACAAGTAAACTTCAAGCTGTAATGAAACACATACAGTTGGAGGCAGAATATGGTCAAAAGTTATATATACTGAAAACATTAATAGTAAACTGTAAAGCACAAATACTGCAGTGGAAGTCTGTGATCATTAGAAAAAATGAATGTAACAGCATTTTCATGATAATGTTCATTCATTTTGGTAACGAAATTAGGAATCGCGATGCAAAATTTCATTAAAACTTGACATTTTCAAATAGCTCCATTTTCTACCCATTAAAGGTAAATGTGGAACATTTTCTAAAAATGAAAATATCATCATGAACAGAAAGATCATCAATGTTGAAATAGCACTAGCAAAACTGGATGCATTTTTTTGTGAAACAGTACAGTGCTGCGTTCTCCCATTACCTGAAAAATACTTGGTACTAGACATTTGACCATTCTATTTGACTCTGTATCATTAAGCCTGACAGATTGATAACTAACAAAATCAATTATGTCACATGGGATTTGCTAGCTTGATAGAATTGTTGAGTTGAACTGCACCATTAACACTGGACATATATGCACAGAGATCCAACACCAAACCACATCAAATCCACTTACACAATATTTTTCTGTCTTGAATAATATACTTGAATAATACATTGACAGCAGCTTTAATTTCCCTTTAACTGTTTGCCCATATAGCCTCCCTACCCTCAACAGGTTGTTTTCATGCAAAGAGATGTCACATTCATTTAGCTAGTGACCATTACTGATTAATTTATATGATTTGCACAAACATTGTCATGTTTACACTTAGCTGAGTGCTGTCACCCAATAAGCACCACTCTCATCAATTACGTATGTGGTGATAGAAGTGCAGTGTCCGTGGTGCAAGAGAAGCACCATTAAAATTCCTGCCTGTCATCACCTATAGGATATATAAACTTTGCCTGGAAGAAAAATGTATCACTGTCACTGTGAATTAAACTAGAATCTTCAATATTAGTGTACTGTGACAAGTTATGGGTAACCAAAATATAATGATGTTCCTGCTTCTCAAACATATGTACTTCTACTTCATGGTCACAAGCTTTTGTAAATATTAATACAACATTCAGTAGTTACAAGGCTTTTTCAAAGGAGGCAGCTGCATTCCTTCACCCCTCTTAATTTCCTTTGTACAACAGCAGCAGCAACAAAAAGCTGGGTTGTGCTGGCACTCATGCAGCAGAGAAACTCAGGCTATGTCTACACAGCAGTGTTATTTCAGAATAACTGACATTATTTCCAAACAACAAGGAACGTGTCTACACAGCAAGCCATTATTTCAAAATAATGTCAAGATGGAGGACTTCTTACTCCGACTCCTGTAACACTCATTTTATGAGGAGTAAGGGAAGTCGAAGGAAGAGTTTTCTTCCTTTGACTTCCTACTGTGTAGACAGCATCAAAAGTCAAATTAAGCTATTTCGACTACAGGTACATAATTGATATAGCTAAAGTTGCATATCTTAATTTGACGTTTGCCCTGTTGTGTAAATGTGCCTGTGACGGGGTCGCTCCTTCCCCTGGCCGCAGTGCGAGAAAAGCCGGCAGCCAGAGCAGATCCAGCTAGCAGCAGCCCGTGCTCAGGCTGCGCATGCGCCTCGGGCGCTGCATCGCTGGCGCAGGAGCAAGGAGAGGCGGATCGGGTGAGGATATTGGGGGGCGGGGCAGGGATCCGGTCAAGGGGCGCCGATGCAGGTGCTGGAGGGGGAGCGACGGTCATAAGAAGGGAAGGCAGTGGTCAAGGGAGGGGGACCACTGAGGCCACGGGGGACGGAGTGGAAGTCTGAAGGGGAAGCCAAGATGCTCAGATGTGAGGAAGTGACTCAGGGCGGGTGAACAGACAACCGCTTGCGGGCTGACGAGTTTAGGCGGTTAGCCCCATCAGCCAGGTGGGTGGCGTCCTGAAGGAGCACCCCCACCTTAGGGCCCTGGGTTGGGGCCTGGAGAGAGGGCGGGCCCAGGACCCCCTCAGCTCCTGAGTGGGGGAACGTGGAAAGAGGAAGCGTTCATGGCCACACTAACAGTGAGAACGCGGTTGGAAGGTCCGGGACAAGGACTAAGAGAAAGGGGCCCCAGGACAGGGAGGGGGCATACCCCTTCACAGTGCCCTTATGGTACTGGCTAAAGTGCAGGCAGGAGAAAGAGAAGCTTTCACACAAAACTTTGAGAGTATACCTCCATGATGGCCTGAATGGCCCTTACTTGTTCCTTGTACCGCCGTCTCCTGGAGCAGTGATTGCCAAACATGCCAAAATGCACTGATTTTAGATCTGGTCTAGAATATTTCATAGCAATGTTTTTCATTAGAAAATGTTATCGAACCTGAAACTTTGGGCAGCAGTCACAGACAAGGATGAGAAGGTTTTTCACATTCAGGATGGGATTTCTGATTCAAACCAGAGAAAGCAACCCCCCGGAAGTTCTGCAACCAGGGCTTTCATCTGGATGTAGGAGATTCACATTCAAGTCCTTGCTCCAAATAAGTCAGAACAAGCACATGAACATTGGTCTCCCACATTCTAAATCTTATCCTTGGATTTTAGCAATTCTGGAGTGGAGCTCTCTCTTTTCACACAATTTTTTTAAGTTTCAGTTTTATTCTAAGGGTATGTCTACACTACAAAGTTAGTTCGAACTAAAGGACGTTAATTCGAACTAACTTTCATAGGCGCTACACTAGCGCTCTGTTAGTTCGAATTTAATTCCAACTAACGGAGTGCTTAGTTCGAACTAGGTAATCCTCATTCCACAAGGATTAAGCCTATTTTGAACTTACTAGTTGGAATTAAGGGCTGTGTAGCCCCTTAATTCGAACTAGTGGGAGGCTTGCCCTCCCCAGGTTTCCCTGGTGGCCACTCTGGCCAACACCAGGGAAACTTGTCTGCCCCCCTCCCGGCCCCGGACCACTTAAAGGGGCACGGGCTGGCTACGATGCCCGTGCCAGGTGCAAGCCTGCCAGCACCCAGCTAGCAGACCCTGCACCTTGCATGGCTCGAGCCAGCTACCCGATGCCCCCCAGCCCTCCCCCTCTTCCCGGGACCAGGCTGGCGGCTCCCGGGAGCTTGCCCGGGACCGCAAGAGGCGGGCACCCACCTGGGCTAGTGCGGACATCGTGGACCTCGTCCACGATCTCCGCACTAGGCACAGGAAAGTGGCCGTCTAGGGCAGGAGAGCTGCCAGCCTGGCCACCCAGGAGCAGGAGTGCATGAAAATCAAGGTGGTCCACTGAGACCCCCGACCCTGAGCCCTGAGCTTACAATGGCCGTCCTGGGTCAGACCATCTAGGCCAGTAGACTGTCTGCCGACAGCGGCCAACCCTAGGTACCCTGGAGGGGATGGACCGAAGACAGTGACCAAGCCATTTGTCTCGTGCCATCCCTCTCCAGCCTTCCACAAACCTTGGGCAGGGACACCACTCCTACCCCCTGGCTAATACCACTCCATGGACCCAACCACCATGACTTGATCTCACTTCCCTTTAAACTCTGTTCTAGTTCTAGCCTTCACAGCCTCCTGCAGCAAGGAGTTCCACAGGTTGACTCTGTGCTTTGTGAAGAACAACTTTCTGTTACTAGTTTGAAGCCTGTTACCCATTCCTTTCCTTTGGTGTCCTCTAGTCCTTCTTTATGGGAACTAATGAAGAACTTTTCTGTATGCACTCTCTCCACCCCACTCATGCTTTTAGAGACCTCTATTCTGTCCCCCCTCCGTCTCCTCTTTTCTAAGCTGAAAAGTCCCAGTCTCTTTAGCCTCTCTTCATATGGGACCTGTTCCCAACCCCTCATCATTGTAGTTGCCCTCCCCTCTCCCAGCCTCTCTCTTCCCCTCTCCCACCTCCTTTTCCCAGTCTCCCCCAGTTTTGTTCAATAAACACAGATTCCATTTTTTAACACAATTGTCCTTTATTTTGTACATCAAGAAAAGGGGCTAGGGAAGGGTAAGTGGAAGGAGGTGAGGGAAGAATGGGGTACGCGCCCCCGATGGGGAGGACTGGGCTGGCAACTGCGGGCTTTTGGGGTGGAACCTCGCCTGCAGCCCCCCGATTGCCTCCTCTCCCCAGATGGCAGCCTGTGGCAAGTGCAGCCGGTCTGATGGCTGAGTGCTGTGATGTGCCCAGTGTGGGTACTCCGGGCAATCCAAGCCAGGACTGCTTTGCAAGCGGGGCACCCCTGGGAACTGTCTGTCCGGGGTGGGGGTCGGGACCCTTTAAGCACAGCCCTCGGCTAGCCTGAGACAGCATCTCCACGCTCTGAGTCCTCCTCTGATGCCCTGCCGGCACTGCTTCCGGCCATCCTTAAGCCTGGTTCAGGGTCCACTTAATGTGGACATGCTAGTTCGAATTAGCAAAACGTTAATTCGAACTAGTTTTTTAGTCTATATCCGTTAGTTCAAATTAGCTTAGTTCGAATTAACTAATTCGAACTAAGTTAGTTCGAATTAACGTTGTAGTGTAGACGTACCCTAAGAGAGAATTAAAACAAATTCTGACACTTCAAAAATTTTTACGAAATGGAATTCTTAACTTCTAGGCATCCCTAATCTGTTCATACAGCAGATGTGGTTTGAAGATAAACCTATGACATGAACTTAGCTGTTTCATTGCTTGAAATCTGAATAGACCCACCAATAAGTAAACCTCGAGTTCACAAATCCAAATTAATTCAAGTACCAGTAATACTCCCTATGCTAATATTCATACATATATTTACACACACCATACTTGTTAATCGCGAAGGTGCAGAATGTTGGAGACCTCATGCCAATGATTTACAACTTTAATTTTTATATTTCCTAATTTTTGTAAATGACGGCAAATAATTAGGTTATTAACACACCATGCATTAACTATCTCACTCCATGTCATTCTTAGGTATACCAGAATAATTTTCTTGAAACATTACAATGATCTTGTATAATAGAAAACATAGAATAGAATACTAAAACTGGAAGGTCATCAGGTCTAGTCCCCTGCCCTCATCACAGGACCAAGCACCATCTAGATCATTCCTGATGTCTGTCTAACCTGCTCTTAAATATCTCCAGAGATGGAGATTTCAAAACTTCCCTAGGCAATTTATTCCAGTGTTTAACCACCCTGATGGTTAGAAAGCTTTTCCTAGTGGCCAACCTAAACCTCCCTTGCTGCAATTTAAGCCCATTGCTTCTTGTCCTCAGAGGCCAAGGAGAACAACTTTCTTCCCTCCTACTTGCAACAACCTTTTCAATACTTGAAAACTGCAATAATATCTCCTCTTAGTCTTCTCTTTCCTAAACTAAACAAGCCCAATTCTTTCAGTCTTCCCTCATAACTCATGTTTTCTAGGCCTTTAATCATTTTTGTTACTCTTCTCTGGATCTTCTCCAATTTTTCCACATCTTTCTTGCAATGTGATGCCCAGAACTGGACACAATACACAAGTGAGGCCTAATGAGGGCAGAGTAGAGTGGAAGAATGACTTCTCTTGTCCTGCTCACAACACTCCTGTTAATGCAAACCCAGAATCATGTTTGCTTTTTTTTTTTTTTCCAACAGTGTCATGCTGTTGACTCATATTTAGCTCGTGGCCTACTATGACCCCTAGATCCCTTCCTGCAATATTCCCTCCTAGACAATCACTTCCCATTCTGTATGTGTGAAACTGAATGTTCCTTCCTAAGTGGAGTACTTTCATTTATCCTTATTAAACTTCATCCTGTTTACCTCATACCATTTCTCTCGTTTGTCCAGATCATTTTGAATTATGACCCTATCCTCCAAAGCACTTGCAACCCCTCCCAGCTTGGTATCATCTGCAAACTTAATAATCATACTCTCTGTGCCATCATCTAAATCATTGATGAAGATATTGAACAGAACTGGTCACAAAACAGACCCCTGCAGAACCCCACTTGTTATGCCCTTCCAATATAATTGTGAACTGTTAATAACTACTTTCTGAGAACAGCCAGTTATGTACCCCTTACATAGACTCATCTAAATTGTATTTCCTTAGTTTCTTAATAAGAAGGTCAGCAAGACTATATCCAACGCCTTACAAAAGTCTAGGTATACCATGGCCACCGCTCCTCCCTTATCTACAAGACATGATAGCCTATCAAAGAAAGTTTCCAGATTGGTTTGACATGATTTGTTCTTTACAAATCCATGCTGGCTGTTACCTATTACCTTATTATCTTCCAGATGTTTGGAAATGGATTCCTTAATTACTTGCTCCATTATCTTTCCTGGCACAGAAGTTAAACTGACTGGTCGGTAGTTTCCTGAGTTGTTCTTATTTCCCTTTTTATAGATGGTCACTATATTTACCCTGTTCCAGTCTTCTGGAATCTATCCCAACTTCCATGATTTTTCAAAGATGATTGCTAAAGGCTCAGGTACCGCCTCTATCAGCTTTTTGAGTATTCTAGGATGCATTTCATCAGGCCCTGGTGACTTGCAGACCTCCAACTTTTCTAAGTATTTTTAAACATTTTTTTTCATTTTAACTTCTATACCTACCCAATTTTCACTAACATTCACCATGTAAGGCATCCCATCACCATCAATCTTCTTGACAAAAAACAAAACAAAGAAGCCTCTACCATTTCCAAGTTTCCTGTTATTGTTTCTCCCTCTTCACTGAGCAATAGGCCCTGTCCATGGCCTTCCTCTTGCTTCTAATATATTTTTAGAATGTCTTCTTGTTACCCTTTATGTCTCTAGCTAGATTGAGCTTGTTTTGTGCCTTCACCTTTCTAATCTTTGCCCTGCATACTTGTGTTGTTTGCTTATATTCATCCTCTGTAATTTGACCTAGTTTCCACTTTTTATGTCTCTTTTTTATTTTTAGATCATGTAAGAGTTCCTGGTTAAGTCAAGGTGGTCTCTTACCATACTTTCTATCTTTCCTACACAGTGGTATAGTTTGTTTTTGGACTCTTGATAATGTCCCTTTGAAAAACTGCCAACTCTCTTCAGTTGTTTTTCCTTTTAGTCTTGCTTCTCATGGGGCCTTACCAACCAGCTCTCTGAAGTGATAAATGTAAATGATAATGAAGTATCCATCTGTTATCAAAAGGAGATACTAGGGAAATATTTCTTTTAAAAGTCCCATTTTAATTAGTTTTAACTTAAATTAAGGAAAAGATTTACTTGAAAATCCTCAGAAAATGGATTTACAAAGATTATTCACTGCATTTGTGTAAAACATGTATTCTTCATATAAAGTAGAGAAGCTGAATCTTTGCTTTAGGAGAAAATCCAAATCCAACTTTAATTCTCTCAACTATGTGATCATATTCATTGCTTCCATTGTACTTGGACAACTGTGACTATTCTTTCATCTACCAAGCTCTAATGTGTTATAAAACAGGTTCAGATGTGAATCCTTTTCTGACTCTGCCACTGATGGTTTCTTATCACCATGTGGAAATAACATGTATCTAATTTATATTGATTCCTGTCACATTTTTCTTTATTAAGGCAGCTAATAGTGGTTTGTCAATGTAAGAGCTAGACTAAGTAATTAAATTAACTAAAAGTGTAAGTTTTTTTGCACTGAAGCAGCAAAGCATGATGTGTAACTGATAATGAAGATTTTTCTCTGGAGCACAAGGAATTAGTATATAGTGTGTCTATGTCACAAGGCCTGTCATGAGTTGTCTTGCTGCTAACAAAGAAATAATCTTTATTACCAGGGATATTTATTACAAATGGATCAAAAATTTGGAAATATTTTATCTCCAGTTCTTAGAAATACCTGAAACAGATCATTTCAGAGGGATAGCCATGTTAGTCTATAACTGAAAAATAAATAAATAACAGCAGGTAGTCCTGCTGCACTTTTAAAACTAACAAAAAATGTAGATGGTATCATGAGCTTTTGTTGACACAGTCCACTTCTTTAGGTGAATGGAGCAAAGGGTCGAGTTGCAAATAAATATCAGAAAAAGAAGGGATGGGGGAAAGAGAGGGTGAAAAAAACTTGTCAATTAGAGTGTCAATTAGAATTTCCATGCTAAATGAGGCTCATAGAGTGGTCTATAAATGCTCGTTACTTAGCTTGTAGTATCATTAGAGTGTTGAATGTAGTGGCTCATCCAAGTAAGGTCTTTGTTCTGACCTTGGTTCAAGCTGTCAAACTTATAAATGAAAAATAGGGTTATGATTCCCTGCTCATTTACACAGGTGAGGAATACATCAGTGGTTCAAATGAGAAAGGAATTCTGGGTTTTAATGTTTTTTTTAAAAGCCTTTCAAGTATCAGGGTTCGCTAGATCTCCTAACTTCATTGATGTGAGGAAAATGGAGCATTAGAAAACAACAGATCAGAGTAATGGCTCAGATAAAAGGGTTCTGGAGGGAAGATCTAGTATGTTGTATTGTAAACTGGGATTAGAAATCTGTGTGCAATTAGAGTTCTCCAATATGTGTGTATTTCAATTAAGCTATAAAACATGGCAGGTGGGACATTACTGGGTAATTATAACACAGTTTGAATAGTGTTAGAAGACATGAAGCAGAAAGTTGAGGGATTTAGCCACTCAAGGAATGCAATAATCTTCTTGAAATGCATTGCTAGGAGTGTCTTATTATATATTGCTTTTATGAGATGGAATTTATATAAAAATGAAGAAAACAACAATGAAAGCCATTGGTATAGAGGCATTATGGATATGATGTAAAAGCCAGCCAATCAGAAAATTTAAACGTCAGCATGTGTAAAGCCATTTCATAATGAAACATAATGTCTTTCTTTTCCTCTCTTACTCCATGACTTTTCAAGGTTCACTTTTCTCCAATCATCCCTCTAACACATTGTTTTGGTGACCTGGCTCTGGTTATGTTCAATAATAAAATCTCAAGCTCAGTGATATCGTATTGTAGTGATATATCATTTGAGTAACAGCTGCCAGGGGAATTAATCTTAGCAAGGGAATTGATATCTAACTTTTTTTATTAAAAAAATGAAAGTATGTTTTATGTATTCTCTGATGACTTCCATGACTTATGAAAGACTTTATCAACCTAGGGTGAGGAAAGAGAACAAGTGGTACCACGCTGCCTGGCATCCTTATAGATGGAAACTTAGTACTGACATTTCTGGGATAAAAACTTCAGGCCCTTCCATATAAAGGTCTACAGACCATGTTCTTGTTAACAAAAAGAAACTGATGTGCAAAGGAATCCATCATTAGAAAATGGAAATATTAACCTTGGACTTTTGGAAATACTTTAGATTTTGCTTGTAGTAGCAATGGGTTTAATCGAGGAGGCTTCACTTTTCCATTTCATGCTTCAGATACACTTACTCATGCTCTTCGATTCAGATATTATCATTGCAGGAGTAAGGCCTAGAAAAATGTATGTATGTATAAAAGGATATATGAGGAGCCACTAGCATGAACAAATAGGAATGGACAAACCTGAAGCCAAATTTGCCATGATGAAAATTACTTAAAACACTCAACAAATTTGTAGATAATAGGAGAATAATATAATCAGTAGTTTCCTTCACAAGGCCATAACTCAGATATTTGCTGATCAGAGTTTCCTCAGTCCTCATTATTTCTTTATTAGCACTCAAGCCCCACTATGCAAACACTTATGCACATCAGTAACTTTACATGAGTAGTTCCATTGGCTTCAAATTTCCAAAGTGTTAGTGGGATAAGGGATTTCATTATTATAAAGAGCACAGTTATCCAGATTTGACACACTGAATTCCATTTCACAACAAAAGGGAGAGTTCTCTTTCCCTAATATATCAAATAATCATGCATTAACAGAAGCAAACTGAAAATAAAAGGTCAGCATTTCAGAGCACAACATTTAAACATTATCCTCTGTAGCCAGGGGAATAGAAAGAGGTTTCCCTTAACAAATACATTAGTAAATTACTCACTTGTGGAAGCAAGAAATGAAAAAGTGTGAGATATTAATTTCCAGCAGTCATCTGACCCCCCCAAAATACTTTCCCAGAGAAATCCTGAAAAGCTTAACCTTGAACCCCATTGAGGTTGGGTATATTAGTGTGGTTGAGTGCATAAAACAAATCAAGCTAAATGGTTCTGCTGTCCTGAAGAGATATTCTACATAGACAATTAATTGCATTGAGAACTCTGCACAGTAATGACTTGGGATTACACAGTAGTACCATGAACAACTACCAGCGAGGACTGGTACTTCCATCCAACTGAGAGTAACTGCAGAAGAATGTATGTATGGAGTGCACTTTGACATGAGTAATGCATATTATCCATGATATATGTATGCCATGTGTGCAGAATAATCCTCATGCTTCTTTCCTATTGTTAAAGAGATAGTATTCTGAGAAAAAATGTCATTCCAATGTAATGCTCAAATGCACCAATGTATTGTTTTGATGGTACTCTGAAGGATAAATGTTCTAAATGTGAGGCCTGGTTCTCCCCCTTTTATACCAGTTTTATGCCAACTTGACTTCAAAATGGTGCACAATCTAAATCAAAGTATGAAAATGTGGGTGTAGTGGTGGGAAGTCAGCATTAGTAAATATATATGCTTTACAAGGCCTTGTCACTTAAGCGGTGATTGACAGTCAGCCTCTTAAATGACAAGGCCTTGTAAAGCACATACACAGTATCCAACCTTATTGTAATATTTAAATAACATAAATATATAGATTTAGAGCCTATGCAGGGAAAAATCACTAAACAACAACAGCAAAAATGTAACTTAAATGAACACTCTACCCTTAACTGACCACCTAGGTCCCAGTTGCATGGTCCCTATGCCCCACTCCAATAATCTGATCCACACTGGTGGGTTTTTACACCAGCATGGGGTCCTACTGACATGAATATTGCTCAGCTTTGAACAAAACAGATTGCCAAACAAGAGCCATGAATTGCATTTGCCTATTAATATTCTGGTTGTACCCAAAAGCTCCAAATTTAATGGAAAGTTTCCAGCAGTGTCATGACTTCAATGGGGTTATTCACACATGTAAATGGATGCAGGATTGGGGACAAAATCATCAGGAAGCATGGCCAGCACCATCAGCTGATGGCGCGGGCTTTGTCCACAAAAGCTCATGCTATTATATACTTTTGTTAGTCTCTAAGGTGCCATAGGACTACTTGTGTTTAAAGTTACAGACTAAGGGTACTTCTACACTAGCTCGTTAGTTCGAGCTAGGTAGGGTAATGAGGGCAAGTGGAATTGCAATTTAAGCCTGGAATTTAAATATCCCGGGCTTCGTTTGCATGTTCCCGGGCGCCGCCATTTTTAAATCCCCTTAGTCCAAACTCCGTGCCCGCGGCTACTCCTCATTCCACGAGGAGTAATGGTAGTTCGAATTAGGATCTTTAATTTGAACTACCTACTCCATGCCGCGTGTAGCCGCGGGCACAGAGTTCGGACTAAGAGGGATTTAAAAATGGCGGCGCCCGGGAACATGCAAATGAAGCCCGGGATATTTAAATAGCAGGCTTCCTTTGCAACTCCGCTTGCCCTCATTACCCTACCTAGCTCGAACTAATGAGCTAGTGTAGACGTACCCTTACATAGTTACCCCTCTGAGACACTTCTTTATAGTCAATTTTTTAAAATTCTGTATTAAAAAGCACCCTGATACTTTTTCTTTATTTCCATGAACAAACACTAAGTCTTTTCTTAGCACTAGCCTTTTTCTATCTTTATTTTATTTATTTTGTATTCATGAATTATGTGGATGGTACCTCGCACACTGGGGAAACAAGCAACAATTACTCATAACAATATTAATAATACTCCAGCTTTTTCTGAGATCTGTGCACTACCTGAGGTCACATGAAAGTTTATAATATCTACCTTACTGTCATTTTCAAGCTTTTCTGGGGTTTTCAGACTCTTACCCGCATTTAAATGCTGTTTTTGTAATTTAAATTCAGTTAGGCTATATTTAAAACTAAATATAAACAGACTAAAAAAGCCTTTAAAGAGACCCGATAAAAATCCCCAAAGCATGTGACTAATGATATCTTAACAGGTAGCTTCCTAAAACATATTTAGATGATTTTCCAAACTGCATTATTTATGTGATTGAAGGACATCTTTTGAGGAATCGGTAAATGGGCCAAATTTGCTACTCCTCAATACCACTAAAACGAAATGAGTTTTGTTTCCTAAAATGGGTGCAAGGGAGTGATGACTCACTGATTCATTTAATATTTTATGTGCTTTATTTTGCCAAGTTCCAGACTAAACTGTACTCTGCTAAGCTATTAGCAGAAAAACAAGATTTTGAAACCTCTAATAGATCCTTCACTAAAGCAGCTCTAGCAGCTGCTGCTATACTGCCTTCAGCTAAGCTCACAAGGAAGCTGACCTCATTAAATAACAAGTACCGTAAATGCTGGATCAGTTTTGCCTGTCTCAAATCCACTATATTTGTTTAGGAAGAAAATGTGTTAGGCTAAATCCTGTGTTGTATTTCTTGGGTGGCTCTGCACAGTAGATACAGCTGAGGGAGGGCACCCACCTTTTTCATCATTAGGGGCGTTGAAAGTGGCCTAATTTAAGCAGCCGTAAATCCAGACTCTATTCGACTTTTTCTAGCAGCAGTGAATCTTTGCAATGCTAAACAGTACAAGCACATCCATTCCTAAACCTGGCTATATACCATATACTTACATCAGTCCTATGCTGCTTCTGACTTATTGCCATTCCTTATGACCTCTATATGCTGCCAGAGCAGAATATAGGATCAAAATCTGGTTCATAAAAAACAATTCCAATCTCATTTACACTGGATTTATAGCAACATGGCTTCATTCACTGTAATGGAACTTCTTGTAATTTAGGTCACTGTAAGTAAGAGAAAAATTATACTTATGATAACTGTCATCAAGAGCTGCTGTTGTTGTCACCTTTGCAGCAGAAGAAGACACTAACATTTGTATTACACTTTAGGGCTGTGTCTACACTGGCACCCCTTTCTGGAAAAGGGATGCTAATGAGACACTTCGGAATTGCAAATGCCGCGGGGGATTTAAATATCCCCTGCGGCATATGCATGAACATGGCTGCCGCTTTTTTCCGGCTCGGGGTTTTGCCAGAGAAAAGCGCCAGTCTAGACGGGATCTTGCAGAAAATAAGCCCTTTTCCGGAAGATCCCTTATTCCCACTTGAAAGTAGGAATAAGGGATCTTGCGGAAAAGGGCTTATTTTCCGCAAGATCCTGTCTAGACTGGCGCTTTTCTCCGGCAAAACCCCGAGCCGGAAAAAAGCGGCAGCCATGTTCATGCAAATGCCGCGGGGGATATTTAAATCCCCTGTAGCATTTGCAATTCCGACTGGTCTCATTAGCATCCCTTTTCCGGAAAGGGGCGCCAATGTAGACACAGCCCACTTGTGCAAGTGGCGGTCCTTTCTGTTTTGAAAGTGTGTGTATAGCTATGCCATTGTTTATGACTCATTCTCTGTACTTCAAGATGCATATGGTGATTCTTCTTACACTGAGTAACCCCATTGACTACTACTTGTTAGTGTGATTTTTCTCTTGCTGATGCCTCCTAGCTGTCAAAATTCATGTTGCATCGCTTCAAGTTTTGGTTCAATTTGTCCTTCAAGAACTTCTGGCTGCCTTAGGTGCAGTTATTCACTTACCTGGTGTTATGAAGAGCCAAATCGTTAGACATGTATTTCTAACAATATATGTGTCTGACAGAGAGATTGAGTGGCATGCTCATTACCTGGGGGTTATGAGTTCTGATTCTGCTCTTAGTTCCTTTCTGTTCAGGTAATTATGGGATACAACTCACATTTAACTCACGAGTCTAGAGAAGAGGGATAGTTTTGCGGCACTCCATAGAGACCACCTGTAGCGAATACATGTAGCTAATCCAGTTCATCTCAACACACAGAAGATCACAGTGACCAGGTTCTTAGAAGAAGGAGGAAAGACAAAGGAAATAATAACATCTGGGAGCACGGTCTCACAGTTGCTGAAAAAAGGAATTCAATGTATGACAAACATTTTTTGTGAAAAACTATGATTAAAAAATAATACATCTGCCAAGAAATGGTTCCCAACAGAGTTCACATAGGGTATATCTACATTTCGGTTAGATACCTGTGGCTGGCCCATGCCAATTGATTCAGGGACGGGGGCTTGTGCTAAAGATCTGTTTAATTGCAGAGAAATGGGACATTCTCAGAGTGCGTCTACACTGCACCACAGGTTGTAATAAGATATGCAATTTGAGCTAATCAAATTGTGTATTTTATTTTGATCTTATTTCAAAACAGCTTATTTAGTAATTTGGCACTATCTACACAGTGCCAAATTTCGAAATAATCCGCTATTATAAAATGTCCTTTACTCTTTGTGCAATGAGGTTTACAGGGACATCAGAATAGCAAGCCTGTTATATTTTGAAATAATAGGCTTGCTCTTAAGACAAGGGGTAGCTATTTAGGGAAAACTCCGGTATCCCGAAATAGTGCCACAGCATAGACATAGCCTCAGGGTTCTACAGCATGCCCTCCAGCCCAATCCTGAACCTCGACACTGCAATTAATCAGCCCCTTAGCTCAAGCCCAGTGAGACCAAGTCATCTGGCACAGACCAGTTATGGGTTTTTAACTGCATTGTAGACATATCCACGCAGGCCTATCAGACTGTGCTTTAAAAAAATCAGACCCTGTACGTAGATTTCCACTCTTCATCTCTTGCTCTTTCTTCTCCTACAGGCTCTTCCCACAGGATATCATTTACCCTTTGCCACTATGGAAGGGATACATAAAACCTTCCCTTTGCCCCAGAACATCCTTAAATATCTCAGAAATCCAGTCTCCAATACCACCACTAGATGGAATTTTGGACGGATTAAGTTTGATGAAAACTGAAAGAGAACACTCAACCCCCTGTAACAGACAACAGATCTTTCAGGTTGCACATAAATGTCACACAAACAACGTTCTCCCTTCCTTTCGCCCATACAAAGTCACAGAAATATGATCATATAATGAAGCTTGCAGAATATTTTTGATTAAATTCCAAAAAAGCTGTTTTTATTATATTAAACATGTATGTTAAAATAAAGCATATATTTGCAAGGAACTTTAGTTCTATATAAAGTTTTAAAACACAATCCTCTTAAGAAGGATTTTTAATGTATGTAGGAAATAAAGAAGTTCTGCTAATACTTTGGTCTTTAAATATGAACCTAAAAAAGAAAAAAGATATTCACACCCTAAAAGCCAAGGAGCCTGGCAGCTTTTTAAAATAGGCAAAATGTCATGTCACTGAGTGGGAATAATTTTAACTCTAATGGCTTTGATTGCTCTAACAATATCTCCTAATAGGGTGTCTGACAAACAGCTTCCTGACAAAACCTCCATATTAAATCATGCAGGAGCACAATGAGTGGGGTTAAATGCAGGGAAATACCATGATACTCTGCCAATCTCAAGTATAAAAAATTACAGGTAGGATTTTTGTCTACAGTATTTCTCTTTTTTATTGCTTTTTGTAACATACTTGGATACAGTATGATCTTTAAATACAATTTTTAAAAAATAAACCCACACTCTACAAACTTTGAAGTCTTTTGTGTTTGTTTTTCATAATCATACACATCCATCTGTGCTGCTTTGGATCATTTTTGTGTCTTAAGGACTGTACAAATCACACTCAGAATTCTGCTATGTCATTTCTCAAGGGTTTAACTCTACCATCATAGATGTAGAGGTTGCACAAATATAGGCACAATTTTAAAAGCAATGAGCAGGACAGGAACCAAAAGGAACTTTGTGCAGGTTTAATGAAAACTTTGTAGTATGGTCACCAAGTTACTCCTAACAAATAACATGAGTAAAGTCTAAGTAGAAAAGTAGCTAAGTGCCTTTTTTACTAAGTTAAGGGCTTCACTTACAGCCATTTGTCCGCCATAGACTCAATCTCTACTCATGCTCCAACCTGCGTATTCATATATGCCTGTGATAAAGTAAGGAGGAGAACATGCAAATAATATGAGACTTACTTCTAATCAATGTGGTGGAGGACACCACATAATCTAATCCTTAGTTAACCCAAACTGCTCTTTCACTAACACTTTCATTGGAATTGGAGTTCTTCAAAAACTTTTCAGCAAAACTTACTTTAACAGCATTTAGTTTGTCAGTAAAATGTACACTTTTCCATAAAAATGTCTGGTTTTTGATAGAAAACTGAATATTTGCTAAAACTACCAATTTTTGGTTTGGAGGCAGAGATGTTGACGTGTGGGTTCTTTCAGCAGAGTGGGTTGTTTATTTTTAAGTCTGAAAAGTTTTTGTTAAACCATTATCAGAAATCCTTTTCATTAATATTTTCTTCCACAGAAGAAAATGTTTTTTTCAGCCAGCTCTTTCCAGAACGGAACAGCCTTGTTCATTCTACTGTGCTTGTTTCAGTGTGGTAACAACAGGGCGAAGCTGTACAGGAAGATATCTTCTGGTTGCTAGGTGACTATGCAGGTCTTCTGGATCTTTCCATCTCAAAAGGGATGTGTCAAGGCTATAACAAAGTGCTGTTTCCCTTATTCCTATTGTTCTCACCAAGTAGTACACTAAAATGACATATACGAACAGGTGCTCAATTTACCAGATGAGAGCAGCTCTACTTCAACATGTTTTTGCCAAAAGAATTTAAATTACAGGAGTTTCTTCCTCATACTTCCACTGCAAAGCCATCATCCACTTTCCCATTGCTTTTTTCTCCTAGCACATAATTGTTGCTTCTGTAGCCTCTGCTGATTTTATTTTCATAAATTCTGTGACTGCAAATAGAATTTATTGCAATGCACGAGAGAGCATTTGTCTCACAAAGAAACAGTCATTGACACGTGTAATTACAAGTACTCCCATCTCTTGTAAAAATTAGAAGAAATGTCACTGAATCTTGCAAATGGGTTCTATCATTACTTCTTGACCTATAATAAGAATGATAATTCTACACTCAACTTGATTTTCCAAAAATGGTGGGGAGTGGGTTCATTATACCAGAAGACAAGTATTTTGGTTCAGGCCTTTGTCTGGAAATCAGGAAGCAACAGATTTCTTCTGTGACTGTGGGTAAGACACCTAACTTTTGTCATTCCATTTATCTACTTGTAAAAGGGAATTTAACAATATTGCTTATGAAAAGGAATTTTGAGAATGTGCTACCTATTTCTCCATTGGTTAAAGAAAACAATGAAATAAAAAACTTACCATCTTGCTGGGAAGATACATACCTTTTATAAAATGGCTACTTATAGAGTTTCAGCAGTTTCTCTCTGCCAAATTCAAAGGGCAAGTCACCAGAAAGGATGTGGGGAGGGGAAAAAAATCCTTTCAGAAAGAAAATTTTTACAAATCTAGTAGATCTGAGGTAGCTTTGAGAGAATGTGCTCGGAAGAAGGAAAGTCTGCATTTTATATGTCAGTAGTATATTGTAGGGGTGAAGAGGCAATTAAATTGTATATCTTAGGGTGTGTCTACACTACAGCACTAATTCGAACTAACTTAGTTCGAATTAGTTAATTCAAACTAAGCTAATTCGAATTAGCGCATCTCGACTTAAAAACTAGTTCGAATTAGCTTTTTGCTAATTCGAACTACCACGTCCACACTGATTGGACGCTGGGGAGCACTTAAGGGCGGCTGAAACCGGTTCTGGCAGGGCATCAGGTTAGTAGTTGCTTTCTATGGCTGCTGTCTGAGGCTATCTGAGGCTCGTGCTTAAAGGGAACCCCCTGGACAGCTGGTTCTCAGCTTTCCCTGCTTGCTTGCCTACCTCGCCGAAGGACAGCAAAGCGTTTTTGTCTGCGCCCGTCTGTGTCAGTGCTTCCCTTCGGGGACGCCGCCGCAGGTGGCAACATGGAGCCAGAGCTCACCCTGCACCTTCTGGTGCAGTTTCTGGACTTGCTGCTGCAAGCCTGCCAGCAACGGCTGGAGGCTACCTGGCACCACCTGGTGCACGTCAGCCCCCTGCCTCTCCACCTGGCCACCCTGGGGGCCATGGAGCAGCTGCGGCAGTGCCCGGGCGCCGGCGTGCCCCGCCGCATCTGGCATCTGGACACCAGCAGCGACTGGTGGGATCGCATCGTCCTGGAGCGCTGGGGAGACAAACAGTGGACCCAGAACTTCAGAATGAAGAGGGACACCTTCCTGGAGCTCTGCGAGTGGCTCGCCCCTGCTCTGCGCAGAAGGGACACTTGCATGAGGCCCGCCATCCCCCTCCAGAAGTGTGTGGCCATCGCCCTCTGGAAGCTCTCCACGCCGGACAGCTACCGATCCATCGGGAACCAGTTTGGCATGGGGAGATCCACCGTCGGAGCAGTGCTCATTCAGGTATGGCACTCGCCGGCCACTGGTCCGGGGGTGAGGGGGGCTGCAAGGAGGGGATGGGCCGCCCCAGGGAAAACGGGGGGATGGGGAGGAGGAGGCAAAAGTGCCCCGCACCGGAGGGGCCGGTCTCTCCTGGCGTACTACATGCCGCCCGGGGGGGTTGCTTCCGGGAGTGGGGTGCAGGGCACTGCCAGGGCACGAACACTCCCAGCCACCTGGGCGCCCCACTGATTCGCGCTTTGCTGTGTCTCTCCGCAGGTGGTCAAGGCCATCAACCGGGTGCTGCTCCTCAGGGTGGTCCGCCTCACTGACCTGGACACCGTCATCCGGGGGTTCAAGGCCCTCAGCTTCCCCAACTGTGGGGGGGGCCATCGACGGGACGCACATCCCCATCCGTGCCCCGGAACACCAGACCTCCCAGTACATGAACTGAAAGGGGTACTTCTCCATCCTCCTGCAGGCCGTGTGTGACCACCAGGGACAGTTCATGGACATTAATGTGGGCTGGTCTGGCAAAGCACACGACGCATGGGTGTACCGGAACTCCTCCGTGTGACAGAGGCTGCAGGCCGGGACCTTCTTCCCTGACCACCACATCAGGGTCGGGGATGTAGACATGCCCGTGTGCCTGGTGGGGGATAAAGCCTACCCCTTACAGCCCTGGCTCATGAAGCCCTACACGGGGCACCTCAACCCCTCCCGCCAGGCCTTCAATGCGAGGCTGACCAGGGCCCGCATCATCATTGAGGGGGCCTTCGGGTGACTGAAAGCCCGATTTAGATGCCTCCTCATCCACCTCAACCTCGCAGAGCACAACATCCCTCCCATGGTGGCAGCATGTTGTGTGCTGCACAATTTGTGCGAGCGAAAGGGGGAGGCTTTCCTGCCAGCTTGGATGGCTGAGGCTGACCGCATGGCTGGCCACTACGCTTAGCCCCGCACCGCCGCCATCTGGGATGCCGTCGATGGAGGCATGTAGATTAGACAGATAGGCAAAGGGAAATGAAGCCGCGATTTAAATAATCGCGGCTTCATTTAAATTTACATGGCTGCCGTGCTGAGCCGACAAACAGCTGATCAGCTGTTTGTTGGCTCCGCGTGCTAGTCTGGACGCACCACGCCGACCTGAAAGCCTTTTATCGACACCCCCCTTATGCCTCATAGGATGAGGTTTACAGGGGATGTCGGTAAAAGGCTTTCATGTCAACAGGGGAGCATCCAGACTAGCACCCGGAGCCGACAAACAGCTGATCAGCTGTTTGTCGGCTCAGCGCGGCAGCCATGTAAATTTAAATGAAGACGCGATTATTTAAATCGTGGTTTAATTTCCCTTTTTCGAATACACAAATCTACATGCCTCCGTCGACGGAGGCATGTAGTTTAGACGTACCCTGAGTGTGGAGGGTGGGGCAGGAGGGACGGGGGGTGCAGAGGAAGCAGGAGAGGGAGCAGGGGGAGCAGGGGCAGCAGGGGTGGGAGGAGGAGCGAGAGCTGGGGCAGCCACAGGAGCTGAAGCAGGAGAAGGCAGGAACCGGTCCACCAGGATCTGGAGGTGGCCTCTGAGGGCACAGCCCTGCTCCTACAGTGCCTCCACACTCCGCTGGCGCAGCCAAAGGTCCTCCCGGACCCAGTGCTCCTGGTTGCGGAGCAGCTGCTCCATGAACCGGAGGTGCCGCCGCTGGTAGTCCTCCTGGTTCCTGGCACGCCTGCTGGCCCGGGCGTGGGTGGCTGTTGCAGGCGGGGTGGTGTGCCCTGTAGTCCCAGGTGCTGCGGCAGTGGTGAAACAAGAGCAGCGGTCAGTTCTCTCTGGGGACAAGGTGGGTGAAACCCAGCCCCCCTCTGCCAGGCCAAGGCCCCTGCATGACACCCAGCTGCTGCTCCATGGTGGGCAAGGCCCAGGCACACAGTCCCTGGGCTCCCTCTCCCCCCCACACACCCCGTACACATAAGGGGAGCATGATGGTACTCACACGTGGAGGCCTCCCCGGCCTCGGACAACACAGGAGATGTGGTCTGTGGGGTTCCTCGGGGGTCCTGGGTCCTGGGCAGGCTCCTGGCAGGCTCCTGGCTCTTGGCGTCCTCCGGCTTCTCCTCCTCGGTGTCCGGGAAGAGTCCCTCTGCCCTGGGGTGGATGACCACTCGGGGGGCATGGACGGCGTGAGCCCCCAGGATGTGGTCCAGGGCCTGAAAGTGGGGGCAGGCCTCCGGGTCGGCCCCTGGCAGGCAGGCCCGGGAGTAGGACTGCCGCAGGTCCTTTATTTTACAGCAGACCTGCTCCTGGGTCCGCTGGTGGCCTCTGGCGGCCAGGCTGGCAGCCATGCGGCTGTACACAGCCGCATTCCTGTGGCTAGTGCGGAGATCGTGGACGTTGGAGGCTTTCCCCCAAACCTTGAAGAGGTCCACGATCTCCGCACCTGACCAAGCGGGTGCCCGCCTCTTGTGGCACCGGGCAGGCTCCTGGGAGCCACCAGGCTGGTCCCGGGAAGAGGGGGAGGGCTGGGTGGCATCGGGTGGCTGGCTCATGCCGTGCCAGGTGCAGGGTCTGCTGGCTGGGTGCTGGGAGGCTTACAACTGGCACAAACTGTGTAGCCAGCCCGTGGCCCTTAAGGGCTCCGGGGCCGGGAGGGGGGCAGACAAGTTTCCCTGGTGTTGGCCAGAGTGGCCACCAGGGCAAGCTGGGAAGGGCTAGCCTCCCACTAGTTCGAATTAAGTGGCTACACAGCCCTTAATTCGAACTAGTTAATTCGAACTAGGCGTTAGTCCTCGCAGAATGAGGTTTACCTAGTTCGAATTAAGCGCTCCGCTAGTTCGAATTAAGTTCGAACTAGCGGAGCTCTAGTGTAGCGCCTATCAAAGTTAATTCGAACTAACGTCTGTTAGTTCGAATTAACTTTGTGGTGTAGACATACCCTTATTCATTCTGAAAAATATGACAAATAAGACCACCTTCCACTACTATTACGGTATCATATTATTCCTCTTCCCTAAAGTTTTTATATAATTAACTGTGGCTATAACACAGTACAATGATCAGTTCTTAAATATTGCCCCAGGAGCAGTTCTAGTTATTTCCTTCATGATCTTACTTGTTGTAGGCTTGATGCAGCAAGGAGTATATATGTATTTTACTGCCTCTATGATAATGAAGCAAGGATTTTATAAGCTTTCTTCTACACCTGTGCCAAGTCCATGAAGTTCTGACTAATCACAGTTAACCCACTGCACAATGGATTGGGGGAAAGGGTTTAAATCTCCTTTAATAGAGTGAGGTGAATAGCTGCTTGGCACAAAACCTCAAGAATTTCACCATTGAATCAAAATCCCTCTCTTGCTCAGCCACACACAGTAAGCCCTGGAGTCCCAGCTCCACCTCAGCTGTGTAATTTGAGATCCCAGCAGGGTCTGAGCAATGAGGTTTGGGGTCCTAGCTGCCTGCCACCCTGCCTACCATGGAGGTGTCCAGGGTCAGGGCCCTGGCTGACCTCTCAGCCCCAAGCAATGGGATCCAGATTTGAGATTCTGGCTGCCCCACTTTGGAATGTTCACTAGCAAAAAGTAATTATGACCAAAATATCATGAAATCAACAGACAGGAAGGAAGGAAGGAAGGAAGGAAGGAAGGAAGGAAGGAAGGAAGGAAGGAAGGAAGGACGGAAGGACAAGAGGGAAAAGACAGATGATAATGTATTATGGAAGTAATTCTGATGCCTCGGCAGGCCAGCATTTTGAACCAAAATTCTTATATCAAGTCACCTAAGTCCCTATTGCCTGGACCTCTTCTTTACATCAATGTTCCCTTGAGGATGGGGAGCATTTCTGAAAGTCAGGCTACTTCTTTACATTGCCTAAATGCAGTTACCCAATTATGTACATT
Source organism: Pelodiscus sinensis (assembly GCF_052426305.1). Taxonomy (NCBI): domain Eukaryota; kingdom Metazoa; phylum Chordata; order Testudines; family Trionychidae; genus Pelodiscus; species Pelodiscus sinensis. The sequence goes on from NC_143057.1 coordinate 70,737,852, forward strand.
TTCTATTTCCTGTTGAATACTTTCATTACAATTTTGGACCCCAAAATGTATTTAGATCCAAAAAGTTCGGATAAGCATTCAAAATCTGGAGGCTTAGCTGAACCAGACCTCCTAACTTTTTGACGTTCACTGTTCATTAGTACGAATGTAGTAATAAAATAAACTATGCTAAATATTTTAGCTGAAACTCTGAACTATCACTATGCAAGAGAAGTCATTGGCATCATTCTTCATGGTTTGTGAGAATAACAGGACACATTATTTACATTGATCCTCTATTAGCAATTATTTTAAGTAATTTTGCAACAGTAGAGATGAGAGTTTTGTCATTACACAGTTTTGATGGAATTTTGGTGTAAGATAAATTAACTCAACAGGAAGGAATAGAATGAGAATGTAAGTTATTCATCTTTCCTTCTAAGTGAGCATGACAAAGAATGGACAATTTAGGATTGTGAAAGAGAAAAAGAAGAAGAAAGACAAAGAGAGAACACAGAAACTGAAAAGGTGCCTGCCTACACACACACACACACACACACACACACACACACACACACACACACACGATTTACCTGTCATTGCTCAGGTCCTTCATTCATTTTTGTTTTTCTTCATTTAAATCATTGCTGTGGGGGGAGGCTAGGGATAAGGGTTTCAATATGGATGCTTCCCATGGAGAGATGACCATCCCAGCCCTCTCTCACAGCAGCATCTTCGGGCTAAGTGACAAGTGCCTCTCCATGGCCGCTGCAGCTCAAGCGGGCACAGCCATGGGAGGGGTGCATGTTACCTGGCTATGGAAGGCCCAGGTCATCTGCTCCTGTCACTCCCAGGCCAGAGTGAGGAATGCAGCAAACTGTGCACTTCCTCTCACTCCCTGACAAAGGGGAACAGCTAGAAATGTTCCTTTACGAATGTTGGGTGGGGAACTTCAGGCCCCCCTCCACCTTCCTTAAAGGGCACCTGTGAGGTGAGAGACTAGGGGCTGAGGTAAACCCAAGGAGGGGGTGCTCCCAGCCAGACCCTTTCACCTGCATAGTGATTCTGTCTCTTTTTTGTATGGTTTTATGAGAAGCAATCCCATTCCAGACACATTCCATTTTCCTGGCACAACCAAACCCTGTCCTTGTTTTAAGTTACGATTAGAGGAAGCTAACTCTTTTTGTTTAAGAGGAGTTCTTGAACAAACACACAGGCACACAAACTCTCTCAAATATATAGTAGATATATGAGTAGCATGTGGTCTCTGTGGCATCATGATGTTTAATTAGAGGACAGAGTTAATGGTAATGCCCTAAATGAAATTAAAGGAAGTTTAGGCAAAACAGATCCACATTTAAGTTAAGATTCATTTGACATTAGTAGCACCTGCCTCCTAGCCAAGTTAGATTTGTTTTTACACTAAACAGAATTGACGTCAACACTGAAAGCAAGAACAAAATTCTTGAACTGCTGAGCCAGATGGGATCTTAGCTGGGCTCCTCCAATGCAAGACTTAAGAAAACAGGAATGTAACTGGTAAAACCAGAACAACAAAATATCCTACACAGATACATACATGTGCGACACTACTGGATTTAAATTCTATTGTGTAGGTGTATTAACCCTTTCACTACTGATTTGGGAGCCGTTTTCAACAGCTTATCTACTCATTTCAATTAAACGAGAATTTATCACAGTGTTGCAGCTGGACATTATTTCCAAGCCACTGACAGGATATAAGTACAGTGACTATAATGAGTAGAATGATCAGTCTTCATCAGTTTTCCCAAGAATCGTCTTTTCCCCCCTTATTTCATTATTTTAATTTCAATATGGTCCCAATCCAATGCTGTGAATTTGGTAGTTCTATGTTTTGTTTAAATTAAGGGTTTCATATTTGAAGGGACTGCATTCATTTAACTTGTTTTCTATTTTGTAAACTTACTTAGTGTGAATTAACTTTTCATACCAAAGGTCAGATTTTTAAAGACAGCTTAGTTTAAATAACGGAAAAGCCAGAACAAGAGCATCAAGGATCAAATCCTACGAACACTCACATATATGAGTTGTCCCATTTTACTTCCATTGGACAGGACATAAATGGATTGTAAAGTTTAACATATGGACAAAGGTTGCACAACTAGTGTCTCAGGCTATGCAGACAGGCTAATATTCACCTATGGTGAGTAACATTTGAATAAAAAAACAAAAATGAAATTGTCCATGTGTGAAATTTGATTCAAGTGCTTCTTCTAAAATCCTACTGCCCAAGAGTTTGACCTGGGCACAATGGGGCTTCCAGGAAATAGGCTTCAACACCCAAATCCTTAGCTGCTTGGCCATCATATGTAACTGAAGTTGCAGCAAAACTGCTTCCACTTATGTCACTAAAGAAAAATCATCCAGGGATCCCACAGTAATGGAAGATTGGGCATTCACCCACTCTTCCCCTCTTCTACCACACTGTATCCCCCCCTGTTAATACACCCTATTTTCTCCCCATTCACTGGTGTGATGAGGGAAGGAGCTGACATAAGCATAAGCAGCACAAAGTGAACTTGGTGGATCAGATAATCCAGTTCTTATGCTCAGGCCTAGGAGCTATATGCCTCACAGGCCAAGAGCTTCCCATATGCATTCCAATAAGGTGACTGTTGGAGGCTTCCTATGACAAAGAAAGCTAACTGTGAATTAAAGCTCTGCACCATGGCAGCCTTCGACCAGAGACAAATTAAAACAATTTTTTTAAAGCCATGGCTGCTTTAGAAACATAGTCAGTTTCCTTATGCAGGGGCCATCAACAGACTGAATACTGAAAGATAAAACAAGACTCATAGTAGAAATTCAGGGGCGATGAAGCAACACATTATGATCTGAGATCCTTCCCACATCACCAGAGTACTTTAGAGATTTGGAATTTCCATTCATCTCATAAGTATATTTGATTTGTTTTGTTTTGTAGCAGAATATACATTGAATTTGATTTGCTCCCTTCACTTCCTCTATGAACTTAAGGAACAGGCTTCCACAATTAGGTATATCAGTGACACTAATCAATATTAACTTAGTTTAAATAAGAATATTACTTTATATGCATCAGGTTATCCTAGCGTTCTTTTCTTAAGTGGCAGAAGAGCAAATTCACTAATCACAGCACCATCTAATCTCCTTTCATGTTGATTTTTTTTCAGAACAAAAACAAAAGAACTTCCCAGAAGCCAACTTTCCCAAACTGTCCCAGCACTGCTGTTAAATTCACAGTTGAGAACTCTACAGAGCAGATGTTATTAACAGCAGCATTGGGCAATATTAAAAGGAAATACTTATCTGTGATAAACACATGTTTCCCTGGGCAATTGCCAATGCTATAGGTCTCTTTTTTCAGAACTGGCAACTTTTATGCTCTGTGGTGATGACAATCTTTGCTTCTGCTTCAAAACCAAATGGCTGGAAACTTAAATAGCAGGAGAAAATGGAAAAAAGCCACCTGTGGAGAAAAGGAATGGTTTTGTTTTATGTCTGAGACCAGTACAGCAGTGTGGATCCATTTTTTGTTGAGCTGCTTAGAAGGCCATAAAGTGACACTCCAAATAAAAGTTAAATCACATCTACAGATATAATTAAATTGAAGTTACATTTCTAAATCAGTCTGATAGGAATGCACAGCAGTTTGCCATCTGGATGCCCTCCAGTCTCAGCATCAGACAGCATTCCCCTGTACCTCCTTACCAATACATACTATTAAATGAAAATTTAAATTCATGCAGCATTACGGATGCACATTTAAACACTTGACAATAGGAAATATGAAAATTTAAGGTTAAAAGGGCAATCTTAATGTTGTTCCTTGTAAGTATGCAATACAATGCAATCCAATATTGATTATATACTATTTTTCATATAATACTACAAACATAGGTCAAGTCTTGCACTTAATTTACTCTTGAATACTAACACTAATTTAATTGCCTTACTGATCCAGTATATATTATTTATACAAGTTGATGTCAATAAAGAATCTACTCTATGAATTATGTATTTTAATATTTTGTCACCATCAAATATCTATACAATATCTTCAATAATGTTTGTGTTCTTTGGAGACAAATGTACATCTGGACACTAATTTGTTATGTTTCTTACAGAGTTGTATTAATGTATATTTTTAGGATTTCTTGTTTGAGTAGATCTCTAATAAATACTTAATTCCTATTTTTCATGTGAGCTATCCTCAAACTATCTTAATAAAGTCCACATATTCCTGTATATGAAGCTTGGATATAATTCCCTTGACATATTAAGTGTTACACATGTATTTCAGTTATAGAAGAAATTGGCTGATATGTTGAGAGGTAGGAACTGATTGTATAATCAGACTGTATTGTTATGACAGACTATTACAGGGCCATAGAAGAAGCATTCATGTCGCATTCATGTTCATGTCAGAGTCTTATAAATCTGCAAATTCTGTTGCACGCCTTGTTCCTAACCATTTCAAACTAATATAATTAAATATTAATTTGGAAATGATGTCACAACCTCTTTTCAAGGCTGGCTCTGATAGTTGTCTTTAAATCCTGTGAGTCCTTCGGCGTTTGCAGACAGGATACCCTTGCCAGCATTTGCCCAAACTACAAATGGCACATGCTCTGCCTCCAGGAGACACACAGAGGGTCTAATAACAATAGGCCTTGGGTTCCTGGGATGAGATTACTTATCAAAAGGCAGCATAAGAAATATTGTAGTCCTTTGTTTCTGAAACTGGTGCTCCTTGTCTGCACAACATCTATTTCAGAACAAAATGACATGGAAATCTTGACCAATAACAAGCTTCAAGAAGAAGGGCAACAGAGAAGGAAAGAACTGATCAAAAGGAACAGACATGATCCATACTAATAATAAAACATGGCTGACATTCTGCAAGTTGAATAATGACCCATGTGTGATGACTTTCTAAAGTCCTGGGGAATGCTCCACTGGCTCCACCTCAGGCCTTGCCCCCACTACATCCCCTTTCCCCAAAGCCCTGCGTCTCCTTTCCCCCACCGCACCCTGCCCCACTTCTTCTTGCCTCTCTCCACCCTCTCCCCTGAGCACTTCCCATCCTCACTTCTTCCCCCTGCTCTCCACAGAACAGCTGTTCCACAGTGGGCAGAATGCTTTGTGAGGGAAGAGGAGGCATGGATCAGCAGGATCACCAGCTGGCGAAAAGCACTGGGGGGAAGGAGGTACAGCCAATGAGTGCTTAGCACCTACCATTTTTTTTTTTTTTTTGCGCACTCATGGAGTTGGTGCCTACTTATTGATCTTTCTCTGGAGAAGAGGAAGGAGAAGATAAGTTGAACTCAACCCCTTGTTCACATGGGGCCAAGTAATGTCATCACACTTTGTCAGAGAGTCTACAGAATCTTCCTTTTCTAAAAAAATGAAGAGCAATGATCAAAATGTTGTATTTGTCCTTTTCATGCTGTATTATTTTCACATTACCATTGTGCTTAAGCCCCAATAAACCTTTGAAGTGAAAATTAGAAATGGGTGAACCTGAGTAGATTAAATAAAAAAAACCCTTTTCACTGACCAGAACTCATGCCCAACACAGCCTCAAGGTTTAGAATAATTTTGGGGGGGGATTCTTCTACTTGCTTATCAACTTATTGGTTCTGGTACCAAGATTCCAAAAGTAATTAGTAACATATTTCCAACCAGACCAGAAGCACAAAGTACTTAAAAACACATGAGATTTCCATACCAGTTTTGCAGAATCAAGGAGTTCTGATAAAAATGATGGTCAACTTCTGAGTCTTTATTCAGTTTTTATTGGTTCCTTTATCAGGTAAATGCCAACTGATAGTCACCTCCTAATTTTAAAAAGTGTCTGTACAAAGGATATACCACCCCTAGTTTATTCATTATAATCACTGAATCCTATTTCACAAGTAGATGTGTGTTGAACTCTAAAAGAACTCTTTGGGTTTGGCAGAATGAAAATATTGTTATGTGTCCTGCAATAAGAAAGTTGCACACTATGCGATCCATTGCAAGCTGTTTGCTAATGTAAGCCTTTTGTCACATTGTTGAAACGTTGATTTTGAGCTAGACTGGGCTCAATGCCATTTAATGCTATTTTAAATGCATCCTCATGAAAACTGCCTCTCTTTAGTAGAAACAAAAGCCTTTGCCAATGGCCAAGTGTCTGGAAACCCATCACAGCAATTCAGTTCCTACTGATTTGTGACACTAACCATTGAAGTCATACTGATGAAATGTTAGTTACTGATGCACAGCCTTTAAACCACTAAGGCATCATCTTGGGACCTTATTCTGTGTACTCATCAGTTCTCAAATATTTTTCAAGAATTGCCCACTGTGAATGTTTTTCTGAGAGCTCTTTTACTGAAAGTCTGTTCTTAAATGATATTTTTGGGTTGCCCTCCTATTTTCACCATCATTACACACTTGTTAAAGCTGTCACTGGCATAAAAGCAACACAGATGCCTATATTTAATTTTGTGTATACATTTCCTTCATGTCTCCTGTACGCCATTTTAGAAAGGGTGTGTATGAATCTATGTGTTCCAAAAATTCTGAGCAACTGAAATGAAGAGATTTTTTTTTACAAAATTGCCTTTATAAACTTTTGGGTTTGCTACAATGAACAAGACAGAAACATGTGACCTAAAATAGTTCTGACCCACTGGCTAGCTGGAAAAGGCTGAAACAGGACCATGTGTTACCTTAATGTGGGCTAAAACATGACACCCACACAGTGCAATAGGGGAGTGTAAAGTGTTTCATTACACCATTGCACTACCTGAATTGTGATCACCGCACAGGAAAGAGGAAAAAGCACAGGTGCTCTGATGGCCACTCCATCCATAGTAATCACAGCTTAAATGTGAGATAGCATCCATTCAGTGTGGACACTATCTTTCAAAAAAGCAGATTGCTTTTTCGATGCACTTTGGCACTGTGGACACTCTCTTTTGGAAGAAGTTTTTCTGGAAGATATCTTCCGAAAGAAGCCTGCAATCTAGACATAGCCTAATAGACTGATAGCAGCTGACTTTAACTACAGAACAAAGGAGAACTAGAGCCTGAATTATGTCTCTCTCTCTCTATGGTTCCTACTGTGCCCTTTACTTAAAGCTTGTGGTAACTCCAAAATATTGCCTTAAATACACTGTATGCCATTTTGGACCCATTTTCTGAGCTGAACTCTGTGCACCCACAGTTTCAGTTACCCTCTCTCTTCCTTCTTTCATTTTATTGCTTTATACATATTTTTTACCATGGAGCCAAGCACAGCAACTGCTCCTTCCAAACTGCAAGGTACTCCTAAAAGCACAGGGAAAAGAGAAGTTCTCTGTCTCAGCAGCAGAACGAATAGCCTATGGAGATAGTAAACCTGCTTCACTGTGCCACTTGGGGCATGATCCCTCCTTGAGCTCCTCTTGAGGAAGTATATCTCTGTAGCATTTCTCACTCAATGCTTAAGTCTTGTTGTATGCATGAGCATACATTTGAATCCAAAGTCCAAATTCAGTCACAAAATTGCTTACTATTGTACCAAAAATTTTTATAGATAGATAGATAGATAGATAGATGATAGATAGATAAAGCATACATAAAAATAGATAGTAAGCATAGATAGTAAGCAAGTGTGCCAGTCTCCTCTGCACACATCCCAAGATATTGTTAATCATTTTTACTACTGCCAAACATTATCCAGATGGTTTTAGTGATAATGATCCCCTTAACAATCTCCCATGATGATCCCCAATTTGCAGTATGTGGGAAATGTGCTTGCCATCTCGCTTAATCAAATTACAGAATTAGCTCTCTTAACATAATATTTGGCCATATCCAAAATATATGTAGATGTGAAGCAAAATTGAGTCTAATTGCGGATTTAAATAGCACATCCCAACGTGGGAGAGAATAAATTTTTTTTTTAAATTGAGTTTGTTGCCAAATTTCAAATTAACATACGAAGTATGGCAAATATGGCAAGACAACTCCCATCAAATCAGGACATATATCAGTCTTCTTCATCTAGCTGCAGTTGTGTGCATTTCTGAAGGACAGAGTTAATGTTTCCTTAGAGAAGAACGTTTAGCTGGGTATTTGGCAATTGCCAAGCATGCTTTTAGTTCATCTGATAGAGACTTTTTCTGGAGGATGATCTTATCCATTTCCCACTCATTTGCATCTGAGCACACAACACATTTATTGTGGATAACCACATTCTTTTCTTTGGGGCATGAATATAAAAAAGTATCTTCCTTCTACGGCCCAGAATTCTGCTATAGTTTTGTACTCTATGCTCGATATATAATCACAGTTCTGTTGTTGAATTGCAGCTCTCTTCTAAACATTATGAGGTGCTTCATTTGTTGAGCTCTGAGCAGACATTTTTGCTGGCCGTGGCAAAAAGACAAATACACGCTATTACTGCTTATTTAATTAGTCAAAATAAATTACCTTCAAATTAAAAGTGTTTTTTTCATAGCACATTTCTGATTAACTGTTTTGATTAAATGGGGAAGCCACAGTTTAGGCTTTTAATTCCTACTTTAAATTATTTAAAAGATTTTTTTAAATCACATTAAAGGAGAATTAATTTAAGCCAATATTTGTGGAGTAAGTTAGGGTATGTCTACACTGCATTCCTCTCTCAGAAGAGGAATGCAATATAGACATACCCGTAGATATTATTTTAAAGAAACCCTAAACACAGAGATAGAGAATTGAAGATCTATTATTGAGTTATAGGGAACCTGAGTATTTTCAAGTGTTTCATTGTCCACTGAAAAACAAACAAATAAAAAAATGCAATTCAAGCTGTTCTTCCATATATGGTAAAAGGATCTCAGAAATCCCAGTACCCATTTGATCTTTTTTTTTTCTTTTTGCTATCATGAGGCTACATCTACACTACACATCTTACAACAGCATAGCTGCACCAATGGCTAGGCAAGGCACATCTGCTGAATTCTCACTCTGTTGCCTATTGTTATAGGCATCTGAGTGACAGAGTATTTCCTTTGAAAATCTGACTAGTGTAGCACTTTGATATATGAATCGCTGTTTGAGACAGGACTCATGTACTCTTTCACAAGACTGTTAGGGGGAGGTTTTACAATGTACCAAACAGAGGAGACAATCCAAAGTGACACCTGGGAAAAGTCAAGGTAGATATTAGAAAATAAACCAAGAGGACATTCAGTGCAATGGCATGTAAGAAACACAAAACTTAATGCCAGAAAAACTTGCAGTAGGTGGGAAACTTTGCTTCCAAGGTATTCCTAAAAGCACTATTAGCAAACAAAAAGAGTAATTTGAAAAGTTTTTTCTCTACATCTATGCTATTAGGAAGTTCTAAAAAGGCTTTATTCTTCTATATAAATGATCTATACTTCAGCTGTTCAACATGCCATGAGTGGAGGCAATAAACTTCCTTGGATGTTTGATTAGTTTAGTACAAGTTCAGGCATTTGAAATCTATGTGTGTACTAATAAAGAGAGATATTATAATCCCTCAGATAACAAATGTTAGACCCTCAGAAAGTGTTGGCCAATATTCCAGTTCACTGCTGATCAATGCATACCAAAACTGACTTCTGGTTTAAGTCCCTGTTGTTGTGAACTATAACTAGAAAAGCTGAAGGGAAAAAAATTAATGCTACAGTTAGTTTTTGAAACTAAATGAGAAGGGAGAAATGCCTAAGTTTCATGGAACTAGAGAACATTGAATTATGAATGATTTTCTGTCTAGGGAATTTCTGAGGTCCTTTCATAGTGCATTAAAAATGTTATGCTACCAAAGTCGTATTACTTCTTAACTGGCACTCTGTTCCCTCAGCTTGACAGTTATAAATTGGCACCTTCTGCCCACTTCATCCCTGTGTCCTCCACACAGACACTAATCAATCTAAAATGTTTCTTTATTGTTCGACAAATGGTCTAATTTCCAGACTACATCTCACAAATCACAATAGTATATCCACTTTAGTGAACGTTAGTTTTAATTATTCTTTTGTAAATATTTACTTCTTTACAGGTACTTTTACAGTACTCAACACTGCAATACAGTTACGCTGCAGATACATTTTGAGGACTATTTTTCAAAGATTATAAGGTCCAAATTGCATAATTTAAAACTGGTTCTTCTTTCACAAACATGTAAAAATTCCACTGGGAGTAACTGCAGTGTTTTATAAAGTTCAGATGTGGATAGGTCAACTCCCAGGTCTACACTGTATTCTAGTAGGAGAGACCCTCTTGACATCCCATATGAATGGAAAATTCCTGAGGGTGGAGATAATGTAGAAGAGGAAAATGGCCACAATTTTGCCTGTAATTGGAGTTGCATCCTGCAAAGCAAGAGTAAGAAAGAGGCATCACCAGGGCAGCGGGGCAGTAGTGTTGACAAAGCAAAGCAGATTATTGAGCAAGCTTCACTAGCAGAGCTTCTGAGGAGTGCCAAGTACACAACCTACAGCAAAATGTACTCGGAGGAGGACAGATGGAAGCACCACTTTCTTTCTTTGGGGTGAACTGACTGCCAACCCAAATACATAGGCCAGGGCTGGTGAAGGAAGCCCAGTATGTTTAGTTCAAAGATTTTTCCCTTAAACACTATGGCTACGTCTACACTGGCATGAATTTCCGGAAATGCTTAAAACGGAATACATTCCGTTTTCAGCTTTTCCGGAAAAGGAGCGTCTACATTGGCCACGGAGTTTCCGCGATAACGATGCGCTTTTCCGGAAAAGCGCGTCTACATTGGCGGCGCGCTTTTCCGGAAAAGCAAAAAGCCCGGAACCATTTTGAAAAGGGCAAAGGCCACCAGACCTTTCCGGGGGCGGGGCCGGAGCTCCGTCCAGACGCGTGGTTAAAGGGGTCTCGCCGGGCAGCCGTTTGTCTCGTGCTCCCGTGCCTTGGGACCTCTGCCAGAGACTGGCACCCTTCACAGGGTCGGTGGCTGCCCTGTGAGTTTTGGGGACACCACCCTTTGGCCCCCCCACCAGCTTTTCCTGGCATTTTATTTTTTCTGCTCTGCACTGTCTGCTATGGAGCCGTGGATGGCCATGTACCTGCTCGGGCCCCTGTTAGACCTGTACAGGTGCCTGGAGCTCGTGCTGCAGGCTGGTGCCCTGCTGTACACATACCAGGAGGCAGAGATTGCCTTGGACTCCCTCACCAGGGAGGTCCTGGCAACCGCGTGGCATCAGCACCCAACGATAGACCGGCCCATTTGGACTTTGGAAACGAGCACCGACTGGTGGGACCGTGTGGTCCTCGGACGATGGGACGACTACCAGTGGGTCCGGAATTTCCGAATGAGAAAGCGGACCTTTTTGATGCTGTGCACCTGGCTGACCCCCGCGCTGCAGAGAACCGCCACCCGGCTGCGGGCACCCATCCCCGTCAACAAGAGGGTTGCCATCGCGCTGTGGAAGCTGGCCACACCGGACAGCTACCGCTCGGTGGCACACCAGTTCGGGGTGGGAAGATCCACCGTTGGTGTTATCGTCATCCAGGTAAGTCCCAGGGGGAGTGAGATAGGGGAGGGTGCTCCACTCCAGGCCCAGGGACACCCAAGACTCCAGGCTGGGTCGCTCAGGGGTTTCGACCGTCCCTCCCTTGCACCGGCCCACTGGTGGGGGGGGGCGTGGGGCGAGGGGGGCCCTGTGTGTGTGTGTGTGTGTGTGTGTGTGTGTACAGAGGGAATCAAGGGGGGGACCCAAGGGAGCGCACACTCACCCCTGGCTGTATGTAATGTGTTCCCTTGTGTTTCTCTGCACCCTTCTGCAGGTCGTCCACGCCATCAACGACGTCCTACTGCCAAGAATCATCTGCCTGCGCGATGTCGATGAGACCATGGCCGGCTTCGCTGCCCTCGGGTTCCCCAACTGCGGGGGAGCCCTGGACGCCACCCACATCGCCATCCGGGCCCCGGAGCATCGAGCGGGCCATTTCATGAACCGCAAGGGGTACTGCTCCATCGTCCTGCAAGCCCTCGTAGATCACCGGGGTCGCTTCCTGGACATCTACGGCGGCTGGTCCGGCCGGGCACACGACGCCCGCATCCTCCGGAACTCAGGACTGTTTCAGAGGTTGGAGGCGGGCACCTACTTCCCCCGGCGGGACTTGACTGTCGGGAATGTGCCGATGCCCATCTGCATCGTCGGGGATGCGGCCTACCCCCTGATGCCCTGGCTCATGCGGCCCTACACGGGGCAGCCGGACCAGAACCGGGCCCGGTTCAACGACCGCCTCAACCGGGCCCGAAACCCAGTGGAGCTGGCGTTTGGACGGTTAAAAGCCCGCTTCCGTTGTTTGCTCACCCGTCTCGACATGGGTGAGCAGAATGCAACAGAAGTGCTGGCCGCGTGCTGCGTGCTCCACAATATTGTGGAGCGCAGTGGGGAGGCCTTCCTCCCTGCATGGGTAGCAGCTGAGGCACAGACCTTGGACCAGCCCGACACAGCTGCCATCCGCCAGGCGCGCCAGGAGGCGGTGCGCATTAGAGAGGCCCTGGTGGACATGTTTGCCCAAGCCCCGTAGCAGGGTCGCTTGGGTCACCCCAGAGTACTCCGTCCCAGCTCCTACCCTTCCCCACCTCCTCCCCTTACCTCCCCCCTCCCCATAGTATAGTAAAGCGTCGGGTCACAGCACATCGCGGCCGTCATCGAGTCTGTTCGTCGGGTGCGTCGGGTGTAGTTAGGGTTTTTCTTTTAAGTTAGGCTAGGGTTTAGGCCACCATCGCCGTCCTGAGGAACAGCCAACAGGATTTGGGACTTGTGTCGAAGGCTTACATCAGTGCCATCTTCAATGGATCTCCTGGCTGTTCCTCTCCTGAGGCCCGGAAGGCCCAAAGGACTGACATGGCCAGGAACACCACAGTCATCCGTCGAGGGATCTCCTGGCTGTTCCTCTCCTGAGGCCCGGAAGGACCAAAGGATCGAGGTGGCCAGCAACACCACAATCGTCCTCCCTGCGCCTAACTTATGTTTTTGAATGTGTACTGTACTGCATATTGTAACCATTTTTTTCTGCTTGTTTGTTGCTATGTAAATATAGTTTCTGGTTTACATCTTTACTGAAAAGTCTCAAGTATTTCTTTATGCGCCGCGAACCAATGACCACTGAAAAAGCCCCCCCCCCCGGTGATAGAGTCATGAATTTGTTGTCCACAGTTGTAACCCTCTTTAAATTGAAGTGGCTAATTGGCATCTCACATAATTTCTGTACAGTTACTAGAGGAACACAATAACCACACAAGATTGAAATGAAAACAGAACTTTTTATTTACAAAGGAGGGGGGGGGAGCTTTAACTGCGAGAAGGAGGGGGGGACCTTTAACTGCGAGAAGGAGGGGGGGGGAGCTTTAACTGTGAGAAGGAGGGGGGGACCTTTAACTGCGAGAAGGAGGGGGGGGAGCTTTAACTGCGAGAAGGAGGGGGGGACCTTTAACTGCGAGAAGGAGGGGGGGGAGCTTTAACTGCGAGAAGGAGGGGGGGGCAGTTACTGGGACGGGTGGCCCCTGCGAGCGCCCCTCTGGGGGCGGACCTGCCCACGCTGGGCAGACCGCGTTGGGGCAGCCTGCACGCTGAGGTGCCCACGAGTAGGAGCACGAGTAGGAGCACGAGTAGGAGCACGAGTAGAAGCACGAGTAGGAGCACGGTCTTCAGGGTCAGGAGCAGGACCATGAGCAGGGTCAGGGTCAGGAGCATGAGCAGGGTCAGGGTCAGGAGCATGAGCAGGGTCAGGGTCAGGGTCAGGAGCATGAGCAGGGTCAGGGTCAGGAGCATGAGCAGGGTCAGGGTCAGGAGCATGAGCAGGAGCAGGAGCAGGGAGAGGAGCAGGAGCTGGGAGAGGAGCAGGGATAGGAGGGGGCATGGGCTGTGCTCCCGGAGGGATGGCGGGGGCATGCGGTCCGGCCATGCCATAGTGGATGGCATGTATTAAATGTGCCGTCAGGGTGCCCATTGTGGCACGCATCTCGCGGCATTCCTCCAGGAACGCAGCCCATCCCTCCTGCCGCCACTCCTGGTCCCCCTGCACACGCTCCGCAATGGAGGTCTGGATCCCCTCCACCGCGGTGACATGACGCCGAAGCAGCTGGTCCCGGTGTCGGAGCCTGGTCCTCCGGGCTTGGGCAGCTGGGGGTGCCGCTGCTGCTGGAGTCGCTGGTCTGGTGCTGGGTCCCGCTGCAGGGAAGAGAAGAAAGGACGGGTCAGTCAGGCAGGCCATCCACTGTCCCCACACTTCCATGCCCTCCACCCCAGAGCCCCAGGTGACCGCACAGTTGTGGCTTGGGCCCACTCAGTTCCCCTCCTGCTCCCGGGGGGTGTTGTATGTTGGCAAGAAGGACCACCCCTGGGAGTAGGGTCCTCCTTGCAGTATTGTAAGCACCGGTCTGTATCCTGGCTCCGTGCAGGGCAGGAGGGTGCTTGTGCTGCGTTCACCTGTGGAACTCCCTGCCGGTGGACACTGTGAAAAGCTTAGGGCTAATCACTGGTGTTTGACAGGGAGCGAGATGCATCCCCACGCAGTGCCTGGGAGCACACCTGTCAGTGGCGGTCTGGGCTCTCAGATCCCATTGCGTGCGATATCTCCTGGTCAGAACCAGAAAGGGTGACTGGGTGGGGGGATGTCCCATCCTTGCAGCAAAACTCAGGGGCCCATCTCCCTCCCACTATCCCTCCCGCAAGCCTGGTAGCCCAGGGACAGGTGTGGCCGCAGTGGGGACTTCCCTCGGGGAACCTGCCAAGGCACTGGGAGCAGGTGAGCGGCTCGGTGGCGGTCCACGGTCACAGGACTGTGACGCTGCACTTATCCCAGGAGCAGCTGGCTGTGCCTCACAGCCAGGCCTGGGACAGTGTGCCATTCCCTGTGCTGCACCCCTTGGTGGAGCAGCAGGCTCTGGGCTGAGTCCCTCGGGCCCTGGCCGGTTCCAGCCGGCATCCACCCTTCCCCCTGATCCCGCTGAAATGTGTGTGAGAAGCACGGTCCCAGCCGTGCCCGCAGCTGCCTGCCACGGCCACCTGCCGCTCAGTCACCAGGCTGCACGTGGTTGCACGTGCTGCTAACTGCCGCATGCTATGCAGCGTGCAGCTCTCGTGGCCTGAGTGACATGCTCTCCCCTTCCCCCCTCCGGACACTTGGGTCTCGCTCCCCCCCGCCCTCTGCCCCCCGCCCTTTGGGAGTGTAACCTTCAAAGACTCACCAGTGGGTTCCTCCCCGGCCACAGAGGAGCTGCTGGAGGGGGCCTGCTGGGTGGCAACGCTGGCCTCCTCTCCCGAAGCGCCGCCGCTGTCGTCTTCCTCCTCCGGTTCGGTGGGACGAATGATCGGGGGGTGCTGGCAGGTGTCAACGGGGACAGCTGGGCCTTGCGGGGCTGGCTCGCCCAAAAATGAGTTCAGCCGCTCAAAATAGGGGCAGGCATCAGGCCCTGCTCCCCTCCCCTCCGTGGCCCGCACGTACCCCAGCCGCAACTCCTTAACCTTCGAGCGGACCTGCTCGCAGTTGCGGCTGGGGTGCCCTTGCTGGGCGAGGTTCCGGGCCATCCGGGTGTACAGCTCAGCATTCCGGCGGCGGGACTGGAGGTCATGGAGACCCTCCTCCTCCTCCCACAGGTCCAGGAGGGCCTCCAGCTCCCTGGGGGTCCAGGATGGGGCCCTGCGCTTCCGGCCCCTGGGGGCTTCCTCCTCTGCCCCGGGTGACGGTGGCTGACCACCTCGAGCTGCCATGCCTCCGCTGAGGTGGCTGGGCAGCACACTTGCCACGTCGCAGAGCTGGGAAGGGAGGTCTCTGAGGGCCTCCTGCCACGTGCGGCCAGTAGCGTGCTGGCTCTTTAAGCCCTCGGGTAATGCGGAAGTCCGTGGCTTCTACGGGGTCTCCCGCCGTCCAAACCGCTTTTTTACGTTTCTTCTGCTTTTCCGGAAAAGCTGTCTACACTGGCCCTTTTCCGGAAAAGCTTTTCTGGAAAAAGGACTTATGCCCGAGCGGGAGCATCGTACGGTTTCCGGAATAGCGGCTGATTTTGTACAGTACAGCATCGTTGCTTTTCCGGAAATTCAAGGGCCAGTGTAGACAGCTCGCGGCTTATTCCGGAAAAGCGGCTGATTCTCCGGAATAAGTGGCCCAGTGTAGACACACCCTATGGCTGTGTCTAGACTGGCCAGTTTTTCTGGAAAATTAGCAGCTTTTCTGGAAAAACTTGCCAGCTGTCTACACTGGCCGCTTGAATTTCCGGAAAAGCACTGACGATCTCATGTAAGATTGTCAGTGCTTTTCCAGAAATACTATGCTGCTCCCGTTCGGGCAAAAGTCTTTTTCCAAAAGACTAGTGCACAAAAGGGCCAGTGTAGACAGCACAGTAGTGTTTTCCGCAAAAAAGCCCCGATCGTGAAAATGGCGATCGGGGCTTTTTTGCGGAAAACCGCGTCTAGATTGGCCACGGACGCTTTTCCGCAATAAGTGCTTTTGCGGAAAAGCATCCTGCCAATCTAGACGCGCTTTTCCGAAAATGGTTTTAATGGAAAAGTTTTCCATTAAAAGCATTTTCGGAAAATCATGGCAGTGTAGACATAGCCTGTTTATTTGTATTCATGAAAGAAAATCATTGGCTTTTACAGAGTCCTACAGATTATTGCTAAGAGCTTCATTTAAAACAGTTCAAAATATGAAAGGTCATAGTCAAAAGTCACTAGAAAGGGCCTACGTCATAGCCATTTGCATCAATTTTTATTGGTCAAAGGGAATAAGAGATTGTTTTCTTTGCTGCACCAACTTAAATCGGCTGATGGCTGCCATCCTGGCATTTCTCATCACAACCACCAGATTCAAGGTGGTGGAACTGAGAACAGAATCTCATCACCAATACAAGGGTTGATGGGAGAGGAAAGGGAATGGGGGAAAGTCTGGCATTTTTAACTCCCACCAAAGACTGGGGCTTCTGAAATGAAATTCAAGCAGTTTCTTGGCCTCTGGTAGGGCTCTGCTGTGACTCATCCAGACCACTTCTTCCTGTGTGCAGGAACATTACATTGGTGGAACAGGGCACGTGCAATCCTTGCAGACCCTGGAGTAGAGCTCTGCCAAGGCATAGCTTGGAGAGGGAGGAGTCATGGCTAGAGAATACTCAAGATAATCCAGGCTGCTGCAAAGTACAACAGAGAGCAATTGCAGCAGAATGCAACAGTCCTTGGGATTTCTCTGTTCTCCAGGGGATGCAAATGTCCTTGTCCTGCCTGTAGTTTTTTATGGAGGTTATTAGTTTAGTCAGCACAGAGACTCCAAGCCACTCTAGATTGAACTAGAAAAGTAGCTGGGATAGTGGTGGTGGAAGCCTAGTTCAAAGGAAATGGCTGAAGTGCCCCTTTACTGACTTTGCCTTTAATGATGGTAAGTACCAGTAAACCTTGCTTTTAGTACATTGCTCTCTCCTAAAACATTTTTTCTAATGGAATTACATGTAGAAAAGCTCAAAGTATTTTCTGTCCTTAAAAAAAATAAACCCCAAGAAGGTCATAGCCTTTTAAAGAGCTTTGCTGCAGTGAAAGACACTTCTGGATTGGCATGAACTCAGATTGTTTCTCTAATGTATTAAAAACCTATTTACCAAAGAAATCTCTTTCTTTTCAGACAGATTGGTAAAGTCTGATTGGTAAATACATTTGTTTAATAACACAACAGTATATCTTCATCCCAAGTAAACATAAATCTTAGTAAATTACAGTATAACGGCTGCATCAGTGTTCAGAATCACAGAATACCCTTCTTCCACTATCTCTTTTATGTTGCCTATATGTGCATAGGAAAGTTGTTGGTTTAATAGCCCTGAATCCTGAACTCCTCTGTTTATCCAAAAAACAGGTACTATAGAACATGGGCTGGGGTCTTGCATAGCAGCATCCATGAGTAATGCATTCTACCATCTCCAGCTGGCTAACAGATGCCATCTTATCCTGGAGAAAGAATATCCTAGCCACGAGTATTCATGCCTTCATTACCTCATGGCTGAACTACAGCAATGAGTTATACCTGGGCAAGAAACCTTCACTATTTAAGAAACAACAGCTAATACTGAATGCTGCAGCATTTCTCCTTAGGAGTTAGTCTGCTATCAGTACATGAAAACTGTCTTCCACTCTCTATACTGGCACCCCATAAACTATTAAATCAAGCTCTCAGTCACTACCTTCAAAGCACTCCATGCCCCATGCACAGGATATTTACCAGACTGTCTAAAGCTCTGGGAATGAAGACCATTTACAACTGCTCTGCTCCTCTGGAACAATGGAGTCCTCAATAATAAGAATAAAACTCAGCTGCGCAGGAGATGAAACTTTCTTTGGATTGGCCAGAAACCATGAAAATAACTTCTCCAGGAACTAACAACAATCACAATCCTGACCACTTTCCACTTTGACCTTGCCTTCTCTAACAACTGTAACAAAACCATATACAAAATCTTACCAAAGAAGACAGTCTACTGCATCTTTCTTTCTCTGGGGAGAGGTTGAGACAATAACACATGTCAGATGTGTAAAGGTATTGGTTAGCGCACTACTGAAAGGTGTTTTGACAGTATAGTGATGAGTGTGGTATAAAAGCCTACATTGCACAGAATATGCCTCAGAGGTGCAAGCTTCGCTCCACAAAACCTTTTACACATACTCATTTTAGAAAATTAACCAAGATACACAGTGCACTCTCTTTACAAAGGTATTGTTTATAGAGTGCTTGCTTATAAAGGAAAGCTATGTCTACCAGTGCTTAGATCCCCAATATGTCAAACTCAGTAAACTAACCTTGCATTCACAGAGTGCAAGGCCAAAAATAATCACTGTGGTCATATACTCTGACCTCTCACATAACATAGGCTATAGAAGTGCCTATGTTATATGAGAGTTCCTAGAGCAGACCTTTAAGAAAAACATCTAATTTGAATTTTAAAATTGTCAGAGAGGGAGAATCCACCATGACCCATGGTCAATTGTTCCATTGCCTTATTATACCATATTTCCAGTCTGAATTTGTCTAACTTCAACTTCCATCCATTGGACTATAATATACCTTTCTCTTCTAGACTGAAGAGTTCATTGTTAAATATTTATTTCACATGCAAGAATCTCTGGAGATATTTAAGAACAGGTTAGATAGACATCTGTCAGGGATGGTGTAGACGGAGCTTGGTCCTGCCTTGAGAGCGGGGGGCTGGACTCGATGACCTCTCGAGGTCCCTTCCAGTCCTATTATTCTATGATTCTATGATTCTATGAATCTTAGAAACTCAATTAAGTTAAATAGATTGAGTCCCTTAAATCTATCACTTTAAAACATGTTTTTTCTATTCCTTTCATCATCCTCTTGGTTCTGCTTTGAACGTTCTCCAATTTATCAACATCTTTCCTGAACTGTGAACCCCAGAACTGGACACAATATTCCAGCAGCAGTCACACCAGTGCCAAACACAGAGCTAAAATAGTACCCCTATATGCATGTAAGGATCTTATTAATTTGTCCACCACATTGAACTGGGAGTTCATATTCAGCTGATATTCTACTACAACCTCCTAATCTTTTTCAGACTCCATTTCTCAGGATAGAGACACACATCCTATAAATATGGCCTACATTTACACTTAGACATATTTTAGAAGCTCTCCAGAACGTTCATAACTGCCTTCCAATGCTGTCACTATATTAAAGATAACATTTGCATGTGATTTTAAAATGCATGTCCTATTCTGGACAGTCAGGCCACATAATATTAAAAGCATTCCTCTAAATAAAACTAATAGGCTGCGTCTAGACTGGCAAGTTATTCCACAAAAGCAGCTGCTTTTGTGGAAAAACTTGCCAGCTGTCTACACTGGCCGCTTGAATTTCTGCAAGAACACTGACAATCTCATGTAAGATTGTCTGTGTTCTTGCGGAAATACTATGCTGCTCCCATTCGGGCAAAAGCCCTCTTGTGCAAATGCTTTTGCGCAAGAGCGCCAGTGTAGACAACGTGGTATTGTTTTGTGCAAAAAAGCCCCGAGTGCGAAAATGGCGATCGGGGATTTCTTGCACAAAACCGCGTCTAAATTATTACGGACGCTTTTCCGCAAAAAGTGTTTTTGCGGAAAAGCGTCCATGCCAATCTAGACGCTCTTTTCCGCAAATGCTTTTAACCGAAAAACTTTTCCACTAAAAGCATTTGCGGAAAATATGCCAGTCTAGACATAGCCATAGAGTTTACAGTTCACAGTCAGCTCTTTATATTCTTGGACCGTACTATGCCAGATGGACAGAGGTAGTGCTAAGCCTTTTGTTTCAGGTACATCTTATGAAGCAATTTGCACTTGAAAAAGGCAATGCGTATGCGTCATCCTCCCTTTGTAGCTGGCCAGCTCCATGGGCCAATCCTTCCTTCATCACATGTAAGGCCCTAAAGACAAATAGTACAGAAACAGGTATTGTGCCTGGTCCTTGTGCATCCATGCTAGGGCCAGGTACAATCTGGCCCTTTATGAGATATACTACTTTAGATAGGTATGCACTATATGCGGGGCATATGGTTCCTAGCTCGAGAAGACATATTTGCATGGACTGTCATTGAGATAGCATGCTAGGAACAGAATGTAACTGCAGCAGTGCAAGTGACAAGAGGGATTAGCCATCCTGTGAATTAGCCCAACAGAAAGCCTACATATGCAATCTGGGCACTCATATTGAAATAGTTGCCTTCTGTTTTTAGCAAGCTAGCTCAATGACATCTCCTCAAACTGGAAGTCACACCCTCAGTGCTAAGTATAGAGACCCTAAGACTATAAACTCCTTGAGACAGGGTATCATCATATGTTTGAACAGCACCTACCCCACTGGGGGGATGGTCTACAATTGGAGTCCAATACAAATAACAGTCTTATTGAATGAAGGGAACAGTGTTTTCAGAGTACACTTTGCACATTTGTAGCATACATAAAAATATCAATGTATAGTAAAAAAGTGAATTTTACCTGAAAGAATGTATAGGCATTCCAGTGGTAACTCCTTTAAATGAATCCTTGTTAAGTATGCAAATGTTACATATCAATATGTTCTAATATGCAAAATATCTGGAGAATAATTTCTCTGTTCTATATTAAAGATGAAGGTTCACAGAGCTCTTCCTTTGACCAGGGAGAAACCACCGGCCTTTGGCCGAAACAGTACTATAATCCCTGCAGCACCTCCAGCAGTTCATAAATCATCGCCTGACATGAGGCCTGCAGCCCCTCTGTAGCAGTTAATAGGAAGAGCGATTTTTCAAGGAAAGCTGCAAGAGAGATAAGTGTACTCGTGCGGCTAATGGGCTTCAATTTGTAGTGTGCTGTGAGGCATAGAGATGAGATCTGCAAATCACACCATTTCTTACTTGACACAAACTCTACTTTGGTAATAAAATCTACCCTACAATTAGCCAAGTGATGTAGACCTTATGGAAAATTAAGTGTATGTGTATAGGGGTGCAGAGAGAAGGAGACGTGTTCAGTTTGTTTTTGTTTATCTAAGCTAGTTTGCTTCTCATTTTCATGCACCTGCAGTTGTTCTGACCAACCACGATCTGTCATGTCAAAGATATCTTACAAGGCCACAGAAATTATAAATTACTTGTTATGTCCCTGTCTTGGAAGAATACCATTGAGAAAGAAGCAGAACCACCTGAATTGAAAATATTGCTTATCAAATAGGCAATATGATAAAAGACACAGAACTCCTTGATTATATGGTATTTAGGACTTGAATGTATAGAAGGAGGAATATACATATAAGCCTTTCTCTTTCTTCTGTATTGAGTTTTTTGCTTTTGTGTAAGGCATGGCAATAAACACCCTTAAGATGAATTTTTGTTTCATTGGGTTCTGCTTAACTGATGCAAGGGATATAATCTGAGGGTAAACAATTATAAGGTATTTTAATTAAATAGAGCTGGTTATTAAGAAAAACAAATGAGTAAATGGAGGGCATGGTCATCTACTCCATCATCTTATTCCAAACATCAATTGGACTGTCTCTAATCTTTTTCTCTTTTTGCAACTTGGAAGAAATATTTGCAAAGAACACCAAAGTGTAGCTGGAGGAACCACCCCACCAATTAAGATGAGTGGATTCTTTCCTAGGTTCCATATTGAGTTGAGAGGTTGCTGTATTACAATTAACTGTCCTGAAGCCTCAGTGCTTATCATCAAACCACAAGCATATTTTGTATTTTCTCACTGACTTTAGATTATCCTTTCTTTTCTGACTTATTGGTGAGATAACGCATTCCAACTAACAGAAAAAATAGCTACAAGGCTGGAGCTAGAGGGAAAATTCCCTGCTCCTTCCTCTTCAGGTTTTAGTTAAGCCAAGGAAGAACATATGCTCAGAATTTGAATTAACCCAACCCAAATAACTCACAAAACTAAAAAAAGAAATGCCACAGAAATCCTTTTTACAATAATACTACTTTCTGCATTGCCTGCCATGAAAATAACCCATTGAATACTAACTATGCCCTGGTCTTTAAACTAGGGAGTTATTTCAAAATAACTCCCCTTATTTCGAAATAATAAGTGGTGCATCCACACTACCAAGCCCGTTATTTCACAATAAGGGGCTGGTTATTATGAATAATAACTTCTCCTTTCCATGAGAAATAATGATTATTTTCAAATAGTTATTTCAAAATAGCAGTAGTGTGGATGCTTCACTGTTGCTATTTCAAAATAACTACTCCCCAGAGTCAATCAAAGTAATTACTCCCCAGTGCTTCCTGGGGCTCTAAGTAGAGGTAGTGCTTCCATATTAAGGGATCCTGCCTTGGACTAATTTCCAGGCTTCCCTGTAGTGTGGACATGCTATTTTGAAATAGTTATTTGGGGAGTTATTATTTCGAAACAAGTTATTTTGAAATAATTTCCTAGTGTCCATATGTCCCTGTGAGAGCAGCCAGAAGTAGCAAAAGAAGGCTACAGTCAGTAGCAGTCATGACTCATAAAGCATCAAAAGAAGAACATATTCATTAGCTAACTTTTAGTTTCAGTATTCCTTTTGGAGGGGGATATTCCATAGCTGATAAGCACAGCACAGTGCTTTCAAGCCAGCACAATCCGTGAGCATTAGTTATAAACAATGCAGTGCAGTATTTTTTTTCCAATTCCTTTTATAGTCTTTTTTTTTTATGTTTTAGGAAGATTTTCTGTGCTATGTTGTTACCTCCTCTTCTCCCATGAATCTTCCTACTAGTGTTGCCTGACAGCCGATAGTGAAATTAGCCAACATTATGCACCAGTAATTACCAAGCACTTCCCAAACCTGGTAGGAGCTGTCAGTAGTGCCTTCCTGCTTTCGAAAGAGATTTTTAATTAATCTGAGCATGTGGATGCCTTGAGTGGGAACACTTTCCGGATTTATTGAATCACACTTAAAAGGACTATCAGATTTCCCTTTGCAGTTTGCAAACTGGAGACCTCTCTAATTTGTAAACAAACTGAAGTGCTTATATAGTAAAATAATATGACGTATTCCTACTTGTTTTAAATATCTACAGATGGACTGGTCATGTGTCATGAGGCTGAATGAGGTAAAAATCTCCCTCTTTGCCCTATTATGCTCCTGCCATTAATTTATTTTAATTATGACTGCACACGGTTTTCCAGCTAGATGCTGGGTTTTCAACTAAACATTTATTTTGTGAATGGTGTCTTCTGTAGAAGAGCTTGGTAGTCACAGCCCTTGTCTAGCTCCTCCTGCTGGATACAACGATGCTGTTGTTGA
This sequence comes from Pelodiscus sinensis, assembly GCF_052426305.1. Lineage (NCBI taxonomy): Eukaryota > Metazoa > Chordata > Testudines > Trionychidae > Pelodiscus > Pelodiscus sinensis. The sequence goes on from NC_143057.1 coordinate 70,761,636, forward strand.
GCCTTGCATGCTACCTCTGGGTCTTTGGGCACTCTTTTTGGACATAGATTTTTTTCTCTCAAACCTCCTTCCCCCTTTATAAGAGTTGAGGTCCCAGAGTCCAACTTTCCAGGCCCTCAGGCTAATTAATGCTAGCTCCCCAGTAACTTAATATGCCCTTTCCAATTTTGGGCACCTCTGATTTCCAGTTCACCTCCTCAGGAACACATAAGAGTTGAATCAAAGACTCTTCCCTCGCCACTGTTGAGCAGTCTTTAGAATTTGAAAAAGTAGCTTCTCGTGTATCCAGCATGCCCCCCTCAAGCACATGGCTCCTATTGCTTCAGCAGCCAACTTCCTTCAGCCTTGGCTTGTTTAACAGTCAAAAAAGTATATTTTGCTACAAAAGCATTGCTCTTTGGTCCTTTCTCCTGCCCCAATGTTCCCTTCATTTCTGAGTTTTTAAACAATTTCTTTGTTTCACTTTCTGGTGAAATTGCATTGGTCCAAACCGTTACTTTCTTCACAGAAGTTGGAGAAACTGATTTAATCTAGGATGCAGCTATTACTTTGGTCTGCCCAGAAAGATCTATTCAGTTACCAATAGTCTTTAAGGACTGACCTGTTCCTAGGCAGACATGCCAGCACAGTCCCATCTCCTCAGTACAACATGTGTAGGGCAAAAATATTGTGTAGGCAATTTTTTTAACACAGTAAGTTCATAATCTTAAATAAAATGCATGAATTGTAAGTAGACTGATTTCCAAAATCACCACATGGAACCTTGAGAAATCTGAAATACTTTTATGACTTACTTTAGCTACTTTTTCAAATCAGGAATTTTTCCATTTATTTTTTGGCCAGAAATTTTTGGTATTTGAGTTTGTGCTCAAAAATTAAAATTTCCTACAAACCGACACAAACCATTTTTGACCAGCTCTAATTTTAATTTATAGACGCTGGACAGTGCAATGCCTACTTATGTTGATACCTTTAGGATCACACAGACTAGCTACTGAGAGTCATGTTTGCAGCTACTTTACTGCAGAGGAGATGGGCATTAGCAAAGCTCATCAATGAGTAGCCTTCTATGTTTGAGCCCAGCATTCTGAACCCTTTGTCTATAAAACTTTCACATACAGCAAGGTAACAAAAGAACACACACACACACACACACACACACAAAATCACATTCTGTTTCTTCATCCACTTCTCTTTGAAATTAAGGCAAATACAGAGATAGTTTTCTTTAGCACAAAGCTGAATTTTTTAGTGTTGTAGACATGCACTATATTTTAGTTTAAGAATCAAATTGCACCTAAATGAAACTGAATGGATTATTGAGGATTCTTGGTGTGCAAAAGAAGGGCAAGTTCTTTGCAATCAACAATTTATTCTACAAACAGGCTTACCTTTTTATGAATGTGTTAATTATTCAAAATTATATTATGGCTTTTTAAAAGTCAGAACAAGGGCGAGACTCAGATACTATCATTAAAGTACTATTCAATCTATTTCTTTGGTTACTTGGTATTCAGAAGCTAAAATATCACTATGTGACTGATCACTTAAGTCACATAAGATTGTGTTTGTTCCCTAAGGTCATGTCTACACTACAGAGAAGTTCGAAACTGCCGCAGTCGATCTTCCAGGGTTCGAATTAGCGAGTCTAATGAAGACTTGTTAATTCTAACTGAGAGCTGGTAGTTCTGCTCCTATGAGGAGTAAGGAAAGTCAAAGGGAGAGTGTACTCCCATCGACCCCCTGCTGTGTGTACAGTGCCAAAATTTGAGTTAATATACTCCGACTCCAGGTATGCAATTAAATGTAGCTGGAGTTGCATAGCTTAATTTGAACCTAATCTCCTAGTGTAAGTGTAGTCGAATCACTGAAAGCTTTATAAACAGAACTAACGTGATTGTGGATCATACAGTCACATGACTACATCTACACAACATCTACAAAAGCAGGGCACTTTTTGCCATGAACATCTGTTAATGCATACATGAATATTTGTGACAGCTTCTGTTTTAAAGAACATTCCTTCAAGCAAAAATAGAAAAGTGATTACACGCAATTCAAACATCATTTTAGCAAACATATAGGTTTAACTCAACTGAACATTTGAGAATATTCTATATATTATGTACTATCAGAAATACCCGGCGTTGCCCAGGGAAAATATAGTAAAAGGTGTGATGAATGAATTACGTCAATGATATTAACATAGCATATTTTATTGGAATACTTTTCTCTTATATATTACTTCAAGAAATTAACATAGCTAGTACTTTTTCTGTTATCATAGGGAAAGGATCTCATAGTTGCAGTTTATGTTACATTCTTAAGAGAAGAATTCAGCAAATGCCTATGATCAAGCACTACTAAAAGCCAATTAATGGCCCAACTAGGGCTGTGGGGGCCCAATTAGGGAGAACTGTTTTTGGGATAAAACCAATCCAGTCATTTAAGTTAGGAAATCAGTAGTATCCATGCAAAATTTTGTGTTTCTATGATCAGGTGCTACTAAAAGCTAATTATCAGTGGGCCTAGTTGGGACTCTGGGGGAACCGATTTCAAGATATAACCAATCCAGTTATTTAAGTTAGGAAATCAGTAGTATCTGGGCAAAATTTGGTGTTTCTAGCTCCTACCGTTTCAGAGATCTTTTGGGACAAACAAACAAACTTTTGGAAATATTTATAAAAAGATCACTACCCTGTGAGCTACTAAGTGACTTAAATTAATGAGAAGAACACCATATATTTTGTCTACAAAGAAGGCCACTTTTTATCAGAGACTAAAAGTATCAGGATTGAAAAAAGTTTTTAAAGATAAGAGTCAGCTTCTTGAATACAATGAAGTAGATTTCCAAGAGATCTGAAGCTATGCCTATTTAGGTTTAGTATTATATTATAATTGCAAGTTGTTCACAACTGTTTTCTTTGTTGTTGTTTTTTTCCTTGCTTCACATCATCATTGTCAATGGGCACATGTTTTCAGGGAAGAAACTCCATATTTTTCCTTTTGTTCACATTCCTGAGACAGCTGCTATGAGGGAGGCACAACATATGAATAACATCCAAAAAGCTGTGTGTGTTGCCAACTTTTTCTTTTTTCCAGCTGCTACCTTTCTCTGATTTCAAGAAAGGCATCCTCACCCCCTTTTTAAGTCCACTCTCTTTAGAAGAGGCTTGAAGCTCCCCTCTGACCCTTTTTGAGGCAGACAGAAGTATATAAAAAGTGCTGAAACTTTTCTGTCTGGTACAGATAGGGCAGCTTTCATTGGACCAGATGATTCTACCTTATTTTGTTACATTCATCTATATTAACATATGCTCTTTATATACTGTATTGTCTTACATAATGCAGTACATGTGGGTAAGGCTAACAGAGCAGGATTCCATCTCTAACCATGTCACAATATGCTTCCATAGCAGCAAATAAAATGAAAACCCTTTTTTAATGGTAAAAAAATTACACACATTCTGGATGAAATTTGTCTCTTGGCAGATAGACTAGAAAAAGCCACTTAAATCCTAGGGTCAGGGTAAATTTCATATTGTATAAAGACCATGCCCTGGGATTATTAAGGTTAGATGTCTTCTTCAGGACTGGCAAGTGTTGAAAGGGCCTAAATAAGTTTGCCTTGTGTCCCTAGAAAATGATTAGCAGTGGCAAATATAGATGGCTGCCCAGGTGGAACACAATTGTTTTACTTTATGTTTGCAGGGGATTCTCTAGTGTACACCAGATTTTTCTTTGGTAGCAGCAGGAGATAGCCACTGTTCTCATACAGATGGAACAAGATAAAGGCAGTTTTCTACAGTAGGTTCAAGGTTTAATTCAGAGCCAAAGCTCTTACCTCCTTCGCCATTTCCATGTATTTTTGCAATCAGTTTCCCACAAACAGAAAAAGTTATAACATTTAAAAATATGTCTGTTAATCTGACAATAAAAATCAGGTTTTGAGACTTTTTTGAATTCATTAGTATTTTAAGTGTATATATTCTCTCACTTTGGCTAACAGGGCTCAGTTGTAAATTAGTACTAGAAAACAACCCCATCCCACTCATGTTTACTTTTTGACTTGTGCTGAAAATCATATTTGTCTCTTCTGATTTTTTTCAAAGTCCTGTAAGTCCCCTATTGTGCAGTATTTCAGCCACTGAACGAGGCTCATCTGATTGGTGCTGGAACAATTATCTGAAGTCATTTCAGAGGACCATCAGCTAAGCAGATGTGCTGGAGGCAGCTGTCTTTAAAACTGACTGATTATAATATTTTATTTATAGTTCAGTTCTTTAAAAGAGTTAGTAACCTCAAACAGATGAGCAGATGTATGATATTCTATTAAAACCATGAATTAATCAAATAGATAGCTTTCCTACCAAATGAGGCAAAAAGCAGGACAGACTGAGTCCGAATTCTGCACCTGGACAGTTTACTTTAGAAGTCAATGAAGAAAAGCTTTTAGAATTTTATCTTTAACTTGCACATGTTAACGAGGCTAGCCAAAAGTTTTATGTCAAAACTGTTTTGACAGAAAAATTGGGTTTTTGAACAAACAAAGGTTTGCATGAGTAATGTCTGCATTACATGGAATATTTCAATTCTTCATTAAAAACAAACAAACATCTGTCAGCCACAATATCTTGATCCAGATATGCTGCCATTTTGTCAAATGGGTGCTGCAGTTTGGCATTTTTATGTCTGTAGTCTTCTCTATGGGCTCCTCAGTGGGATTATGTCTCCCTTAATATCAGGGATTTCTATGCTTCAACTCTCACGATCTAAGGGTTACTGTATGCTATTCCCCCTTCAGGGTCCTTCAGATGCACACACTTAAGATTTCCAGCTATTGGCCATCACCTGTATTGGGTGGAAACCTGCGTCTTTCTCCCTCCTGGCCTAAGTTTTAAGGTGACACAAGTTCCTGCCTTACATTGTAATATCCCCAACAAGTCATAGTCAGTGTCTGTATTTTGCTTTCTCTCCAAGCGCTACGAATAGTATACTGGCAGTAATTACAAATTACCATTCAGCTCTTTCTGAGCAAGATCATATTTCTTAAGGCAAAAGCATTTCAGAGAAAACATGAAAAACAATAGAGGTTTTTAAATGCATGCTAAAAGCTTACCAGAGGTCATCCATCAGTCTTATGAGTCTCCTCTAGGCCAAAGTCTTCCCAACAAATTAGGGCTCCATATTTGTCATGGAGCTCACAGATATCAAGGATTCTATGATTTCCTGTAACCTCCATGACTTCTGCAGTGGCAACTTCTCAGAGTGGCACAAAGCAGGCACAGCAAGACAGTGAGTCTGGCCCGTATCAGTTCTCGATGATAAATACACATTTTTTATAACATTAGGACCTGATTCTGTCACCCCAGAGCTGTATTTAATGCCTGTAGTAATCCTATTGATTTCAAATGTGTGGGTTGAACCTCTCTAGTCTGGCACCCTCAGGACCTGATTGAATCAGAGAATTTGCCAAACCATGGGAGGTCAATATTGTCTAGAGTTACCACCAAAACTTCCACTGCTTACTGGGCTCTTAGAAGACATTTAGGGACAAATTAGAGCTAAATAATAGCACAGAACAGTCAGGACTGGTGGCTGTAAACAAACATTATGGACTGCAGGAAACTTTGCCACAGCCATAACAAGCAGATATCTGGCTAACTAAAACCATGTCGGACCACAGACGTTGTCTGAATGGAGAGTGCCAGACAAGAGCAGTTCAACCTGTTGTCAACTGAATGCCATACTGGTCTCAAATCTAGGAGCAGCACACTGAAACTACTAGCACTATTGTGGACATTAAGTGATTATCTATATGAATAAAGGTGGCATAATCAGACCCTTAGAAAAGGGCATGCTTCATTTTAAATATATTTTCCCTTCTGTCTATATTCCAATTCTTCACATATGTTAAAATTAACATTTTTCATATAATGCAGTAGTTATCTAGACAAACTCTAGCTGTCTTGATGAAAAAAATAGAATGGCAAGGGGAAAAACAGAACTACAGAATGCTATAAAAACTTCTTAATACTTGAATGAGCTTTCATCTTTTTGGTTAGCCTTTATTTTCCCCATCTTTACAGAAAAACTATTTTCCAGATTTGCTAACCAGGAACATATTGGAAATCCATTAAGTTTCTTTGTTATGACAGCTTGCATGTTCTGGGATAGTATTTGCCACTATATGGCTTTACCTATCTTAAACAAGAACACTTCTGCACATCTATAATGCCTTGATAAGAAATATAGGAGGAATGATTTGCTCTCATAAGAAAGTCATATATGAAAGCATCTTGAAGTAAGTGATTAGTAAAAATAAATCTAATGATTTAAATATCTAATCTAATAAGGGTCACCCTTCATCTTTGAATGTTCCCTAGTTCCAGATTTTTATTCCTGGACTATGCTAAAATATTCTTGCACTATTTCATTAATGCCTGCAGTACATGCCAGCTGCTCCCAGGCTAGGTGCTGGAGGGGAGGGTGCTTGCTGGGTGTGCAGAGTGAGTCACTTTAGAATCTACAGTTCTCTTGCTGTCTATTATTGCCCAAAGAGAACTATCAAATGAACAACCTCCCACCAACCATCATTATACATGAGTACTGCTAATCACTGGATTAGGATGCTCCCAGACATTAAGTTCAACACAAAACCTAGGTAGTGAGAAATGTCAATATAGATTGCACATACTCTTCACCGAAATCTAATTATTAAGAATAGTTTTGAATAGCGCTGAGAAAACTATCAATCCCTGGGAAAGTCCAACATTCTGACATTTATTTTCAAGCTAAATCGGAAAAGTTGAAATTTCAACATTTTCTGCAGAATAAAAATTTGAATCAGATTGAGATTTGGACATATTCAGTTTGTGCAAATGACTCAAAATGCTTAGTTCCAATCATTTCAACATTAAACTGCATTTTTCCATGATGGTGCACTGCCTTTGGGATTGTTGTCCTGGATCCTAATGCTCCCATTCTCTCCATGGGACAGGCTACCTGGCCAGACTATATCTCCCACAACGCACTCAAAATTATTTCCTCAGTGTACCCCCACACAGCAGTGTCTGAAGGAATTTAGCAAATTGGCTTAGGGCAGAGGTAGCCCTGCAGGGACCCTGATCTGAAAGGCTACACTATGGAGCCTTCCAGGGTTTGAATTAGCAGGTCTAGTTAAGACAGCTAATTCAAACTGAAAGGGGCACTCTGGTCCATACCGTAGTCCTGCTTCCACAAGGAGTAAGGGAAGTCGAGGGAAGAGTGTTCTCCCTTTGACTTCATGCAGTGTGAATGGTGCCAAAAGTCGAATTAAGGTACTTCAACTTCAGCTATGCAATTAACATAGCTGAAGTTGCGTATCTTAATTTGACCTTATCCTGTAGTATAGATAAACCCTATGAGGGTATGTCTACACTACCCCGCTAGTTCGAACTAGCGGGGGTAATGTAGTCATCCACAGTTGCAAATGAAGCCCGGGATTTGAATTTCCCGGGCTTCATTTGCATGAAGCCGGCCGGCGCCATTTTTTAATGCCGGCTAGTTCGAACCCCGTGCCACGCGGCTACACACGGCACAGAGTAGCTAGTTCGGATTAGGCTCCTAATCCAAACTAGCTGTACGCCTCGTGGAACAAGGTGTACAGCTAGTTCGGATTAGGAAGCCTAATCCGAACTAGCTGGCATTTAAAAATGGCACTGGCCGGCTTCATGCAAATGAAGCCCGGGAAATTCAAATCCCAGGCTTCATTTGCAACTGCGGATGACTACATTACCCCTGCTAGTTCGAACTAGCGGGGTAGTGTAGACATACCCTGAGAGAATGAGGTCCAGAATTACAATTCATGCATGGCTATGTACCACAAGTTTAATGTTTTCTTGATCTGATTAAAAATTAAACATTCAAAAAATGTAATATTTTAATTTAGGCCAAACCAATCTGAAATGAAGTATTTCATTTCAAATTTTCTAAGCAGAAAATGAAAATTACTTCAATAGAAAATTCCCAGTCAGCTCATGGCTGGGGAGATTTTGATTGTAATGCAATTTCCAACCTGGTAGCCATATAAATCTTTAGAAAGACACCTCTTTGTGTCCATGCTTGCAGCATCCAAAGAGTGAGGGGAAGATCTTCCTGAAGCTTCTAGTGCACCAATTCACTGCAAAATAATCAAATGGTATAACCCTGTAGATGAAAGGGTTGTGGAATGCTTTGCACATAACAGCGGTTGTTCCACTTACTTGGGTCTTCACAGAGGCTATGAGAACAATTCTTACTACCCAAAAAAATACATTTACAATTCCATGAAATCTACAAATAATTTCCTCTCCATTTACACATGAATAAGGAACATGTGTATGTCTTACCATAAGAAAAAAATGTCACCACGAGGTAAAACAGTATTTTTTTAAAAGAGAAAATGTCATCCTGAAGAATATTTGGGGCAAAAATTATTTTGATTCTGTGAAATCTGGCCAAGTTTGAGGTGAGCAAAAATGGCAGTTTTACTCTGGATCAAATTTCTAAATTTCTGCCTCAGAATGTGTTCATTAGCACATAATTTGGAAAGCAGTCCCTATTCAAACAGCTGCATCAATGATCCTACATAGCTAAATGGACAAAGCTTACTTCCCTGCCATGCTACAGAATGCCATTTGATCTGTTCAGATATATTTTGTATTGGCTAGGGAGTGACAAAAACATTTCCATCCTAAATACTACCATTGAATATCTACTTCCTTAATTCGCGGGAAAAGCATGTGAACACCTCCAAAGGTGTTCCGCTATCCATTAGCTAACAGGCATTTAAAATGGGGCCATCATCATGAAAAAGCTGAGAGAATGAATTGGGATTTTGTAAGAATGTTCCGCAATCTGAGCTTTGGAAAAAGAATATAAAAACAATTCACTCTAGACCTAAAATTATTTACCAAATAAAATGACTGCATCACACAAACTTTTAGCATTTCCAAACACCTCATCACCTGGTACAGCTTATGAGTGTTTGCTGTGTCTGGTTAGCAGTAACTTCTGTCAATTTGTCTAAGCCACCATGTTGAGGTTTTTTTAATTAAAACTACTGAGATGGAATCAGTTCCTCTCAGCATTATGCCTCTCAGCTGTTTCTCATTTCATGGCTAATTTTATAGCCAGACAAATTTACCTGTACCACACGCAGAGCTTGTTTTCTGAGAGGAAAATTAGGGGGCTAGGAGAAATGCACTAGAATGAAAGAAGGCCTCCTTGTCTAGACTGTCATCATTCACAGCAGGAAAGTGATGCAGGAAAGACACATGTGAGTAGAGCTACAAACCATTTTCAGTCTCTGCTTTGAGACTCAGGTACAGTATTAGCTGAGCATTTGCCATTCACTCTTTCCTAACATGCTCTCTCCCTCTCTCCAATGCTCCATGTGGTGGAAAAGGCATGTTTTTTTCTCCATGCTAGTGGAAGAAAGAGGAATCACTTTGCTTTTTCTTAGGTATGTATTCCTGCAGAATGAGTGTTACATTGCACAGTGTATTTTAGTAACAGAGGTTCAATGTTCTGAATGGTATATTATGCCAGTATTCCTCTTATTAAGTGAGCCATCACACACAGCACAGTTCCACACTTCCAGCCTTTTCCCTATATTTTAATAGTTTGTTTTCCCACAACTCTCGGGCATCTGAAAATATCAGTCTGATTTTACTGGGGAGGTAAGATTAGGTCCTGATCCTATCAAACTTTAATTAGATGAGTGATCTCTGCACATTTGAGCAAATTTATCTACTCCAGTTCACTACATGTGGGGCTAATCATGTGAACACAGACTATTCATATGAGTAAGTGTTGACAAGATTGGTTGTTTACTATTTTAAAAGCAGAGTTTTTTTCCACAAAGAAATGTGTTGGTTTCTGCATATTTCTGCAGGTTGCACATTTGCCTCTAGTCAATTATTACAGTCCCCAAGTTCAGCAGAAAAATAATTCCCATGCACTTATTAAGATATCTTGCCTACATATGAACAAATTTTATTATCCTGTTTAGTTTTTATAATATTATATCTAAATATAATTTCTCTTAAAGATAAAACAAGAGATTTGACTTTAGTTATTTTATTCCATATATTCTCATCCAAAATATTGATACACAAAACACACATCTATGTGTGATTTCTGTGCCAATTTTCTGGGAAGACTAAATCTATACATATATGCATGCACGTGCACACACATCAAGAAATCTATCTCTCTCCAAATCTCACAGACAACCCCACAAAAAGTCCATTTGGTTGGGCTTCATGGAGAGCAGGATGAAAATTTCACTTATTTTGAACTCTAGTGAGTTTTGGGTTATCTTACAACCTAAGGTGCATTGACAACTGTTGTAATATGTATGATTTAATACATGCAGTCCCTTTTATGTGGACATATATGGTTTACTACAAATTATAAAAAAACTATTGTTAAAATAAAATGTGTTCTACTTTTACAGCACCTGGCCCACTGGGGCACTAGTCTGTGACCTCATCTTCTAGGCTTTCTGGAATACAAACAGTTCATAATAAATAATAACAATAATAATATATCCACAGTCAATGGCAAATTGCTCACTTTGAACACAGTTCAACAAAGCACACAGCTAAGTCCATCCCTGTTCAAATAAGCATTTCCAAAGTTAAGCATCTGCTTGAGAGCTTTGCTAATCATGAGCATTATTCAGAACTGTAGAGGTTCCCCATATTTTGTTTTACCCACAGTTACCTTTGCTGAACTGTTGAAGTCCCTTTGTATATTGGTGCATTTACCAGGTATATGTGATATAGTTGTTTTGTGTTCTTTTAAGTAATGCAGTTGTTATGGAGTTTGCCTGACTGAAATAAGACTGTACAATTACGTGTGGTTGAAAATCAGGAGCCATGGAGTATATGCTGAAGATAAATTACAAACTCTGGTACCTGCATGCACTTTCTGAATTTGTAACTGAGTATATTTAATTTTTTTAGCTTTTACGGGTTGCTTGTGGGAGCCATGTTAGGCAAATAAAAAAGTCAAAACAAAAGTTGAGATTGCCTAACTTGTTCTCTTGATCTTTTAATTAGACTGCATTTTGCATATATTGTTGTTACAAATTAAAGATGGCCAAAAAAAAAAATAATCAATCATCAAGCAAGAAAAAAATATAGTGCAATCCCCCCTCCAAGAAATTATCTGAGGAAGACAAAAGAGGTTCAGTAAAAGGTAAGTAGTCCAAACTTCTAAGCTTATTTCTGATTTCTTAGTAGGAGCAAGTGCTTCCTAGCTGTGCATTGGGGAAAAAATGAACCCATCCAAGCACAATCCATTGGTTTGAAAAGGCCGGGTTGCACTTCCTATACAAAATTTCACCAAAAATACATAAATACATCCTGTGATTGCTATACCATTTAGCTTCCTTTCTCAGATTATAAGTAAAATCATCCTTCAAAAACTGATAAGACAGGATACATTGGATTGCTTTGTCTTAAAATACAGGCAGAGATTTTTTTTTTATGATGCAGCAGCAGACGGCATAGTTGTCTTTATAGGTACAGTCCTACAATATGCTGACCTCTCAGGCTCCTTTCAAATGAAACATGTGCTCACATGTTTAGATGAACTGAGGCCCAACACCCTGCACACTGCATGATATAAGCCTAAATTCCTGTCATCTCAACCCTCTCTGCTACACCCACATACACATGTCTTGAACTTTTATGGTTGTTCTGTAATATCACCTTCATGTTTTGTCTACTTTCCCAAATATAGCTCTTAAAATGCATGTACCCCCAAGTAATGGATCATAAAACTAAAAGACCTTTGGACAAGAAAGGTGCTTGTGCCCCCATTGTTCCTTGATCAGAAGTGACCATGATGTCTAACTTTTATCCCTTGAGGTACTGCCACTGAAAGCAAGTGATGTTTCTTTCCCCCCTTGGAAAGGAGGATAGACGAAGTTTTAGTATGGCTAATCAAAGCTCTCATAGGGATAGTCTGGAGCAAGAATTGCTAGTGCATATTACAGTATCTTCTGTTCTAACCCTTGCCTAGAAATTATTTGGAGTCCTCCACATTTTTATTTGTAAAGGCTACTTAAAAGAATTACAACTGGGTTTTTAAAAGAGACAAGTATGTCTTAAGGCATAACATAATAAACCCAGGAAGTCTTTATGGAGAATATTAAATTCATATCCTTTCATGAAGTAAATAGGAAGGAAAGACCTGTCAGTTCAGACATAAAAAACTGCTTTATGACACAGTGACCTTTCTATAGTTTTGCTGCAAACGCTCACAAAGAAAGCATCTCCTTTCTCCTCAAGCATTAATCACATGAGCTCCACTGTGTCACCTGTCTTAATTAAAAAGAAAAATACAGACTCCTCTAAGGCCCCTTTGACAATGACAGTCTACAGTGCAGACTATCAAACTGAAACAAAAATGCTCAGCACATTTCAGGAAAGAAAAAATAGCGATAAAATAAATCTTATTTTGCTATTGGCCAGGGCTGAGATTTAGACAAAAAATTGAAAATCGAATAATTGAATTTATTTTTGCAGAATGATACAGTATGTCTCTATTGCACTGCCCACCAAAGATGTTGTTAGTGTTCATTCTAAAAAATTAGGGGAAGCGAACTTGCTGTGCCGAAGCCAGAAATCTCTCCAAGGACACTGAATGAACAAGGTAGGGAAAGACGTATTGTAAAGCTAGTTATATAGTAGAAAAAGAAATATGAAGCTTGCCTCTGAGTCTTCCTCTGAAATTAAATTATTCTCTACAATTTTCCTGTAGGCATGTTTCCCAGTTTAGAGATTTACCCCCCCCCCCCCATACCACTTTTGTCTACTTTAATTTATATTACGTCTCCTTTTCTATGTAGCAGTAAGAAATATCTTGGATTATGCTGAATTTTTTTGTCAATCAGAATGGTTATTAACTTACCATACTGAAAATATGCTGTGAATTATTCTTACAAGATTGGGGTACTGTGAAAGATCAAAATGGTATATACAAAGCTGACAGTGATAATCAACCTGCTTCTCCAAACACAATGCAATGTAATCATCTTCCTTATAGAGGCTTGAGTTCCTCTTTCAACATACTAAATTATATAAAATGCTGGGGATTAGAAATACTTTTTCACTATTGGTTGGATCCCATGCAGCTGACTCACAGGGGATTCAGCAGCCACTAGAGGGGAGACATACCCTAGTCAACAGTATTGACACAGCTGACTGGAGCTAATAAGTCACATACCTAGAGTCCAATTTACTACTTTGCACCTGTGCACAATGTATTTCATAAGCAAACCACAAAATTCACACTTGTCCTTGTTGTTTAAATTCTACACCAGTGATGGGGAAAACAAACTATGTATATTGCTCAGACATTTAGTTCCAATATGCTGGCAGGAAGGAAACGTACAGTGTATTTTTAATATCTTAAAGCTTTTTAATTTTCTCAAATGCTTTAAGAAACATTTGTTTCCTGATAGTAGAAAAATGATGGAAGTGTGTTTGAAAGTAATGCTCTTTAGTAAACGAGAAAACAAAGAGCATGACAAATCAATCTTCTTGGCTTTGGTCAGAGGTGAACAGACTATTATTTTTAAAAATAGCTGTTCACCTTCTGAGGATTGCACACATCTTTAAAGCATCAAAATCCAATGATGTTTACAGCCTAAGCACAAATGTTTGAAAGGACCAATTAGTACCGCATTTTCTGGAAAATAATAGCACAGTAAATCTTATCTTTATGACAAAGACAGTAATATATGTTGGACATTACAGTGAGAAATAAAACAAGATGGATTTATCTTTAATGCCAGTTTAGCTGGTTACCTGGCCCCACAGACAAATTAAATTGGGGTTTCACGTCACAAATTTTCCAGACGTTTGTGTCCGTTATGATGCCATTAGCAAGGAGGAGACTAAAAAATTATTTAAAAAAACAAAAATAAAAACAAAACAAAAAAAGCTCTATGGATTTGTTTACTTTTGTGAATTAAATCTTATTTTTGTCTTCTCCATTTTATAAAATGAGCAGGACAGAGGTGCTGGGGGACAGGATCTGGCTCCTCTCTCTATAAATCTCCCAATCTCTAGCTCCTTTTCTCTTTTGTTCTCCCATATTCTCTTTTTTCTCAGTCTTTCTTGACTCTTTTACTTCCCTACTCACTACACCCATAGAATAGTCCCCTTTAGACTTGCCAGAGTTGCCTCTTCCAGATTTCTCTCGTTTTAGTCATCATTAGGTTCATATCTCCCATCTCTATTCATCTTTCCTCAATATCCAACATCCCACAAGACTCATCTATAGTTCTCAAATTTCTTTTTCCATACATCCTCTAAATTGTTAACCCCTTTTTTTTTTTGACTCTTGGCTATTGGTAGTGACAGTTTATATGGCTTTATAGTAGGATTCATCTTGTCACTATACTACTAGGTAAACTTATTCTCCAAGTGGGCATTCACAGCGAATGAGTGTTCATTACATTTTAACGATAGATATGGCATGAGCTAAGTGAGCAATTATTGTAACACTTTTTTTTTCAGTTGAACTACTTAAGTGCACTGTACATATGAAAAGTCAGTCCAAGTTTTACCATATACATCACAGCTGCAGGGTTCATTAAAAAAAGTTAATAATTTTGCCAGGAACCTCTCTCAGGCTTAATACCGTTCCCTTTTTCTCCTCACCCCCTTTACTTTTTTGCTTGTGTTGGTGAATTTGTTTTACAGACATTAAAAAACTGCTGTAGTGCCATAAGGGCAATTTCATATAAGATTTCTTATGTAAGTACACACACATTCGCAGTGTGCAACCCAACAAAGAAGTCAAGAGCCAAAACAGAAATGCAAAAAGGATTCTACCAACTCTGTGTGAAAGAGTGAATTTGTGATGTTGGTCTCAGTTAATGTAATCTACTGATTATTGGAATAACCTCAACCACTCCAAGTGTAATTATCAGTTTAATTCATAAACAGCACTGGGAAGTTCTTGTATTCAGGGATGATGACAGCTTCCATGGGTCCCTGGGCAAGATGTGGAGGGGGCCCAGTTTCTGCTCACATAAGGGGTGGGGTCAGGGCAGCCACCCCTGGAGTACTGCCCTGAGCATACCACATTGGCCCCCGGACAGCCTTCAGCCTTTAATGCTGCCCGGAGCACGTAGGGCAGTACTTTGGTGATGACTGAAGGGAAACTGCTGCTACTGCAGTAGCCAAGAGCCCCGGGCGCCTTTGAATCACCAGGCTCTGAGGAAACTGCCTCCCATTTCCCCTGTTTCCTGAATGGGATGAGGGGTAACCAAACTCCTCTCAGTATTCATTTTACAGTGTATTAACTGCGGAATCATGTTGAAACCAGTTCAGAGAATGGTGTGTCATGATTCTGTTCTTTTCCATTCTCTATAGGACCTTATACTCCTTCATTACCCTAGTATTTGAGTCCTTTCTAATAGTGGCTTATTCTCATGACTTACATCTATCTTATCATATCATGACATGTTTAGGTGCAAAAAAGACTATTGTAGGTCATTCTTTAGAGGTGTTTCAGCATTCTCAGACTGATGCTTTACCAAAGGGTTAGAAAAATACTCTCCATTAGCTTTTTAAAAACTCTTTTAAAACATTTGTAAAACATTTTTTGTGACATAAGTGATGTATAGAATTAATGATAGTATGTGTTGGACAGTTGAGAGTTTGAGGCCTGTTGCTACCCCATCCCTTCTGGATTTTTAATGGCTCCCAGTGGAGCAGGTTACTATTTGCTGTCAATGAAAAAGGTCAAATCAGAAAATTTAACCCAAGCCTGCAGACAAGTTTATTGAGAAGTAATAATACCAGCAGTAAAAGGGTTACATCAATCACATAGTGCCTATGTTAGACATAACAACACATGAGAAACTATACATTCCCTTAAATGAGCCTCTCTTTCACAAACATACACGGACAGTTCTTGTGCTGGCCACTACCTGTCTGGAAAACAGGGAAGGTGTTTACTGATCTATAGATGAAGCTTCTTCTCTTCATTTGTTTCCCTCTTGTCTGGGTCTGGTATGTTCCCCTGAAGCAAGGCTTTGGTTGCCTTGAAGGCCCTCTGGTTCACAGTCCCATAATCCACACAGCAGAGCATCACTGGCTCCTCTAGGTGCTCAAATTAATTCCCACCACCAAGCTAGCTAATTCACTTGATTCTCTTCTTTTTACTCTACCTTTTCTCTCAAATAACTCACATGCTTTAAAAGCCTGCCCAGTGGGCATATTATTACTAATTTTTACCTAATTAGTTGGAACCACTTCTCATAGCACCTTCCAAAAATCCTATCACCCCACTATTATTCACTCATTAATCATTCATTCTGGCCTTTGCATGCCATGCTTGACACTAAGTTATGGTGAACAGTCAGGGTGAGCTCCACATTGGAACTTTCCTCATTTAATATTTACTTCTGCATGGTCCCATGTTTACAGACCAATAATTCCAAAATTGACTGTATACACAATCCAGTTCACAATTCTTGTCACTGTTACTCAGCACATTTATTTTAGGTCACTTCTGCTCTTAGAGGCCCTATTCCCATAGTCCTCTGTTATTCAGTCATGTTTACATCATGTGCAGTCATATTCATACTGTTCAGTATAATCACAACAATTTGGCACCATCCCAACAGTATGGTATGGGAAAAAGGTTTACTTGACAATATAGAGCCTTGTCTAAACATTGAGGTGTTAAAACCATGGGTCCCCACCAGATATAGGTAGACAAGACTGACAAAAGCCAGGTGTCACTCATTAGCTGTGCTTTACGGCAAAGAAGGTCGAGTGAAAGTTGCTTGCAAAGCAAAGCTGGAAACAAATTAATTTCTTCCTTAGTCAAGTCAAATAAACCAAACCTAGTAAAAAAAAAAAAAACAAGCTCTGAATGTCTCTTGTGGGAAAAGAGAAAATTAAGGTGGATGAGGTAATATCTTTAATTGGACCATCCTCCATTGGTGAAAGAGGCACACTTATGAGCCACTCAGAATTCTTCTTCAGGTGTGGGAGAGGCAAGAAATGCAGCAATGTGCATCATATCAGTTGTTTTAATTACCAGTTACTGTAGCTGCAGTGGGTCCCAGAGGCACACAAGAAGGGCTTTCTGAGCCACAGGAGGCTCTTTGTTTTTAAACCTTCTTAATAAATAATACCATGTGAGTGGGAAACTCAAGGCATGGTACTTATGTGGTGATCTCATGCAGTTTTGACTTACAGGGCTGTTTGTTCATTTCTGTTCCATATTTTCTTTCACTTATTTTCTCTGCTAATTTATTTCACTATTCTTTCATTTTTATTTTCTCCAGTAAACCTGGTAATTTGACATATTTTGTTGCTTTCTTTCTGTCTCTCTGTATGAGGCTTCCATTTTTCTGTTCCCTGTTCACAGGACATTTAACTGGGACAGAAACTCAACTAATGTAAATCAGCATAGACCCCTTTGTTTCAACAGAGAGAAGTTAATTTAGTCCAGCTGCTGATCTGGCTCAACTGACTCTTAATCCTGAGTGAGGAAAAGGAAAGACTTATGCTGTGAAAGTTAAACAACCACAAAAAAGAGTAGCCAACAACTTATTTTGGGGGGTCTTCAGAATATTGACCTTATTCCTAATTTGAACCTAGATCTGAATTCAACATTAGCAATTTTACAAAAGCTCTCATTTTTCTGTGAGGTTGAAATCCAGATGCATATTTCATCAGCTTCAGTCCGTCACAGATAATGTGCAAACCACACTCAAAGAACAAGGGCCAAGAAATGTGGCAATCATAGAAATAATCAACTATTATAATGCCTACGTTTCTGACCTTATCTCCTGTCAAGTTTCCTTGTCATTTGTTTTCCACAAATGGTGAAAAACTTTGTGTCTTTTGTTCCTGTCTTTCACTCATGATGTTTTCTTCTAAACTGCCCCATTTGAGTATCCCACCTTTATTAACAAACCACTAAACTTGACTCATTCAAATCCCTCCAAAAAAAAAAAAACATTCCTGCCATTTCAGGGTGCATCTACATAGCACCCTAAAGTTGAAATAAGATACACAATTTGCACTACGCAAATTGCGTATCTTATTTCAATTGAATTTTGAAATAGCATACTTTGAAATTTGATGTCTCTACACAGCGCCAAATTTTAAAATAACACACTATTTGGACACATTCCTTAACCCTTGTGGAACGAGGGTTACGGGGATGCCGAAATAGCACTTCCACTATTTC
The DNA here is from genome assembly GCF_052426305.1 of Pelodiscus sinensis. Classification (NCBI taxonomy): domain Eukaryota; kingdom Metazoa; phylum Chordata; order Testudines; family Trionychidae; genus Pelodiscus; species Pelodiscus sinensis. Next base: position 70,779,894 of record NC_143057.1, read on the forward strand.
AAGACCTATCTCAAAAGAACAGGTGTCAAAAGACGCAGAGTAGCTATTTCGGGATACTTCGCGGAGTAGCTATTCCGGGCTAGCCCCACTGTGTAGATGTACCCTCACTGACAGGAAGAGAGGAAAGGAAAAGGGTAAATCCTGTGTTAACAGAATATTCCAGAATACTTTACAGAGTAATAAAGTGATTTTATTATTGATCCTTTGTCCCTCCATTCATATCACTTTTGTTTTCCTTCCCTCATTTTTTGACTATTCACAAACCTCATTTGTTGTATCATGTCACATTTAACTTACAAGTTTTTAGGGTGGAGGCAATATCCCTCTTTTTAAGACCCTAACACATGAATTAATAACAATTACACACACACACGACATCTGTGATCATTATAATGTGCATTTTTATTCTGGTTTTCACTCATCTCTGGGCACAGTTTACTGAATGAAGGCATTTTCATTCTGGAAATTATTCTCATCCAAAAAGGTTGGCCCAATCTTCTTCTTCTTCTTCTTCTTCTTCTTCTTTTGTATGACTGGTGTAGAAAAACAACAATTTCATCTGAAATTGATTGAGCTAAATGGCTACATCAGGAGCAGAATTTATTAGAGTTCTGCCGCCTTCATATTTATAAATTGGGCAGTAGGTAATTATATGCTCAATGGTCTGTCATGAAGAACCACACTCATACACCAGGAATTCCTTGATTTTTCCATTTGTCCATTAGATATCTGCATCTACCACGGTTGGTTCAAATTCAGTTCAGAGTTGACCAAGATCCCTGTGAAAGGTCAAATCCAGGAACCTTCTGTGTGGAATTGAGCACCTTGTGCTGATTAGTCTTGTTTATCCCAATCTGCTTTCCAGGCCTCATTCTGATCATGGTCTAACTGCTGAAACTAAATTAATGTTCCCAGAAAGGTTTGTGAAACTTAAGAAGGAGGTATTTTCAAGGTCCTGGTGAATAGGACAACATTTGTTCTCTTGCTTTCTCTAAACTTCATGGAATGCTGCAGGAGTTCAGTTTGTTGGTGGGAGAGTGATGTTAGACAGCACAGGTAGCCATGATATTAGAGTCAACTTTAAGGCAGGGGTGGAGAACCTCAGGCCCAGGGGGTTGGATATGGCCCCCAGCTTGCCTGGATCCAGCCCCTAAGGCTCAGCATTAGGGAGCCCTCGCTGGCACTCCAGCCCCCCCAGCCATGCACCGGCAGGGCTGGAGCACACACAGTCTACTAGCCTGGGCCCCGTAGGCTTTGGTGTGCAAGAGCAGCGGGGGGAGTGTCTTTCTGCTTCTCAGTCATTGGCTTCTCACTTTGCTTCTTTTTAATGTGTGACTCCTGACTGATTTTTCTGCGGGTCAACGACCCTGACCCAAAAAAGGTTTCCCACCACTGCTTTAAGGGTTCCCATGATGTAGTGATGTGATTTTGCATCACTGTATGCATCTGGGTATTCACAAGTCATGGGAGACTACATTTGCTCCATTCCAGAGCAAAATATTCAAATATTACAGATGTTCTCAACACTGATTCTGCTCACTGGTCACACAAAATGGATAATCCTGCACTACACTATACTCACATTTCTACCATGTGTCAGGGAGTTGTTAGAGGAATTGTGCTTCCAGAGGCACAGTTCTTCCTTGTGCTATCCCTGGTACACAGGGACATTAAAGCCATTAAAGCTCAATGCAGCTCTGTAGGAAATGAATATAATCAGGCCCTAATTAAGGAATGAATTATAGATATTAAGGCCCCTCAAAATGTATTTCTATTGTGGATGTACATCCATTTAAAGGTTCTAAGCAAACCACTCACATACGGCTTCCTCTTTTTCTGAGAAGTCCTCAAAAGTCCCGGGGCGGGGGTGTCAAAAACAAGTTTCAGGGGGCCTACCACCCCAGACCAGCCTTAGCCTTGCTGGAACTCAGGACAAAAAGCCAAAGACCCACTGCCTGGAGGTGAAGCCCGGAACTTCAAGCTCACCACCAGGGACTGAACTTGAGGTCTGAACCTCCTACTTTCTCAGGGTCCCCTGTGTCATGGGGCCTCAGAAAATTGTCTAATGCTGGCCCAGAGTTTTATATGCAGAAAAATGGTTGTTGTGGCACAGGTAGGCCATGGAGATTTTATGGCATACGAGGGGGGAGCTCAAAAAATAAATTTTGAGAATCTCTGCGCTGTGCTATCATATATGGGACAGATCCAGCTCCTCCTGAAATCAATGAAAAGGCTTCCATTTACTTCAGCTGAGCTGGTTTGACCCCTGTGTTTTATTCCTTTTGGATCATACAATTGACATTTACCTTTTAATATCACATTTGTGGAGAAAAAATTGAAACAAGCTGAAGAGCTTACCTGAAAAGGGGAAGTCAAATGTCATGTGGAAAAGAGGTGATCGATTAGTAGTTTAAAACAGAATTTAATGGATAAAGTTCTAAGTCCAGTGTTATGCAAGATGCAGAAGTGAAAGTAAGCAGGTGCACCCTGGTACGCAGCTCCGGCAAAAGCTGTCTAAGCTGCAGCAAAAGCCAGACGGGAGCTATTTAAAGAGCTAGGTTGCAATAGTATAGTACTATAAGAAATTTTAAGTTACTTTCACCGCTGGCAAGATGTCAAACTAAATGATGACAATGATCGGTCCTTACCGGCCTCGAAATCTATTAACAATACATAGTTATAGATAGTCCTGATTCTCCACTGCAGTACTACACTTTGATGTCAGTGAAACTCTGCTGAGATCATTAGGGGAACACCAATGAAAAACAAGTTAATCAAGTCCCTTTCACACTTTGGCTACCTCCAGTCTACCTCTCTGTCGGCAGAGGGATGCAAATAAAGCACTTCAAAAGTGCAAATGAGCCCGGGATTTAAATATCCCGGGCTTCATTTGCATACTCATGTTCCAGCGCTGTGCCGATCACCTGCCATTTTGAAAGTGAAAGTGCTATGTAACCCCGGTTCTCAAAAAGTACAGGATCTGTCAAAAAAGCTCCCCGCTGTCGGCAGAACTGCGGCTACACAGCACTTCCACTTTCATAATGGCGCGTGATCGGCACAGCGTCGGCATGTGAGTATGCAAATGAAGCACTTTTGAAGTGCTTTATTTGCATCTTTCTGCCGACAGAGGGATGCAGTATGGAGGTAACCTTTGTGGTGTAATCACAGCCAGGAACAAAGACACAAATGTCATTGTGCATCAGTTTTCTGCACTCCCTCAGTGGAATAACAGCCTTATAAGGAATGATGTACTCGAGTGCTGCACAATATCATCCTTTTCCTTCTCTCCATCTATCACTGTCACTCTCACACTCTGTCATACATACATGTCCTTTCCTCATTGCTAACATTTCACATTTGCCTGCATAATCTTCGTTTATCTGAAGTGTGTCAGGAATTAGGCAAAGATCCCTTTTATTTTCCTTTCTCACCTCACTTCACTCTTTTTCTATCATTTTAAAATGTAGACTTATTTTAAAAACATTTTGCCAGGAACCTGCCTGATTTATAAAGGGAACAGAAATCCCTGGGATTTTTTCTGCATCCTGATGTAGAGGGTTTGACTGAACATGGATTATCATGCTATTAAAATAACAAAAAAACAAGTCATATTAAACATTCATGCTCATATGGGGAAGAAAAGCCCCAGTGCTTTAAAAAAAAAAAAGCTGGTTAGCCAGCCATGATCAGCCAAGGCTGTCTGACTCTGTTGTGTGAAGCCTGCTGGATTTCTGCCAATACTCACCTTACTGAGACACCAGCCAGCAGGGACCTTTGTGCATCCAGGCTGGAATTAATTCCACATTACAGTGAACACAAAAGAACAAAAACCTTATTAAAACACAGATTAGGCCCATTATTATATTAATTCCTTTTTGGAAGAGGAAGCTAATCCTCTGTCCCTAAATATTAAACATAACACTGATATTACAGTAGAGAGATAATACCCTTGCCTTTATCTTGGCCAGCCCTTGTCATCTTAATGAGACAACAAATGCAATAGGCTTGGTGCTCATGAACAAAAGGGGCCTCCAACTAGATAAGGAGTCAGGTTCCAGTATCAAAGAGTGCCTTGTCTTCCCACACAACATTGTGCTTCTAATCTCCCATAGAAAAAGTCCCTCTACATAATCTAAGTTAGTATTTCATGCTAAAAGGTATCATGTGGCCAAAATTACATCTGAGTTCTTAAATAATCATATTTTACTCAAAACATATTTATTGCTGACTGCATTGTTAAAGCAGGAACATCTAAATTTGGAATCCACAAATCAAAGTTCATTCATTTATGCATGGCAGTCCCATCCTGTGCTTATCTCTCTTATTCTTATTAGAGGCATTTTTTTCTATTGGATTCAGGCCGGGCACAGGGGAAGAAGTGGCTCTGCTTGCTGCTGTTCCCCCATCACCTCCAACTGGGGAAATGTCATTGCAGGAAAGCTAGTGTAGGGATGCTCTGTTCCTGCACTTGCCTGCAGGCTCCAGCCCCGTTGCTCTTAGTGGTTGGGAAGCCAATGGGAGAGATGGAGGGCAGGGGAGTGATGCCTGCAAGCACAGGGTAGTTCTGAGCCACCTTCGCCTCCCCAATTCTCTGCCCCCCAACACACTCTTCCTCCCATCCAGACCCATCACAATTACATCTGTGGGTCTGACATTTTAAAAATGTACAGCTTAAATGTACAATTTATAATTGTAACACTTATACTATAGATCTGAGGGTATGTCTACATTACAGCACTAATTCAAACTAACTTAGTTCGAATTAGTTAATTCGAACTAAGCTAATTCGAACTAACGCATCCAGACTAAAAAACTAGTTCGAATTAGCGTTTTGATAATTCGAATTAGCATGTCCACATTAAGTGGACCCTGAACCGGGGTTAAGGATGGCCGGAAGCACTGCCGGCAGGGCATCAGATGAAGACTGAGAGCGTAGAGCTGCTGCCTCAGTCTAGCCGAGGGCTGTGCTTAAAGGGACCCGACCCCCACCCCGGACAGACAGTTCTCAGGGGTGCCCCACTTACAAAGCAGTCCTGGCTTGGAGTGCCCTGAGTGCCCACACTCGGCACATCACAGCACTCGGCCATCAGACCGGCTGCACTTGCCGCAGGCTGCCATCTGGGGAGAGGAGGAAATTGGGGGGCTGCAGGAGAGCTTCCACTCCCAGAAGCCCGCAGAGCCAGCACAGTCCTCCCCATCGGGGGCTCGTACCCCATTCCTCCCTCACCTCCTTCCACTTACCCTTCCTTAGCCCCCCTTCCTGATGTACAAAATAAAGAAAACGTGTGGTCAAAAATAGAATCTCTCTTTATTGAACAAAACTGGGGGAGACTGGGAAAAGGAGGTGGGAGAGGGGAGGGCAACTAAAATGATCAGAGGTTTGGAACAGGTCCCATATGAAGAGAGGCTAAAGAGACTGGGACTTTTCAGTTTAGAAAAGAGGAGACTGGGGGGATAGGATAGAGGTCTATAAAAGCATGAGTGGGGTGGAGAGGGTGCATCAAGAAAAGTTCTTCATTAGTTCCCATAATAGAAGGACTAGAGGACACCAAAGGAAAGGAATGGGTAGCAGGCTTCAAACTAGTAACAGAAAGTTGTTCTTCACAAAGCAAAGAGTCAACCTGTGGAACTCCTTGCTACAGGAGGCTGTGAAGGCTAGAACTAGAACAGAGTTTAAAGAGAAGTGAGATAAAGTGATGGAGTTTGGGTCCATGGAGTGGTATTAGCCAGGGGGTAGGAGTGTTGTCCCTGCCCAAAGTTTGTGGTAGTCTAGAGAGGGATGGCACGAGACAAATGGCTTGGTCACTGTCTTCGGTCCATCCCCTCCACGGTCCCTAGGGCTGACCGCTGTTGGCAGACAGGCTACTGGGCTAGATGGACCTTTGGTCTGACCCAGGACGGCCATTCTAAGCTCAGGGCTCAGAGTCGGTGGTCTCAGTGGACCACCTTGATTTTCATGCACACCTGCTCCTGGGTGGCCAGGCTGGCAGCTCTCCTGCCCTAGATGGCCTCTTTCCTGTGCCTAGTGCGGAGTTCGTGTACAAGGTCCACGATGTCCGCACTAGACCAGGCGGGTGCCCGCCTCTTGCGGTCCCAGGCAAACTCCCGGGAGCCGCCAGCCTGGTCCCTGGAAGAGGAGGAGGGCTGGGGGGGTCATCGGGTGGCTGGCTCGAGCCGTGCCAGGTGCAGGGTCTGCTAGCTGGGTGCTGGCAGGCTTGCACCTGGCACGGGCACCGTAGCCAGCCCATGCCCCTTTAAGGGTTCCGGGGCTGGGAGGGGGGCATAGAGTTTCCCTGGTATTGGCCAGAGTGGCCACCAGGGAAAGCTGGGGAGGGCTAGCCTCCCACTAGTTCGAATTAAGAGGCTACACACCCCTTAATTCGAACTAGTAAGTTCGAACTAGGCTTAGTCCTCATGGAATGAGGTTTACCTAGTTCGAACTAAGCGCTCCGATAGTTCGAATTAAGTTCGAACTAGCGGAGTGCTAGTGTAGCGCCTATCAAAGTTAATTCGAACTAACGTCCGTTAGTTCGAATTAACTTTGTAATGTAGACATACCCTGAGAGAGTTTGGGTGTCTGTCTGTCCATCTGTCTGTGAATCTGTTGGTTCAAGAACTCCTCTTAAACCATAAGCGCTAGGACCACTAAATTTGATAGGCAGCTTCCTTTTATCAGACATCAAAGTAAGATCAGGATTTTGTGGTGCCAGGGCAATGGAATGTGTCTGGAATATGATTATTACTCATAAAATGCAAAGGGAGGTGTCTGCCAGCAGGCACAGTTACATTGCAGAATGACCATAGTGGGGCAGGCACAGCGGTAAGAGTCTGGCCGGTTGGAGGGCAGGGCTTTGGTTGCCAGCCACCATATATGGGTAAGGATCCTGTGCTGGTAAGCCATGGCCTGAGCTGTGCAGCCTCCCCTTGCCCTGGCCAGTCCTAGGGAGTTGCCACCTTAACAGCTCAGCCCTCCTTGCCCCCACTATCCTGGGGAACCACCACCTGGGCAACACAGCCCCACTGCCCTAGGAACTGGCCAACCTCTTGTACCTCCCCCGCCTCCTGCCCTGAGCCCCTCATCACCTTCCAACCTTGAGTTCCGTACCCACCATGCCCCCCAGTGCCCTTCCCTGAGCCCCTCCTTAGTGACTCAATCAATTCTGGGTAAACGTGCTAGTACCTTATAAAATAGAAAGATGGGAGCTATGGACAAGAGATGTCAATAAATACCTGCAATGCTGAGAAGGGAGGACCTTTCATATAGAACACCAGGGAATGAGTGAAATGTTTCAGAGGTGGATACTCACTGAACGTGCCCTGTTTGCATTCAAGAATGCCTTTTTTTTTGAAAGAGAGCTTTCCAAAAAAGATGCGAAGAGTCCTGTGGCACAAAGATGTTCTTCTTTGAAAAATGAGGTTTACCACGGTCGAAAAAAGTGCCACGTTCTTTTGATTTAATTTCAAGACCCAGGGGAAGTTTTTTCAAAAAAAGGCCACTTTTTTCGAAAAAACACTGTAGTCTAGACACACCCTAATATAAACTAAATAACCTTTTTCCATCTTCTTGATATTTGTACAGATTTTTAGCCGCTCTATATATTCCCCAGCGCTTCATCTAGGCCACTTTATCACAATTCAATGATGAAACTTCCACTGTTTCTTTGGGGACATGAAGAAAGAAAAGCACCATGAAAGAGTGACAAAAACCAAATACTTCAGTGCTGGATAAATGGCTGGTGGAGAAAGCACCAAAAAACAGAAGAAGAGTCATTTTGCTATTACAGCAAATCAGGGATGGATTGGAATGAAAAAGAGACACAAAGCAGACACAACACCTCACTGAATAATTCCATCAAGGAAAGAGAATAAAGGAAGCCTGTGTTTAACAAACTCTTTTATTGTTACAAACCCCGTTGCCAGCTTTGTCCACATATTCATTCTGCTGATACCATTATTGGACCTAACCAAGTGAGTTATAAGATCAAGAACACATATTCCTGCGCATCCAGAAATATAATCTACGCTATCATGTGCCGAAAGTGTCCGTCTGCTATGTACATTGGACAAACATCTCAGACACTTCGCCAAAGGATTAATGCCCACAAAACAGATATCAGACAAGATCACAAAGAGAAAACAGTTTCTTGCCACTTTAACCAGAAAGGACACTCTCTAAATGACTTAGCCACCTGCATTCTGCTACAAAGACCTTTTACATCTGCACTTGAAAGGGAATCCTCTGAACTGTCATTCATGTTAAAATTCGACACTTACCAACAAGGACTTAACAAGTCTTTGAACTTTCTCACCCATTACCAAGACAGTTTCCCCAATTATCACCTGTAATACCATTAACTCACAAACATCCCACTCTCCCTACCTTTAATATCAGCAATTCACAGACACTTACCTTCCTTCCTCCCCCTTCCCACCCCCCCGCATCCCCCTTCTGTTCTGCAATGTGATTTGTCCTTTTCATATTTGTTCATTTTTTTAAATTGTATCCTTTGGTATATATGGTTGTGACTACTTTCTTCCACTATTTGATCTGAGGAAGTGGGTCTGGCCCACGAAAGCTCATCATCTAATAAACCATCTTGTTAGTCTTTAAAGTGCTACATTGTCCTGCATTTTGCTTCAACTACCCCAGACTAACACGGCTACATTTCTATCACTATTTTATTGTTACAGTAATTGGATCATTAATGTTAAAAAAAAAAGGGAAAAAAGAAAAAAAACCAGACACACACCATGTCTGATGTGAGGCAGCCCAGTTTTACAGTAATATATACGGTGTCTTTAATTGATATTAATCTTGATCAAGTACAGACCTTGTAAGCATCCTTGGGGAAAAAATCCAATTAAAAAAAATCCAAGGACCATCTTTCAATTTAGCCACAGAAATTAGAGATGGAAAAAGACATATTGGGCTATCACATTTTTCCCCTTGGGGCCAGTTTAGGACAGCTCCCTCAAGCATCTCCTCCCTGATACTTTATCTAGTCCAAATTTAAATTAATCCAAACATTACAGGGACGTCTATATGCAGTTTTAATGTTTAGTTTTTAAATACTCCCTCCAAGTATCGCCTTATTTTTTATTTTAGTTGCCCCATATTACAATTAAGCTCCATTTCATAAGGAAAAGAAGGATTTAGCTCTTTCCTGAGCACTACTCTGTACACCAGCCACTTGCCAGAGCTAAGAACAAGGCATTGTCTTCCGCACACTTTTTTCCCCTGAAGCACTTATATCTCCTGGTAACCTGAAAATTAGCAGCATAGCTTGGAGGGAAGGTGCAGTAGTTAGGATTCTAGCTTAGGTTAGGGACACCTAGGCTCAATTCCTAGATCTGCTACAGATTTTCTTAGGAAAATCAGGCACTTAGGCTATGTCTAGACTGCAGGCGGATCTTTCGAAAGAGCAATCCGCTTTTTCGAAAGAGAGCACCCAGCGAGTCTGGATGCTCTCTTTTGAGGAAGCCCTATTTACATTGAAGAACGCCTTCTTTCGAAAGAGGAACTTTCGAAAGAAGGCGTTCTTCCTCGTGAAACGAGGTTTATCGCCATCGAAAGAAAAGCCGCGTTCTTTCGAAATTATTTCAAAAGAATGCGGCTTGAGTCTGGACGCAGGGGAAGTTTTTTCGGGAAAAGGCTACTTTTCCCGAAAAAACCCCTGAGTCTGGACACAGCCTTAGTGATCCAGTTATCATGAGTGAAGTGTGTGTGGCAGGACTTTCCCTCTCTCCAGAGCTGGGTGCAGATGGTGAGGTCCCTTATTAATACAGGTTGGACCTCCCTGGTTTGGCACCCTTGGTACATGCCTTGTCCCAAATGAGGGAGTTTGCCAGATCAGGGAAGGTCAATTACATCCCTCTGCCAATGGGATTCTGGGATCTCCCAGGGTCAGTCAGCAGACCTTGTGGAGTTTCCTTGCCCCAGGCTGCCAGGTTCCTAGGGCCCTACGGGGAAGTAAGAATAGAATCATAGAATAATAGGACTGGAAGGGACCTCGAGAGGTCATCGAGTCCAGCCCCCCGCCCTCAAGGCAGGACCAAGCTCCATCTACACCATCCCTGACAGATGTCTATCTAACCTGTTCTTAAATATCTCCAGAGAGGAAGATTCCACCACCTACATAGGGCCTCTGTACCCTTCCGAGCATGTCATAAGAGGCGACTAAGGAGGGTTGGGCATGAGCTAGGAACCCCATCCTGTAAAAATAAACATATGCTACAAAAAACATGAATCATTTCAATTTGAATAGCAAGACAACCTCAAGAGGGATTATGATGCAGGGCAGCCAAACCCAAAAGGATACTGAACTGCCGATTCCCCTTCTTTCAGTAAAAAAAAATTCCAGAATGGACACCTGGAATGTGTGAATAATATGAGAGGTAGGTAAGACAGCCCAGGTAGTAAAAGAAATGAACAAGTACAAGCTAAACATAGACTCATAGACTTTAAGGTCAGAAGGGACCATTATGATCATCTAGTCTGACCCCCTGCACAATGTAGACCACAGAATCTCACCCACCCCTCCCAGAATAATCCTCTCACCTATATCTCAGATATCGAAGTCCTCAAATGATGGTTTAAAGACCCCAAGATTCAGAGAATCCTCCAGCAAGTGACCCATGCCCCATGCTACAGAGAAAGGTGAAAAACCTCCAGGGCCTCTGCCAATCTACCCTGAAGGAAAATTCCTTCCTGACCCCAAATATGGCGATCAGCTGAACCCTGAGCATGTGGGCAAGACTCACCAACCAGACACCCAGAAAAATGTTCTCTATAGTAACTCCTATCATCCCACCATTGGCCCATTTACCACTGATAGTGAAAGGTCAATTAATTGCCAAGATCATGTTATCCCATCAAACCATCCCCTTCATAAATCCATCTAGCTTAATCTTGAAGCCAGATAGATCTTTTGCCCCCACTACTTCCCTTGGAAGGCTGTTCCAGAACTTCGCTCCTCTGATGGTTAGAAACCTTCGTCTAATTTTGAGTCTGAACTTCCTGATAGCCAGCTGATATCCATTTGGTCTTGTGTCCACATTGGTATTGAGCTTAAATAATTCCTCTCCCTCCCAGGTATTTATCCCTCTAATACTTTTAAAGAAAGCAATCATATCTCCCCTTAGCCTTCTTTTGGTGAAGGTAAACAAGCCTAGTTCCTTGAGTCTCCTTTCATAAGACAGGTTTTCCATTCCTCGGATCATCTTAGTGGCCCTTCTTTGTACTTGTTCCAGTTTGAATTCATCCTTCTTAAACATGGGAGACCAGAACTGCACACAGTATTCCAAATGGGGTCCCACCAATGACTTGTATAACGGCACTAACGCCTCCTTATCTCTACTGTAAATACCTTATCTAATGCATCCCAAAACCGTATTAGCCTTTTTCACGGCCATGTCACAATGGCGGCTCATAGTCATCCTGTGATCAACCAGGACTCCAAGGTCCTTCTCCTCTTCCGTTACTTCCAACTGATGTATCCCCATCTTATTACTAAAATTCTTGTTATTAATCCCTAAATGCATAACCTTACACTTCTCACTATTAAATTTCATTCTATTACTATTACTCCAATTTACAAGATCATCCATATCTTCCTGTATGATATCCCGATCCTTTTCTGAATTGGCAATACCTCCCAACTTTGTGTCATCTGCAAACTTTATTAGCACACTCCCACTTTTGGTGCCGAGGTCAGTAATAAAAAGATTAAATAATATTGGTCCCAAAACTGATCCCTGAGGAACTTCGCTAGTAATCTCCCTCCAGCCTGACAGTTCACCTTTCAGTATGACCCACTGTAGTCACCCCATTAACCAGTTCCTTATCTACCTCTCAATTTTCATATTGATCCCCATCTTTTCCAATTTAACCAATAATTCCCCATGTGGTACTGTATCAAATGCCTTACTGAAATCGAGGTAGATTAGATCCACTGCATTACCTTTATGTAAAAAATCTGTTACTTTCTCAAAGAAGGAGATCAGGTTAGTTTGGCACGATCTACCTTTTGTAAAACCATGTTGTAATTTGTCCCAATTGCCATTAACCTCAATGTCCCTAACTACTTTCTCCTTCAAAATTTTTTCCAAGACCTTGCAAACTAACAGGCCTGTAGTTACCTGGGTCACATTTTTTCCCTTTCTTAAAAATAGGAACTATATTAGCAATTCTCCAGTCAAATGGTACAACCCCGGAGTTTAGAGAGTCATTAAAAAATTTTGCTAATGGACTTGCAATTTCACGTGCTAGTTCCTTTAATATTCTTGGATGAAGATTATCTGGGCCCCCCAATTTACTCCCATTAAGCTGTTCGAGTTTGGCTTCTACCTCGGATTTTGTAATATCTACCTCCATATCCTTATTCCTATTTACATCATGGGAATTAGTGAGACAAGATGGGTACAGTCAGGTAAGGTACAAGTTTCATCAGGGGAAACAGTGCTCTACTCAGGCCATGAAGAGGAAAATGCACCACATATGGAGGGGGTTGCACTCTTGCTCTCACCAGAGGCAAGTAAAGTTCTTATAGCATGGGAACCTGCAGGTCCAAGAAGTATCCTTGCAATATTCAGGACCATAAACAGTAAAATTAATATGTATGTCATTCAGTGTTATGTACCAACAAATGATAAAGAGGAATCAAAAAAGAAGAATTTGATAACAGACTACAGCATGTGCTTGACAAGACAAAACCAAGAGATGTCATTGTAATCATGGGCGATTTTAATGTCAAAGTAGGAGATGACGACACAGGATATAAAGAGACTATGGGGAAGCATGGGCTAGGAGTTATGAATGAAAATGGGGAAATGTTTGCTAACTTTTGTGCAGTTAACCAACTTACTATAGGAGGAAGTGTTTTTCCGCATAAGAACATCTATAAAGCAACATGGATATCCCCCAAACATCAAACACAGAATCAGATCGACCACTTCTGCATTTATCAACAATTTAGATGATCCTAACAGGATGTTAAAGTACACAGCGGAGTTGATGTGGCCTCAGATCACCATCTACTGATGGCCAAATTGAAGCTAAAATTATGAAAACACAGGACAATACAAAACTATAGACCACGTTATAATGTAGGATTTTTAAAAGACCAGATAAAGAAAGAAATGTTCTGCATCATGCTTAGAAAAATTATCAAGCACGAGATCATCTAGATACAAATTTAAGCATTGACAGACAGTGGCAACAAATAAAAGATGCTTGAACTAGTACATGTGAAAAAGTCTTAGGCAAAAAGGAATGTCAGCACAGAGAGTGGATATCAGTGGAAACACTTGGGAGGATCGAAGAGAGGAGAGAGAAGGAAGTATTCTTATATAATAGTAAAACCAGAGCTGCCAAAATTATAGCCCAAGAGAACTATACAAATGCAAACAAATGGGTTAAAAAGAGCATTGGAGATGGTAAGAAAAATTATATTGACAACTTAGCAAAAGAAGCTGAGGAAGCAGCAGTTATAGGAAATATGAAAGGTCTGTATGATTCAACCAAGAAACTCTAGAAAAATATTTACAACATAACCAACCGATCAAGGATAAAATGGGGAGAAAGATTACAAATGTAGAAAACCAGATGGAAAGATGGGTAGAACATTTTAGCAATCTTCTAAAAAGACCAGTTCTAGAAGATCCCCCAGAAATCCAGCCAGCTGAAAAAAAACTCTTGGTCGATTGTAGCAAGCCAAGTAAAGAAGAGATAAAACTCAAGAAAACTATAGATTCCAAGCAAAGAGATGAACAAGCAGGCTTTCATCAAAATAGATCTTGTTTAGATCAGATAGCCACATTGCGCATAATTATTGAACAATGTTTAGAATGGAATGTTTCTTTGTATATCAACTTAGTGGACTATGAAAAAGAGTTCGACAGCTTGGATAGGGAAATGTTGTGGAAATTATTATGGCACTATGGGATCCCTCAGAAGCTCATAAATCTCATAAAAAAGACCTATGAAGATATGAGCTGCAGGGCTTACATGAGGGTCAACTTACAGAACCCTTTAGAATAAAGTCTGGTGTTCAGCAAGGTTGTTGATTGGATCATGAGAGAAACAACAGCTAATGAGAGGAATGGAATCCAGTGGACCCTGTTTAAACAGCTAAAAGACCTTGATTTTGCAGATGACCTAGCTCTTCTGTCACAATCAATTTCAAATGCAAAATAAAATAGTGAAGCTGGACAAGATTTCACAGCAGATGGGACTGAAGATCCATGAGGGGAAGACCAAGATCATGAAAGTGAATGCAGCAAATAACAGCAGCCAAATTGTCCTGAGAGGAATGACACTGGAGGAAGTTGATACCTTCACTTATTTAGGTAGTATTGAAAATAAAGTGGGAGGTACTGACAAAGATATTAAGACCAGAATACAGAAGGCAAGAGTTTCTTTTATTATTTTAAAGACCATATGGAATTCAAGAGAGATCAAGCTACAGACCAAAATAGGGATCTTTAGCTCAAATGTAAAATAAGTACTTCTATATGGCTCAGAATCATGGTGAACAAGAAGGACAAACATCAAAAGATTGCAAACTTTTGTTAATAAATGCTTGCGTAAGATCATTGGCCTGAAGTGGTCTGACAAGGTTACAAACATTAGCATATGGGAAAGAGCAGGGCAATGCCCAGTAGAGCAAGAGATTTTGAGAAGAAGATGGCAATGGATTGGCCATACACTGAGGAAGCCACCAACTAGTATTACCAGACAATCCCTATCCGGGAACCCACATGGAAAAAGGGGCAGAGGCAGGCCAAAGAATAGTTGGAGAAGAGACCTGGATGTGAATGTGAGGAAAACGGGCAAAAGCTGGAGAGAATTGGAAAAGGTGGCACAAGACAGAGAGGCTTGGAAAGAAATTGTTGATGGCCTATGCTACCTTAGGAGCTAAGAGCAAAGAGAGAGAGATAGGGGCTACCAGTTCCCAGATCCACTAGCCAGTCCCCACCACCGCAGCTCTGCTGGGCATCAGACTTCACTCAGCTCCAGTGCCCAAGCACTGCTGGACTCTACTGTCCCAGGGCAGCCATGGCTGGGCTGCCACAGCTCTCAGGCACCAACACTACCATGGCTCTGGGGTGCTGGGGCTTCTGTGGCTCTGGAGCTGCCAGGGCTCTGCACCCCAAGGCTGCTGGACTCCATTATCCTGGGGCTGCTGCAGCTTCCCAGCTCCAATGCTGCCAGAGGGAAGGGCATCGGGGGAGGGGGAAGGGCAGGGCGGGGCTGCAGTGGCAGCTGTGGCTCTGCTCCTTGGGGCCACCAGGGCTTCCACAGCTTCGCTATCCTGGGGCTCTGCTGTCCCAGTGCTGCCGCAGCCAACCCTATGGCCACCAGCCCACTGGTCCAGGGGCTCTCTGATTCAGCAACATCCATGATCCTGCTGGACTACAGATGTTGCTGAATCAGAGCGTCCCAGACTAGAGAGGTTCAACGTGTAGGGCCAAATAAGTATCCTTGAAAATAATCATT
Source organism: Pelodiscus sinensis (assembly GCF_052426305.1). Taxonomy (NCBI): domain Eukaryota; kingdom Metazoa; phylum Chordata; order Testudines; family Trionychidae; genus Pelodiscus; species Pelodiscus sinensis. The sequence continues at coordinate 70,795,390 of NC_143057.1, forward strand.
GACAATTATACATCCATGATTTTTTTAATAATACAGGCAGTCCCCGGGTTACGTACAAGATAGGGACTGTAGGTTTGTTCTTAAGTTGAATTTGTATGTAAGTCAGAACTGGTACATATTGTAGGGGAAACTCTAGCCAAACATTTCTCCAGAGCTCAGTTTTATTCTCCCACACCTCACTTCCCTCAGTCCTTTATTCTCAAGCTGAGGTGTCGGCTGAGAAAAGCTACACTGTGTCTCCCTGGTCTGCTGGGGGGAAGCAGCTAGTGTGGGGTTCCCTCACCCCGTTTGTAAGTAGGGATCCGATGTAAGTCGGATCCATGTAACCCGGGGACTGCCTGTATATAAAGCAGCGAAGTATTGAGGGTGAGGGATGGGACAGACGGGGATTTCACAGCAATAGAAAAATGGTGATAGAAATGTAGCCGTGTTAGTCTGGTGTAGCTGAAACAAAATACAGGACTATGTAGCACTTTAAAGACTAACAAGATGGTTTACTAGATGATGAGCTTTCGTGGGCCAGACCCACTTCCTCAGATCAAACAGTGGAAGAAAATAGTCACAACCATATATACCAAAGGATACAGTTAAAAAAATTGTATTTTGTTATAGAAAAATGGAACATTGCTACAGAATTGAAGGACCATTGGCATGGAATTTGGACCTATTACCTCATAGAGCACATAACCAAGGATACACACACCACCTCTTAACATGCCTAGAGGGGATTCAGCCACTAGGGCACCTCACTCCCTTTTCTGTACATGTGTGGGACATCAATGTATAGAGTCTACGCACAGGTCATAGAAGTTATTAGGATCTATGTTATATGGTAATCATACCTCAGAATCCCAAACAGATGTCACTTGAAAAATCCAATGCATGCTGTTTACTTTTGTTTAATGCATAAAAGATAATGAATACAAGATCAGATGAGGTTGGAGAAGCGATATCTTTTCTTATACCAACTTTTGCTGATGAAAGTCAAGCATCTACCTGAAGAAGAGCTCCGTGCAGCTCAAAAGCTCGTGTCTCTCACCAGCAAAAGTTGGTTCAAGAAAAGATTCACCTCACCTACCTTGTCTCTCTAATACCATAAGATCAACAGTCCTAAAACATCACTACAAACAACCATGGAAATAGAACTGTCAGTTCCATTTTTGCTTCTGACACGCTTCAAATCACTTTTACATTCCTGCTCTTTTGTGCTAATACTGTTCTAGAGTACTTAAACAGCATGTACAGTAATGATTTGGTTAAAGGCACTCAAAATACTTTTGACTGAAAAATTAACAAAAAGCACAAATATTGGGTAAAATCATGAAGTTCTTATTCAGATTTCGCTCATAACTTATCCATGCAACCTCCTCTACTGCTTCCTGTTGGTTTGCCTGAGTGACATTCTCTTGCTTTCTTCTGGAAGATTGTTCTGAATCCTTTATTTTATTTTATTACAAAACCTAATAGAATTCAAAAGATGACATTCTTCTTGAGAAATATAAGGATTTATATAAATACAGTTCAAGTAAATGATAAAAATATGAAATTATAAACTATTTTAAAATAGTTTTTATTCATTCAAAAATAAGATTGTACAGTCACTCTTGGAAGGAGGGGAAAAAGGAACATGTGATTTAATTTCATTGTTTTAGAGAGCATTAATCTAAAGACTTCAGGTCTGCCTGAAAAATGTTTAATTAAGTCTAATGAAACTAGCTAGTGTTTCATTAACCTAACATTAAGCTTCTCTAGACAAAACATTTTAATAAAAATTGCCTCATATTCCTTGAAACCAATAGATTTTCATGGAAGTCACTGGAAACAACATATCCTGCCTTTAACCCCAGACACAAAGTGTGCACAAACATGTTAGGATTCTAAATGAGTAATAATTGGATTAAAGTTGAGAAAATCCTAACGATCAACTAAAATAATAAAAGTTGTTTCTATTTTACCACATAGTAACCACTCACAGTTAAAATCTTATGATCACTTGGGGCTATGTAACATACTATTTGCACTGTGGCCAAGTTGTGCATGTGTGCACTGACTGCAAGCAGCTCATAGTCATCAGAATGCAGATAAAGTCTCATGGCACCAGAGCTGTAGGACTGGAAGAGCAGCGAAAACTCACTGTCTAGAACTGTGTCTAGAGACAACAATGTTGTCAACCCCAAAACCAGCTGCCCTACTTGCAAAAACTGGTCTCACTATGATGAGAGAGAGCCACGGTGGAATGGAATGACAAAAAGCCAGATTTTAAAAAGGTCCCTGAAGATGCAAATAGGGCATAGTGGTAATTTCAAAAGCATCTTAGTGCCTATCTCCCTTGAAATCATTTTTAAAATCTGGCCAAACTCCTCTGGCTGGGACCCCTCTTCTAACTGAAGTGATTATTCCTCATGAACCAAGCATGCTGCTCTAGGGGAGGGAATTACGGTGAGAGAGTTAGACTGTGGCAATAAGGAGCTTATTAGAAATGTCAATATCAGGGCACATGGTGACACAGATCCAACTGATGATTTACTAACAAATGGCAAAGATTTTGCATCTCACAAGACAGCTCAGTAACTTTGGCAAGTTGCAGGGAGGAGCCCAAGGTCACAATATACTCAGTACGGGTACCACTGACATACGGCCGCTGTAGGAGAGAGGCCCTGGAGGCTAAACTGAGCTCACTAAGTAAAAAAGATCAGGGCCTGGGCATTTATGATAGCTTTCTCTGAAATGTTTCCAGTTCCACATGGAGGACCAGGTAGACAAGGATAACTTTGGAGTGTTGATGCATGGATACAGATATAGATAATATAAAGAGGCTGGATTTAAGTTTATTAAACACTGTAGAATTTTTTGAAGAAGGGATAGAGTATGCAAAGGATCCCTATTACCGAAGTTGATACATATTGTTGTAATGAACAGACAATCAGTGATTTTGGAGTGCGAAGGTTGAGAATGTCACAAACTAGCAGCAAAGGGAGAAGGCGTGTCATGAGGAGCACTCATGTTGGACACAAATCTGCTCAGATTAGAAATACAGAGGTCTTTGTGTATGACAGAACAGAACTTATAAAGGAAAGAAAAGTTGAGCTTATAGAGGGAAATTCCAGAAAAGCTACAAGAGTCAGACAAAAAAACAAAAAACAGATGAACCAGAACTGCTGGCAATCGGAGAAGGACTTGACATAATAGGCTTTGCTGAAACATAGCAAAATGACATGATATTATAATACTTTACTACACAATATACAGAAAGGAAAGATTAGGTAAGAGAAGTCAAACAGCAGCTTAATATCTAAAAAAGAGTAATATGCAATCTAAGATAAAATTACTAAGTGGACTATAAGCAGAACCTGTATGAATACAATATCCAAGTTGTAATTGTATGAGTATACCAATAAGTTTACAGCACTAGCTTCCTGATCAGGCAAAGAATAATGAGTGCACACTGTTGAGTTACATCAAAGAAACAAGTAAGTCTAATAAAATAGTAATAGAGGGTGACTTCTTTTCCCACTTCCTGGTAAATACTTCTCTACGGTTGTGTCTAGACTGGCAAGTTTTTCCGCAAAATCATCTGCTTTTGTGGAAAAACTTGCCAGCTGCCTACACTGGCCGCTTGAATTTCCGCAAAAGCACTGACGATCTCATATAAGATTGCCAGTGCTTTTCCGGAAATACTATGCTGCTCCCGTTCGGGCAAAAGTCTTTTTCCGAAAAACTTTTGCGCAAAAGGGCGAATGTAGACAGCAGAGATTTGCTTTCCACAAAAAGATTGGCCACGGATGCTTTTCTGTAAAAAGTGCTTTTGCGGAAAAGTGTCCTGCCAATCTAGATGCACTTTTCCAAAAATGCTTTTAACGGAAAACTTTTCCATTAAAAGCATTTCCGGAAAATCATGCCAGTGTAGACGTAGCCTACTTGTTTATCTTTCAATATGCAATGAGTTTTACTGAAGCATGAGGGTGGATCAGGATTGGGTCAGTAATCCTAAATAAATCAGAGGATTTGATTCAACAGCTATGATGGAACCAATTATCAACATAATTAAGCTAAATAACTTCTGTGGAAGAATAACATCAAAAACTAAAAACTCGGGGCAAATAATTTTTAATACCTCAAATTTTTCTCTACACATGCACACAAAGATTGTAAGAGCTCCATATCATGCAACATAAGGTCATAAAATATTTTGAATAATTTTAGCAGCACAAAAATTAATAAAAATTGAGTAGCCGTTCCCAGAATATTCAATATTGTAGAAATTGGATTTTATTTTATAGAAACAAAATGAGAGATTTGTGATATATTCAAGTAAAGTCTCATAGACTCTGGAATATTCTTAAGCTATAGGTTGTTTGTTGTTTTAAACCAAATGCCTTGGATTTCTAATTCTAATTAGATTCTTTCATTTCTTTATGATTCAGTTGTCTGCTTTTTTCCCCATTATTTTTCATTTTTTCTGTGGCCTCTGAACTTCTGTGTTCTGACTGAGATGATGGGTGAAATCCCAAACCTGTTGAAGTCAAGATAAAAGCCTCAATGACTTCAGTTCATCTTATCAGATGAGGAGCTGTGCCAAGACAATTTGTGGCAGCCTTATCAGCAAACTGCAGAACCCTCAGACCATCATCAAATCTTGTCCAGATTAGGTGAGATATTCTCTTTGGCTACTGCTGTATGTGGGATTCTCTCATTGGCCCCAGATGTGAAGGATGGCTGCACATTGAGCCTGGTCCCATCTAAATCTATTCAGGAGTACCCTTGAGCAGCATGGCAAATCAAAACAGGGTATAAACATGGTCAGGTCAGTTATAAGAGATTGGTTTCTGACATCATTTGCAGACCTTTCTCCATGCCACATCAGCATCCCAGAGAAATCTAGGCAGGGCAAGTAGGCCCACAATGGGCACCCTGATGACAAGCACACACTTCAGTGTTTGAAGAGGTCTCTACATGGTGGTATGTCAGGTACAGGCTGGTCTTCTCAACCATTCTGGCTCTAGCACTCTCAAGAGAGATGTGTGGAGGAATATGTTGCTTCACACACAGAGCTACAGCACTCATGTGGATTGAATTACCTCAGCTATAATACAGATGGTTGACTATATTTGTGTGTTGACCAACTTGAAATAAGATGAATGGTGCCAGATCAGAGCATCACATTCTGCAGCACAGTAACAAAGGGCTAAACTTGGTGATCAGAGAGCCTGAGCATTTTGTTCCTCTTTAAATGCTGGCCCATGTCCTTAGAAGGTTAAGTGACCTCACCTTTGTTAAAGCTTGCCTTGGATTGCTCTGATATGAAAGAGACTTATCTACCTACTTCAATGAAGCACTTATGAGGTCAGAAGCAAAAAAAGTGTCAAAATATCACCAGTAATGCTATAGTATTTCTGCTATGACCAGAAACATGAAAAATCAGAAGTCTTAGGGAGTAGCATGTTCTTCAGCTATTGCCAAATAATTTTACTGATGGAAGAGGTTAGGATAGCTAACCCTCCCCCTAGAAGGGAGGGATAGTTCAGTGGTTTGAGCATTGGCCTACTAAACTCAGGGTTGTGAGTTTAAGTCTTAAGGGGGCAATTTAGGGATCTGCAGCAAATCTGTCAGGGATGATACTTAGTCCTGCCATGAGAGCAGAGGACTGGACTCAATGATCTCTCAAGGTCCCTTCCAGCTCTATGAGATAGGTATATCTCCATATATTAGTATTGAGCCCCTAGGATGCATCTCAAAACAAAAATAGATTGCCAGTCCTCATGGAATTTCACCTCTCTTTTTTTAGGGACAGAATTTCTGTAAGAAATTTTTTTCCCTCTGATTTCAGTAATCTATCTATGCTACCTAGGCCCTACTTAATGAGTTTATTTTTAAGCCCCAGTAGCTCAAAGTATTACATTTTTCCACCTGAAGTACCTGATGAAAAACTGTTAAATGTTCAGTTGATGTCAGTGGTAAAACCACACTGATTTCAAGTGGACAGGACCTCATCCCAGTGTGTGTCTAGACTACATAGCTCCGTCATTTCACGAGGCATAAAGGATCTGACAACAAAGGGTTCTGGGGTCGGCTGATCCCTGTCTAGACTACCGCGCTGTACCAACAATCAGCTGATCTGCACAGTGCAGCGGCCATTTTGATGTAAATGAAACAGCGATTATTTAAATCACCGCTTAATTTCCCTTTGCCAAGTACACTCATCTACATAGCTCCGTCGACGGAGCCATGTAGTCTAGAAACACCCCGAGTGTTTTTGTCCATCTCAGTTAAAGAAATAAAGAAGAGAGCAGACCAGATGTCATCAGTGCTGCTGAACTGAAATTCACAGAAAAGCTGAGTGATAAGAGAATGATGGCTGAGATGTGATGCTGAAAGAGGCCAAATGATGATCAGAAAGGAGTAATTCAACAACGAGACACACACACACACACACACACACACACACACACACACACACACACACACAGTGTGTAGTACCTGAGGAAGATGAAGTCAAGTGACAGTCCTTTAATGAGTGAGTGAGTTGAAGTAGGTTAAAGATCAAATGAAGAGATAAGGATGAGAAAATGTGCAGCTGAGGGATCAGACAGGTCATCAGCATGGAAGATGAAAAACCCACCAATGAATGTAAGAAAATGTGATGGGCGGGAGGATAGGGGGAGAGAGAGAATGGGAGAGAACCAGGAATCAAAGTCAAATGAGTTGGGGACAATCAATGACAGCAATATAGAAGGGGAGTATCATGAGGTATATGTATCCAACGGTAGTCCAGTAACCAAAGTTTAATACGAGCATTGCCAGCCACTGATGACTAGCAGTCTCACGGTAGCTAGGACGATAAATGGCTGGGAATCAGAAGGGTGGGGATTACTAGAGGGATGAGCAGACTAGAGTCAAGAGCTTCTGCCATCAAGCTATTAAAGAGCCACCCAGAGACAACAACCCTGAAAGGAGATGAATTGATTGGCAGGCTGGAGAGCTACAGAAATACAGTGGAAAGTAGGAATGCTCTTAGGGCACTATCAGAATTGAAGAATCCCGATCCTGCTTATTTAGCTTAAGGGCCCTAAGCTGGAACCCAGTGGAGTGGCCAGGCTTGGATTCCTCTCCTGACTCCCTGGTGGACTGGAGATTGAAAAGGGTTTTTCAGACTCTTGAACATGAAGAATAGACTAACAGTCCCATTAGGCTATATGAATCCAAGGCCTGAGTCATGATTGGCCAGAGAGGACACTATTGCATGGATGTATCACCTCCTAGGGAATAAGAATGCAATGAATATGTGAAAGAGCAGCAAAGGGGAGGAAGGGAGGCAGGATCAGAGGTGGCTGAATTGGGAAAGAAGTCAACACCCCCACCATGCTCTCATGGTCAGTCAGGGAGTATAAGAAAAGGAGAGGCACATGAAAGAGAAGGTATGTGCAGAGGTGTCTGTGACTGTCAAGAACTGAAGGGAATGAGATATGAAGATATGTGATATTTTGGAGATAGAGTGGGAATTCCATAGTAAGAGAAGAGAGATAAGTGAAGTTAGAAGTGTGGTACCAGAAAGGCTGAGGTTGTGGCAGAGATGGTTGGATGAGAGATGTGGAGAAGATGGGAATGAAGGCAGAGCAGGGGTGGGACAAATGTCACAAAAAGGTGAGAAGTAATCCATTATTTTTCCTATAATGTGCTGGTCTCTTCCCAAATTTAAAAAAGAACACATGATCACTGCCACGGAACAAGTCTACACAACAAATGTAGAGATTTTACACAAGACAGTTATTCTTGTCTCAACTAAACCTCAGAAAACTTACAGTCTGAAAGACAAACTGGCAAAAGGTAGGGGAAAGATCTCTAAGGTATACATGAAGTGGTCAACTGGCTATATGTTGGCAATACATACATCAATGCTTTCCCTATTTGCTTTAGTTTGTTCATTACTGACAAACAAAAAATTTCAATATTGAGTTTTGAGAAAATATTGCATGGACCATAAACAGTGGAAGCTTTTAGTACCACTTAGTGACAATCTAAAATGTTCTGAAATAGCTGCCATAGCCAATGAACTTACTAACCTAACCTCAGGCAGAAGGCTTCAACTTAATGGGGCTCTTCTTTAGCATGCTTGAGTGGTTCTACAAGCAACAGAAAACTGTCCACGTATGCTATAAAAGCATTGTTGCAGTGGTATTTTATTACTGTCAATTACCATTCAATGGGCATCTCAAGTGATTTTCCAGAGTAGCTCTTTTAAAAGGTAGGGATTCAGATAAGTATGAAAAAGCACTCTTGTGCATGCATGAATAAACTGTCTTTGTACCTGTATACAAACACATCTATCTAGCCATTTAAATTATTTTTGCATGTAATTATAGTAATAGCAAATGGAATGCAAAGGCAGTTGTGTCTCAAACATCCATTTTGTCATCATAACTGTACAGAAATGAATTAGAGACCACTTGTTACAACATATTTCTGATTATTCATGAGTATTTGTCCTAAATAAGAAGAAATGCAATAGTAAGAGTTTAAGCAGCGGGCATACAAAGCCAACTAGATCTGCTCAATTTTCCATGCCCACTTCCAAAAGGATTCCCTAAAATATTTAGGTTTGTTTCTTCAGCTTTTATCTCAACAAAGGTGCCATTCCAGCTCTACAATAAGCTGACGCAAGAGTATATTTGTATTTGTTGAAAATATCACAAAAGAAAACATACTTTAATTTTTACTATTACAAAGTATTAAATCAAACAAGCAATTGAAGAATTCTAACCAATCGTACTGCCTGCATTACGTATCATAGTTGGTCAAAATATTTCAAAAAATAAAATGGTTTTATCAGGAATGAGGAGCGGAAGAAGTGAATTTATTTTTATATTATAAACTGTAAACATCCCAACTTTCACATTATTTTCAATATACTTTCTGTATTGTTTTAACATTTGGAGTGCAATCTATAATCTGACCACCACCACCTCTGTTGTTTATATGACAGAAATTGGAGCTGAGGTGATACTGCTTTTGCATTTCCTTTTTTAGCAGTAACAATTAGCTGACATTTTTTACCAAGACAATAATCTCTTAAGTAGGATGATCATTTAAAAGAGTTTTATTAGATTAAATAAAAGGAGGTAAATCAAGAAAATGAAATGTTTTCTTTCATATGATGTTTTTGTTTAATACAAATATAACAACACTGTACTCTGGCCTAAATATCTCAATACTTATATTTCGCAGAAAACACTCCATGCAAAATTAATGACTGTAGCTGTTGGACTTAACACCTATGTTGTTAACCTTGTTAACATTTTAATAGCCCTTCATTGCAAAGTTGCTGTTGTAATGACTTTTGATTATATGTCAGTTCAATTTCTAAAAGTGTCAGTATTGTTTTCTGGTGTGATTTCTCTTCCTTTCCTCTTCTCCCACAGGCCCCTCAACATTTTTTACTTGTCATGATTGGAAAAACCCTGTCTAGTCCAAATATAATCAGGTTATAACTTTCCCAAGCAGGATTTGGAACACATTAACAGATACCTTGTAATCTCTGTACCTGAAAAATTGGTATTGATGGCAAACTGAACCTCAGTTGGAAGTAACCAAAAACTTACATAATATGCCACCTTTTAAAGTAGATCCTGTTTTTCAAAATTAGGTGTAAACAAGCATTTATACACATTTGACTCATGTTCATGACTGCCAGATGCATGCAAGCGAATAAGTATTTGCATGCATTATCATGACCAGTTAATTCCATAACTGGTAAAGGCCAACCATGAATACTACATTGGCAAATCTGCATGTAGTATTTAAATCCACAAGTTAGACCTACCCACAAATATTTGCATACACAACTTTGAAAATCTGTCCCATAGAGTTTCTATAATATTATTTAACCTATATTTACCCATTTTCATTCCTAAAATCTGTTTAAGGTTACAAAGTTAGTAGGTGACCAGATGGGATTACAATGATAAATACTCAAAATAGAAAAGGGTGTAAAGTCGTCAGATGTAAAGGATATGTCAGAAACCAGTCTACCTAAACTTGCCCTCCATTCAACACTTCTCTTGGGATGCACTAAATGCTTCCTCAGCTGTAACAAGTGAATAATTCATCCCCTGTATTTCCTCCCACGGCCAAACATGAAAGAGTACAGGGTCTTTGAAAGTTCACTGGTTAGTGAATAATGAAACTGCTTACAAATGGGATGAACTGCAATGGTTACTAAATATGTAATGATGGCGACATGAATCTAATATGATTCTAGCCTGACTTGTTTGTTGGCTAGTTGAAGACTATGGCCTTGATTTATAAAGCAAGTCATATTTTGCTTATGGAACTTTCATGCTGATTTCACAAGATGGAAATGTAAAGTGCAATTAAAAGTATGCTAAAGTGTGTGCTATGGATTAAAGGACAAAATTACAACATTTACTAAATTTCATAGATCTCAAGGCTAGAAGGAACCATTTTGATCACCTATTCTGATCTCCAGTATAAAATAGTGTTTTCTCAGTTGAACTACAGGTTGAACTTCTCTGATCTGGGATTCTCTGGTCCAGCAACATCCTCTGGTCCAGCAGGAACCTTGGGTGGGCAAAGCGTTTCAGGCAAAGGGGTGCTCATTTTGCTAGGGTCCCCCAATTGGCTGGGGCCTCTGGACACAGCCCATTGGCCCAGTAGCTTATCTGACAATGAGTAACAGGGCTCTTAACCATTAAACACACTCACAGTCTTCCACCATCTTCCCTAAACAGGCCAAATTATTCTCATTATTGAGGAGATGGGACAATAAGAGTAAATGTGTCCTTTACTAAAGTATAAAACACTGTTTTGCCTTCATTATAATAATTTCTTGGCTGTCCTCATAAACTAAAAGGTTTGTTTGTTTGTTTGTTTGTTTGTTTGTTTTGTTTTAAATTTTGCCAGAGCACTCTACTGAGTTTAGGAGACTGTCAGGAGGTGAGTACGGGCACTATGTAAAACTGTACTAATGCAATCATATCTCACATCTATGTACAGCAAGGCACTTAACAAATAAAACCAACTTACCTCAAATCAACAGGAGTAGGCATAGCAAACAGATAATCTTTACTTTTGATTTAAGAAGTCAGTGGCTCAGTCCATGGATTTCAAGAGGGATAAAGTTCTCAAGATGTGATGCATTATAGGCAAACATTTCACAGGAAAATCTTGGGACTAAGGATGAAGATTTGAAAGATCATTTTACTGTAGAGAATGAATAGAGGTCATTAATACAAGAAACAGTGTTATGTTTCACATTCAGTGCTGAATATAATGAGAATCTGAAAAGTCATTGAGTTTTAAAGGAAACTAATAACAAGCACTGTTCCATTTGTATCCAAATATAAATCAGATCAAAATACAAGACAGACTACTTTTCAATAAACTGCCTTTCCAACTCAACTCGAGCACTATTTGATAAATGTAAAGGAAACAATTTTCAGACTGAAGATACATGTGCGAAATGTGCATTTTGCACATGCAAAACATATAATTGTGCATGTAAACAAATGATTGTATATGCAATTATTTTGCAGTTGCACAATCCTACACTAACTGCTCATTGCCTATTTTCTCTGAGATACTACTTGTTTTGCACGCTTATCTTAGGGTGTATTTATACTGCACCCATAGCTCGGAATAAGCTATGCAATTTGAGCTATGCAAATTGTGTAGCTTATTTCGAGTGTGTTTCAAAATAGCTTATTTCAAAGATTGGTGTTGTCTAAACAGTGCAAAATTTTGAAATAAACCGCTATTCTGAAACATTCCTTAATCCTCATGGAACAAGGTTTACAGGGACATCAGAATAGTGAGCCCTTTATTTTGAAAACTATTTTGAAATAATGAGCTTATTTAAAAGACATGGAATAGCTATTTCAAGATACCGGAAGTATCCCGAAATAGCACCGACGTACTAATAGTATAGACGTACCATTAGGGTTTTAGTTTTTGTTTTTTTTAATTTGTCTCCTTAGGTTTAAAAGTTAAAATTAAACTTTCAAGTGTTAAATTTTCAAAAAAAAATCTAATTTGCCAGCATGAAAAAAACGTGTTCTTATATGCTGTGTCCTCAGAACCTATATTTGTATTCACAAACTGGGTGCTGGTGTTTGCACATGATCATGTGTAATTAACTGATATTAATGCATAAATGTGGGTTTCTCAAACATTTCTCAGTGCACCAGGAGAGAAAGGCAACTTGATCTGTGTGGCCTGATCTCACTCTGAGCTCTATTACATTAAATGAGACCATGTGCATGAGGGTGCATAAGAATTTGTGCAGTTTCAAATATTGGGCCATATTTTTGTTCCTTTGTCTTTAAATATACTGTATGATAATTTAGCCTTTAAAAGTCAATGTAGGAAGCCAGCCAGGTAGCATGTATTGTAATTGTCTCAAATCATAGCTGCTTTGTTGTTTACTTTCTAGTTCCTTTGGGGATGATATATTGGTTTATATAATGGCCACAATTGTTTTATTTCATTCTCATCTGATACTGTCTTATCATGGATAATGACTATTTTTCCTATAGGAGAAAATAAATAAAAATCCAACTTATTGAAAAATATTATAAGTAGACCTGCTGTAACTTTACACATTAGGTCACTTTCTCCATACCCCAGGTTAAATAGAAGCAGCTCCCAGTGAAGTCAGCATTTCACCAGCATCTGTGTTAGTATATTATTTGATTAGTGTATCATAGCAAATAAATCATATCTTAAAAACAAGAAGGAAACCTCTCAGACCAGAATAGGGAAAGAACAGGTTAAGTAATAAGTAGATCTGATAGATGTATTCAAATCCGATAAAATTCATTCTAGAATACTCAAGGAACTAGCTGAAGCAATATCCAAGCCATTAATATTTTTGAGAGCTCATGAATGGGTAAAGCCTCACAGGACTGAAGGGAAATAACAGTACCTTTTTTCAAAAAGGGGACAAAAGGAGCAGCTGGGAAATTATAGACCAATTAGCATAACTTTAATACCTAGAAAGATACTGGAACAAATTATTAAACAATGGGTTTGTTCAAACCTAAAGGATAAGGTAATAAGTAATAACCAAAACAGATTTGTCAAGAATATATCATGCCAGACTAATCTAGTTGCCTTCTTTGACAAGGTAACTGGACTAGTGGGTAAGTTGGAAGAAAGATATTATATCTCTTGACTTTAGTAAGGCTTTTGGCACCGTCTAATATGACATTTCAATGAACTAGGGAAATACAATCTAAATTCAATTACTTATTATGTTCATGGAATATACACAGATTAAAACATAAAATACTCTGTGCTGGAAAGTTGCAACTTAACACTATTTTATTTCTCAGAATTCAGAACTCTTATAGACAAGAACTGAGAAAGAGAGAGAGAGAGCGCACGAGCTGCATACTGATAGCTGCTAACACACACCATGTGCTTTCCTATAGATCTCCCTATCCTGTAAGCATGGCCAGCAAATCCTTGATGCTTGAAATGATAGTTTATCATTTTAATACAGTTTTCAGTAGACCACATTGCTTAAAGGTAAATGCTGGAACCTTTACTTGTGTGTTCCCAATTTGAAATTTATAAATAAGATATAAAATTAAAGAGAATTCTTTAAGGTTCAAGCATCCCTTTAAGAAGGTTGTAGATAATGAAATTTAGTGGAGGACTCTAAATGACAAGTGATAAAATATTATATTTATTTAATATAAGATAATCAATCAGGCTTTACAACACAATCATATACTGCATTTATATTCAATTCACAGATGAAATAATGCCTTTAGAGGTTGCCAGTCCCTAGATGAGGAGAATGGGTACAATCTTTCCTCTAATGGTACCTAGGTGTTAGACAGGAGAGCCTAATCTAATATTAGTGCACTAGCATTTTTATAATCAATTATAATAATGCACCTTAATTAAATATTAAATCTACCTTTTTGCCACAAATATTTTCTTATTTCTCATTGAATTGTTACCATTAAGCATCATCTTACTTAGCCTGTGCACCGATACTATAGCAATAACTATCAGTATAGATATCATTTCCCCCAAAATTAACATTTTATCTAAAACACTTGTAAAAACCATTTAGGACCGAAACATGTATACCTGTACAAGATGTCCTCAGGTTATATCCTAACTTTTTTTTAACTTGCCTCTTAATTGTCTTACTTTATTTCACCCATATTTTACCAACCCTTATGTGATTCTTGTCAACCCTATTATTTGAGAAAAAATTGTTTGGCCTATATTTCTATAGCATTGTGATGGGGCATCTGCCCCACACTGGCCCTTTAAAGTTTAAAACCCAGCCCTGGCAGAGGGCTGGAGCAATGGAGCCAGCCACTTAGGCAAAGACTGCCAATTAAAGCCTAGACAGGGTTGTATAAATAAAGGCTCCTGGAGGGGAGGAGACACATGGACCCACTCTTGCTTCAGCTATGGAGCAGGAGGGACCTAGCTGCCAGGAAAGCTAGAGACTTCCTGACTTAGAGTAGGGGTGGGGAAAGGTAGGCTGAGATGAAGAAGCTCTGGCCAGGCAAGCTCCCAGGCTTCAGGGCCTGAAGCAAGGCCTGAGTGTATTAGGGCAGCAGAGAGGCAGGCTGGGTAGGCAAAGGCAGCAGGTCCACACCCCTTGCCAATGATAAGGGGCCATTTCAGACTGCAGTTTGCCCCTGTGGCAGTGGCTAGATGATGACTGGAAGTAGCGTGATTGAGGAAAGGTGGACATAAGGGGTGGGAGTTCCCAGAAGGAAAGAACCCGAGAGTGTAGGAGCATTGCAGCAGGGCGATACCCAGAAGGGAGGACATCATAGTCTGGGAGGAACGTGGGACCCAACACAGAAGTGGAGGAAAAATAAATAACATGGCTGAGACGCCAGCAGAAAGAGGGCACTAGAGAGCTGAAAAGCTAATTCCCAGAGTGTCCAGCAGGAGGCACACGTGCTGGTGAGTCATGCTATGTTACAAGAATCTATAGGTTAAAATGAGTAACTGGTTGAACAAACCAGTTCTATGGTTCACTTTCAAAATGGAAGGACTTATCAACTGGGGAACAGTACTGTTCAATATTTTTATTAGTGACTTTGAAGATGAAGTGGAGACTATGCTTATACATTTTTCTAATGAAACCAAGCTAGGAGGGGTTGCTTGCCCTAATGAGGACAGAATTAGAGTTCAAACTTACCTTGATAATTTGGAGTTGGTCAGCAATCAATAAGACAAAGTTCAATAAATAAAAGTGCAAAATATGATATTCAGAAAAGAAAAATCAAGTCCACAAATATAAAATAGTGAATAACTTTTTTACTTCAGCACTAGAGGATGGGAGGATATAATAAATCACAAACTGAATGAGTCGGTGTGGTACAGCTGCAAAAAAGAGAAGTGTCATTCTGGGGTGTATTAACAGGAATTTCATATGTAAAACATAGGAGGCAATTCTGCTCCACTGGGCACACGTGAGGCCTCAGGGTACTGTGTCCAATCAGATAGCACACTTCAAGAAAGAGCTAAACCAATTGTAGAGAAGCCAGAGGACAGCAACAAAAATGATGGGTTTAGAAACATGACCTAAGGATTAAACAAATCGATCCTGTTTAGTTTAGAGAAGAGATGGCTGAGGGACCAGATAACAGTCCTCAAATATGGGGAAAAAAATTACACAAGGAGGACTGTGGTTATTTGTCCTATTCTTGGTGGACATAGAGTACATGAAGTAATTGTTTTCATCCAGGGAAATTCAAGTTGATTATGGAAAACTTTCCAACTCTAAAAGTAGTTCAGCACTGGAACAGGTCCTAGGGAGGTTGTGGAATGCCCATCATTGAGGCATTTTTTATTAACAGAGGTGAACCCCTCCCCCCCATCCTCCCCTTCCCCACCCCATGAAGCTAGGTATACCTACTCCTGCCTCAGCAGAGGGCAATTCCTCTTAAAATCAGGAATAAAGGATTTTCCGGAAAAGGCTTTATTTTCCGAAAGATCCCGTCTAGACTGGCGCTTTTCTCCAGCAAAGCCCCGAGCCAGAAAAAAGCAGCCCCGTGGCATTTGCAATTCCGAAGTGTCTCATTAGCATCCCTTTTCCGGAAAAGGGTGCCAATGTAGACACAGCCAAACAGTTTACTGCCATCACATTTTTCTTATGGCTTGTGAGTTTTACACCTTTCCTCATTCTGTATCTATTGTGTCTATTCATATTGCAAACTCTCTGGGGCAGGGACCATCTACTCTTTGGTCTGTACTGTGTTTAGTACCTTGAGAACCCAGTCTTGGTTGGCTCTAAAGACTGCCATAAATATGTTCAATAATAATGTGCTAAAAACCCCATAATATTCTACTCTAATTCAGCATCCATTAAAACACAGAGTCATCAAATCTTGAAACTGTGCCAGACGTTTTAAAAACCAAAACGTATGAAGTGGAGGCTTCTGTAGAGAGGTAACTTAGACAGTTGAATATCAATTTCAGAACAGTGGTACGGAATGGTGAAAAATTAAGATAACACCCAGCATATAAACGGAGAAGATTAACAACCCACTTTCAAGCCCTGAAGGACATTTTAGCAAGTTGAACGTAGCAGGAACCAAAAGCTATATGAAAGACATCTTTGCCAGAGGCATCCTAGGCCCAGGAATTCATAAAGACATCTAAAATATCAGAGCTATTCAAGTTGTTCTCCTGGGACTTTATAATCCAGGATACCAAAACTGTTGAGAGATCCGAAAGCGCCAACATGGACTCTGCCCAATATTAGCCAAATGAAGTGGATTTCTTCATACTTGAGTTCGGGCATGACAGTTTCAAAAGTACTACCCAAATGAAATTCTGATTAAAACTTATTACATATCCTATTTGCATATAACTGAGGCATAACCTTCCCTAGTATCTTTCTTAACAGCAGCAAGTTAGAAATTGAATGAAAGACAACAGGATAATCAGCCAAAAAAAAAAGGCTTTTTTTAAAAATACCTTTTTTTCGTAATAGATGTTGGGTCTATACCAGAACAAACAAGCTCATGATTGTATAAATGATTGATCTAATAAATTAGTACACTCTGAAAAGTCATGTAGGGCATGGGTCCAAAGAACAGATGGTTGAATGCATCTGCTGAAATACAAACTTAGATAAAGAGATAATAAAAACTATTAGGATAATTTATTTGTGAGTCAGACAATGTCTGCATTTTCACAGCTGGGGCAACAGTCAACAAAATGCCTATGGAGTCCACTTTACTTGAAAAGAATTGTTACATTGCTGAGATTTAACTACTGAATGATGCCAGCATGGACAGATGAAAGATTTGGATTTAAAACAGTTACTATAATGGTAAAGCATTACAGATTACTGTACATATCCTTGCAGCCAGTCTCTCTCTCTCTCTCTCTCTCTCTCACACACACACACACACACACACACACACACACACACACTTTGATATGTCTTCTAAATATCAGATGCAGGAAAAATGAGTTGTCAGAGCTGTAATATTTCACATGCCAGCATCTGCTGCTTTGTTGTATCTATCCCCTATCCCATTCTCATATGGAAATACTTTTGCTGGTATAAGTTTCTTCACTCCAGAGGGGAGGGAGACCAAAAGCTGTGTAAGCTGTACCCACACAAGGAGCACTTTTCCAATATGGAATACCAGTATGGCCATACTGTGAAGGCCTTCCAAGTGTAGACATGGCCTTACTAAACAATCATTTAATGTACACAAATGCATTATAAATACTATTTAGATAACTTAACTTTAAATGAAAACTATTAGGTAGCAGCTGTACCTTTCTCCCTATACAGCCTTCCCCACTTTACATAAAAACATAAGAACGGCCGTACTGGGTCAGACCAAAGGTCCATCTATCCAGTATCCTGTCTGCCGACAGTGGCCAGCACCTGGTGCCCCAGAGAGGGTGGACCGAAGACAATGATCAAGCGATTTGTCTCCTGCCATCTCTCTCCAGCCTCTGACAAACAGAGGCCAAGGACACCATTTTATCCGCTGGCTAATAGCCTTTTATGGGCCTAACCTCCATGAAATTATCTAGCTTCTCTTTAAACTCTATTATAGTCCTAGCCTTCACAGCCTCCTCTGGCAAGGAATTCCACAGGTTGACTACACGCTGTGTGAAGAAGAACTTTCTTTTATTAGCTTTAAACCTGCTACCCATTCATTTCATTTGGTGTCCTCTAGTTCTTCTATTTAGGGAACTAATAAATAACTTTTCTTTATCTGCCCTCTCCACTCCACTCATGATTGTATAGACCTCTATCATATCCCCCCTCAGTCTCCTCTTTTCTAAACTGAAAAGTCCCAGTTGCTTTAACCTCTCCTCATATGGGACCCGTTCCAAACCCCTAATTATTTTAGTTGCCCTTTTCTGAACCCTTTCCAAGGCCAAAATATCTTTTTTGAGGTGAGGAGACCACATCTGTACACAGTATTCAAGATGTGGGCGTACCATAGTTTTATACAGGGGCAGTAAGATATTCTGGGTCTTATTTTCTATCCCTTTCCTAATAATTCCTAGCATCCTATTTGCCTTTTTGACTGCCGCTGCAGACTGCGTGGAAGTTTTCAGAGAACTGTCCACGATAACTCCAAGATCTCTTTCCTGATTTGTCGTAACCAAATTAGCCCCCATCATACTGTACATATAGTTGGGGTTATTTTTCCCGATGTGCATTACTTTACACTTATCCACATTAAATTTCATTTGCCATTTTGTTGCCCAATCGCTCAGTTTGGTGAGATCTTCTTGGAATCCCTCACAGTCTGCTTCTGTCTTGACTATCCTAAACAGTTTTGTATCATCTGCAAACTTTATTACCTCACTGCTTACCCCTTTCTCCAGATCATTTATGAATAAGTTGAAAAGGATTGGTCCCAGGACTGACCCTTGGGGGACATCACTAGATACCCCTCTCCAATCTGAAAACTTACCATTTATTCCTACCCTTTGTTTCCTGTCTTTTAACCAGTTCTCAATCCAAGAAAGAACCTTCCCTCTTATCACATGGCCATGTAATTTACACAAGAGCCTTTGGTAAGGGACCTTGTCAAAAGCTTTCTGAAAATCCAAGTACACTATTGTGGCGGGGCAGCCCCGCCCCTCCCGGAAACCTCTGCGGCGCCACGGCAGCAGTGGGAAGGGAACCCCACCAATGCGGCGAGTACAGCCGCCCGTGCCCCACGAGCCAGGGCGGGGATGCACCGGCCGGGTGACGAGCCGGGGCAGGCGGACCTCGGAGGCAGGGGGTGGAGGGAGGAGGCGGCAAAGATGACGTCACCGGCGCGCCGGCCCAAAGAGTCGCGGGAAGACGACGGGGGCGGCAACATCATCTGCCTGCGGCTGGCGGGCAGTTCAAAAGGGAGCCCAGCGCCGACAAGCAGGGGGGACACGCGGGAGACGGGGGCACCGCAGCAGAGGATTGGCAGGCCCAGGTACTGGAGGCCCTGTGTAGGGCCGCGCCGTGAAGGCCTCGGGAGCGGAGCGACCTAGGGCTGGGGAAGAAGTGACCCAGGGCGGGGATGTGGCCCCCGAGAGCGGGGGAGTTTAGGTTTCTCGACCCCCCCCCCCGTTAGGTGAGGATTTTTATCCTGACCTTAGGGCCCTGGGTCGGGGTTCGGAGCGAGGGTGGGCCCGGACCCCCTTCCCCAGCCGGCTGAGTTTGCCTGTATCCGAGTATTGGTAGCCGATAGGTGTTGAAGAGACTAGAGGGGGAGCAGAGGTAAGCCCCCCTGGGGGGAACCCCCCCACAACTATATCTACTGGACCCCCCTTATCCGCATGTTTGTTAACCCTTTCAAAGAACTCTAATGGATTAGTAAGACAGGATTTCCCTTTACAGAAAACATGTTGACTTTTGTCCAACAAATTATGTTCTTCTACATGCTTCACAATTTTATTCTTTACTATTGTTTCGACTAATTTGCCCGGTACTGAAGTTAGACTTACCGGTCTGTAATTGCCAGGATCGCCTCTAGAGCCCTTTTTAAATATTGGTGTTACGTTAGCTACCTTCCAGTCATTAGGTCCAGAAGCCAATTTAAGGATAGGTTACAAACCACAGATAATAGCTCAGCAATTTCCCATTTGAGTTCTTTTAGAGAACCCTTGGATGAATGCCATCCGGTCCCGGAGATTTCTTAACATTAAGTTTTTCTATTTGTTCCAAAACCTCCTCTAATGACACTTCAATCCTGGACAGTTCCTCAGACTGATCACCCACAAAAGACGGTGCAGATTCGGGAATCTCCCCAACATCCTCAGCCGTGAAGACTGAAGCATAGAAATCATTTAGTTTCTCCGTAATGGCTTTATCGTCCTTGATTGCTCCTTTTATAGCTCGATCATTTAGGGGACCCACAAGTTTTTTAGCAGGCTTCCTGCTTCTAATGTACTTAAAAAACATTTTGTTATTTCTTTTTGAGTTTTTGGCTAGCTGTTCCTCAAAATCTTTTTTTGCTTTTCTTATTACATTTTTACACTTGATTTGACAGTGGTTATGATCCTTTCTATTTATCTCACTAGGATTGGACTTCCACTTCTTAAAAGATACTTTTTTGTCACTCACTGCTTCTTTTACATGGTGGTTAAGCCACAGTGACACTTTTTTAGGTCTCTTGCTATGTTTTTTTAATTTGGGATATACATTTAAGTTGGGCCTCTATTATGGTGTCTTTAAAAAGTTTCCATGCAGCTTTCAGGAATTTGGCTCTAGTCACTGTGCCTTTTAATTTCTGTTTAATTAACCTCCTCATTTTTGTGTAATTGCCCTTTTTGAAATTAAATGCCAGGGTGCTGGACTGCTGAGGTGTTCTTCCCACCACAGGAATGTTGAATGTTATTATATTATGGTCACTATTCCCAAGCCGTCCTGTAACGGTTATTTCCTGGACCTGATCCTGCACTCCACTCAGGACTAAATCGAGAATTGCCTCTCCCCTTGTGGGTTCCTGCACCAGCTGCTTCAAAAAGCAGTCATTGAAACCATTGAGAAATTTTATCTCCACTTCTCTTCCTGAGGTGACATGTATCCAGTCAATATGGGGGTAATTAAAATCCCCCATTATTATAGAGTTCTCTATTTTGGTAGCCTCTCTAATCTCCCTCAGCACTTCAATGTCAGTATCGCTGTCCTGGTCAGGTGGTCAGTAATATATCCCTACTGCTAATTTCTTATTATTGGAGCATGGAATTACTATCCATAGCGATTCTATGGAATGTGTTGATTCACTTAATATTTTTATTTCATTTGATTCTACATTATCTTTCACATACAGTGCCACTCCGCCACCCACCCGGCCTGCTCTATCCTTTCTATATATTTTATATCCCGGTATGATTGTGTCCCACAGATTTTCCTCATTCCACCAGGTTTCAGTGATGCCTATTATGTCAATCTCCTCATTTAATACGAGTTACTCTAGTTCATCCATCTAATTAGTCAGACTCCTAGCATTTGTGTATAAGCACTTTAAAAATTTGCCACTGCTTATTTGTCTGCCCTTCCCTGATGCATTGGATTCCTTTGTATGCAGTTGTTTGTCTGCTCTGGCCCATGGTTTGCCCTCTCCCCTCCTCTCTTTCTGACTACAGCTTAGAGAATCTCTATCAATGGATTCTCCTCTAAGAGAAGTCTCCATCCGATTTACGTGCATCTCCGCACCAATCGGCTTTCCCAAATCTCTTAGTTTAAAAACTGCTCTACGGCCTTTTTAATGTTTAGTGCCAACAGTCTGGTTCCACCCCGGTTTAGGTGGAGCCCATCCTTCCTGTATAGAATCCCCCTCTCCCAAAAGTGTCCCCAGTTCCTAATAAATCTAAACCCCTCTTTCCTACACCATCGTCTCATCCACGCATTGAGATTCTGAAGCTCTGTCTGCCTACCTGGCCCTGCGCGTGGAACTGGAAGCATTTCCGAGAATGCCACCATAGAGGTCCTGGATTTCAGTCTCTTTCCTAGCAGCTTTGCAGCTATTACACATATTTAAATGCCAGGTTTCAATATACATGCCCCCCCTCTTGTCCTTCATTCAGAGATGATTTTTCCATTTCTACAGCAAGTCCATAATATGCAGTGCACATTCCCTGGAACTTTCAGAGCTTGAGAAGAATGGAAGCATCTCCATTCTTTTCTACAGACTATCAGCAAGCGGAAATCTTCAGATACCTAAAGCTTAGCTAACTGCATTCCAGCCCTTGGGTTAACAGCTAACTGGTCTTCTCAATTTCTGATGAGACAGGAAATCTGTAGCTTGCCGTGTAGTACAGGTACTGGGACCTATCTGTACAGCAGACACACCCTTTTGTCCTGCATTGAACAGCTATGCAGTCCACAGGGCAGTCTTTCACTCTTATTTAAGGCAGGCTGGCCAACATGAGCTGGAGGGGAGGGCAAATTGACAGTACCTGGTGCTCCCTGCTGCTGCCGCTGCTGCTACTGAACCAGGAGCAGCAACCAGAGCCCTGGACTTCTTTAAATCACCACAGGAGTGTCATGCCATGTGCTCTGGGTAGCTCTGAGGGCTGGGAGATGGGGTGCTGTGGTCCCAATGGCACTGAGGGCTGGCTGCCCAGAGCCCTACCATTTCCGCCTGTGACCCCACCCCTTCTGGGGTGCAGAGCCAGCATTTCCCCTACCCCCCCCACACACACCCCTTGCCTGGGGAGGTGGGGGCTGCAGAAGCTGTCAGTTCTCCTGTTTTAAGGTTTTTCTCCCCTAAGCTCTAATCTTCTGTGATGTTTAATATGTGACTCCTGCAGGACTATTTGCCGTTATTGAAAACTTCTCAAGCGGCTTCAGAAACAGCTACTGAGCATATCTAATAACTGCCAGACCTCACTCCTGTGTTTCTGGGCCCTTCTAGTTGAGTTGCCCGCCCCATATTCTGTTCATATATCAAAACACAGAGCATGTCATCTAAAATCCATATCTGTCCCGGCTCCCTCCAACTTCGGTTGTACATAAAAATCAAATTGCTAATATAAGGCATGTGAACTACACTTTCATCACTGTGGCAATCAATGGGAAGAACCTTGCTAGCTGTGGTTGAGCCAAGTTCAAATTTTCTGAAACTAACACACTGACCCAGCAATGATATACAGTAGATTTCCAATAATCCGGCACCTTTGGGACCCAGGGGGTGCCGTATTATCGGATATGTCCGAGTATCAGGAGGTACTCCGGCGGGGGGCTTTGACGGGTCTGCCAGGACCCACGCTGCAACCGGTGAGGGGCGGAGGGGTGGCGGGAAACGGCACGGCGAGGAGCGAACCCTCCGCCATTTTGCAGGGAGGCAGGGGAAGCCCCACGCAGCTGCCGGCAACAGGCCAGCTGGGGTTGCAAGTGACAGCAGCGGACTTGGGGAAGCGGCGGAGCAGAGCAGTTGGTGTGCTGCCGCAGCACCGCCCCTAACCTGAGCAGTGCTGCGGGACCAATCCGGCAGCACCCCAGCTGCTTTGCTCTGCTGCTACCCCAAGTCCGCTGCCGCCATTTGCTGCCTGTCTGCAAGCTGTGGTGGCGGACTTGGGGAAGCGGCGGGACAGAGCAGCTGGGGTGCTAGTGGGTTGGTTCCACAGTGCTGCCCCTTGCCTCACCCCCTCTCCTCTGCTGCCACTTGCAGCCCCAGCTGCCCTGTAGCAGGCGGCTGCGTGGGGCTTCCCCTACCTCCCTACAAAAACTGTGAAGGGTTTGCCCCTCACTGTGCCATTCCCCGCTGACCCTGCCCCCCAGCCGGATGCAGTGCGGTTCCCAGCAGGGGTATAATCCTCTTCTCCTCTCCTCCCCTTCTCTTTCCCAGCCTGTTAGCACGTGTGGGGCTCACAGGAGTTCCAATAGTCCGGCACCAACTGGAACCCAGAAGTGCTCCAGCCAGCCGGACTATCAGGAGTGCCGGACCACTGGATGCCAGACAATTGGAGTTTTACTGTATTTCAGTTACCTACATAACAGGTCTCAGAGGGGTAGCCATGTTAGTCTGTATTTTTAAAAACAATGAGTAGTCTTGTGGAACCTTAGACTAACAAAAATATATACAGTATTTTGAGCTTTAGTGGGCAAAACCCCACTTCATCAGATGAGCAAGCTTTAGGGTGGATCTCTCTGTCCACCATCAATAATCAGTCTAACTCTTGCACTAAATATTAAATTGCTAACTGTAATTTCTAAATATAATAATGTTGAAGCCAACATGGGGAGTTCTGTATTAGATTTTTTCCTATCAAATAAAGAAGAACTAATCACAGATTTAAAAATTAATTGTATCTTGGTTACAAGTGATCATGACTTGATCAAATTTATATTGTACAACCAGAATAAAGTCCTGACCATTAATATATATAATTTGTGTTTTAATAGCGCCAGTTTCACAAATCTGAAAACAATTTTGAGCTACGTCAGCTGGGAGAGAGAATTAAATCAGAAAATATGAACGATAATTGAGAATTATTTAAGAAAACCTCACTAAATACCCCCAAAATCACAATCCCTTAATCAAGGAAGGAGGCTGTGCTGGTTAAAAAAAACTGACTAAAAAATGAAGATAGCTGTAAAAATGAATAATAATATATAACAAATGCAAGAAAGGAAAAGTTGCTAGTAAGTTATGAACATTTGAAAAACTATAAGGGAAGCCAAAAGATACAAGGAGAACTCTATGACCAGCAGAGTTAAAGACAATGAGAAAGAATTGTGTAAATAATAAGAACAAAAAGAATCCTGACCGATAGAAATGATAGAATAGTAGTGTTTAATGAATAAATATGTCTTTTCTGCATTTGTGACAGAACACTCTTTCCATGTCACTGCTGACTGTGAAGGATGTTATACAGAAGCTACTAAAATTAGACATTTTTAAAATCATCTGGTCCAGATAATTTGCATCCAAGAGTTTTTAAAAGAGTTGAACCAAGAGCTTCCTCAGTCATTAATGGTGACTTTTAAGCCTTGGAATACTGGGGACATTCCATAAGACTGGAAGAAAGCTGATAGCTGATGTTTTGCCATTTCAAAACAAAAAGTAAACAGTATGACCTGGATAATTATAGACCTGCCAACCTTACATCAATCTTGGACAAGATAATAGAGTGGCTGATACAGGACTCTATTAAATCGAGACCATAGGTACCAACTTTGTGCTTTAGCTCAGAGGGGAGGTGCTGGTCCCCATCCTCTGCCTAAAGTCCACTTCAACTCTACCTCTTCCCCCAAGCCTCTGCCAGTAACCTGCCTTTCTATCTTTTCCCAAACCGCCTCGCATCCTGACTCCTTCCCCTCCCCTTTGGAGACCTGGAATGGGAGGCGCTGGGAAGGTGGGAAAGGAGTAGACCAGCAGGGCCACTGGTGGAAGTCACTGGGAGGAGGGGAAAAGACGGAGGAGCTTGGCTGCCCATGGAATTACTTTATGGAAGGCCTATGGTATGTGTTACACAAAAAGTCTTAATGGTCCCTGCTGGCCTTAGAATCTATGAATGGACTTTGGACAATTTAAGTATACTTCAAAATCAGAGAAAAAGAAGTGCCTCTACTACATCCACAAATGGGAGAAATTAATGAGAGAATTAGGGCTCCAAAAACTGCTCAGGTATCAAGGCCTTATAGAAAAGACAGAATGGAGGGCTAAGAGAATAAAAGCCCATGGCCTAATGGCAGGGGTGGCCTGTGGATGTAGGCAACCTCGCCATGTTTAATGGTGATGTCACGTCATTGAGGGCTATGGAGGCAGGGGTGCCGATCACGCATTCCGCCTAGGGCACTAGTTGCCGGCAGCTCTCCTCGAGTCGCTCCTGCCTAATGGCTATATTTCTTCTGAGGAAATTAAAGTTGTTGTTGCTTTTCTTGCAAGACTATACAGAAGGTACAACTTAAAAAAGACTTCCCATTTTTCTCTTAATCATATTAAATTAATATCAAATACTGATATTATATGACGTGTCAGATACAGTAATAAAATAAGAAACTTGATGGACTCTAATATTGTAATTAAAATAACTGTAAAAGTGAACCAGCTATAAGTGATAGACTAGGACAAAACGTACATTTTAATGAAAAGATTTAATTCATGGGCACTCAAAGAAAGGGGGCTACTTTCATGTTGATTTCTTTCAGTTTAAAGTGATAAAGTGAAGAAATGAATCTAATGTTTTTAACTGAGCATGCTTATGCTATCAAGTTAGCAAAATACTCCTGTACCAAAAAAAGGGGCAGTAGAAAGGACCTGAAACCAAATATTGTGTTTAAGGGCACTTGACCACAGAGTGGAATAATCAGAAAAGTAACTGTTTGATTAATAATGCAGAGACTCAGTTCAGGCAGGACCCCTACCCCCAAAGTCCCACCAATGTTGTTAACCAAAATAACATATAAATGGAAGATTTATACAGCTCTTCTGGCTTGACATATTGTATAATGGATTGTTAAAACAAGTTTAAAGAACCTCAACAAATATGAACTGACTTCATATAAATTATATAAACTTTAACTAGACATTCGAGCAGCTAGCAGAATATTGATGGAGAAACTGAAACTTGAGCAAGTTTAATGGCAAAGTTGGCCAAGGTATACAGGGCAAGAGGCCTATGGAAAGCAATTTGAAGAGGTAAATTGATAACTTACAGCAACCCATTTCTGACCTAACTGTTTTTACACAAGCTGGTGTAAGAATGTGTTGCACAAAGTAACTAGAAACTTCCTGTTCCTTTTACGTGAACTCAGAATCTGGTAACTTATTCCATGATTGGATGAGGAGGAGAGAAGTCATTTCTCCTTTTTTGTTGGATTTGTCAAGCCTGCAAAAGAAATATTAGTACTACTTTTTCCATAGTATATTTTCTCTATGTCAATAAATCCTCTAAGGCAATAAATTTAAAGGAGAAGAATTAACTTCTTGATTGCATTGTGTGAACCACCTGCATTTAAATAAAATTTCAACTGGTTTTATCAAGTTTGTCAATTACATTAATCATTTAATGCCAACAACAATAATATTTCTTTTCAATTAAATGATAATATTAGTAGACAAACTAGCTTTTCACTGGCTTCCAAGGGTTTGGCTAAAATGAAGGTGTTACAGGAGAAGGGAGGCAGAGCAATTTTAATAGTTACAGCATTATCCATATACTGAAGGAAAATTTAAAATTTATAGTCTCTCAGAGTACATCTACACTAGCCCCTTAGATCGATCTAGGGAGGCTAATGAGAGTGACTGAAATTGCAAATCAAGCCCTGGATTTAAATATCCCACGCTTGATTTTCATGTTCCCGGCCGGTCACCATTTTGGAAATTGACTAGCCCGAAGTAACTGCCCGTGTCTACACGTGGCAGTGAAATGGGACTCCGATTTAAAGCCCCTAAATTGAATTAGCTGGTAAACCTCATTGCAGGAGGAATACCAGCTACTTCAAGTTAGGGCTTTAAATTGGAATCCCGATTCACTGCCGCGTGTAGACGCGGGCAGTTACTTCGGGCTAGTTAATTTCCAAAATGGCGACCGGCCGGGAACATGCAAATCAAGCACGGGATATTTAAATCCCAGGCTTGATTTGCAATTTCGGTCGCCCTCATTAGCCTCCCTACATCGATCTAGGGGGCTAGTGTAGACGTACCCTCAGATACCAGTCCACTGTCTTGGGGACATGTTGTGTTTAAAGTTCATACAAAAACTATTAAATATTAGACTGTGCTATGAACAGTAGAAACACTGAATAGCATTTCCTCTTAAAAATATCTTTGGGTTGAAGAGAACAGGTCAAGTATACAGGAATGTCACGTATAAGTGAGAAGGGTAGAATGTACTACCCAACAGAGAGATCTGCAAATCTTTTTATTTTAGCATTTCTATTTTATTCAAATTCATAATGCCCATCACCTTGGTATGCTATGTTTACTGGTTTTTCCACCCTAGCTGTAGAATTGAAATTGTGTCTCACACTAATTTAAACCGCAGATGGTGGAATGATAGAAATGTGTCAGAAGTGGTGGGTAAGGTAATATCTTTCATTAAGCCAAATTCTTTTGGTGAAAGAAACTAGTTTTTGAACTAACCAGAGCTCTTCTTCAGGTGTAGGTTGAAAGTTTGTTTCTTTCATCAACGGAATTTGTTCCTACTGGAGGTTTTCCTTCACTCTCCTTGTCACTCTAATAACCTGAGACCAACACAGCTGTAACAGCACTGAAAGTAAAAAAAAGGACGGGGGAGGGAAGGAAAGAAGAACTTGGTCTATTATATAATCACACAAGTCTACGAGTGAAACCGTAACCCCAACAAAGTTAATGGCAAATCTCCCATTGACTTCTGTAGGCCAGGATTTCAAATTATATGTCTAGTTCCCCTAGCTTGCTAAAAGAAGCGGATTAATCCTGCTTTGATATCTTGAACTATATAAAGTTGGTGGTAAACAGATTCATTGTAATCATGAGTATGTCTATTAAGAATATTAAGCATAAATGATTTATTAAAAATTTATATATATATAATATAATAAATACATTTTGTAATGTGAAAGCAAACTGGATTAAGAGAAAGCTCCCATAAGGGCATGAAAACAGCAATCAGAAACACTCTTTTATTACTATTAAATAAAATCCCTAGTAACATAAAGCCTTAACCTGTTGTAACTGAAGTGAAATTACAATCAATAATAAGCTATAACTGATTACACTACTATAGGTTTATGATTGAGGTATAAAATATCAGTAGGAATGTCAAGGAAAGGAAAAGTTAAAAGGAAAGGAAGCTAAAAAAAACCCAATGTTTACATGTAGGAATAGTTACAGAGCTTTATACATTTTCTTAGAGGGAAATTCTGAGTATCTGAGTCATTGGTGGTGTGAAAAGTGTAAATATTAAATTACTGACAAATATACGATGAAAAATCCTTTTCCTGTAGTCAGAATGTAGATTACTTTCCCAACCAAATAGAAGTATTTTGGCTCGTTTTCCTGTACTAAGTCATCTTCAAGATGTCCCGTGGGCCACATTGCCAGCTAAGGATTTAGTCTTATATGTATATTTTTTCTCTATTGATAATTTTACACCTGCAATAAGAGCCTCATTGTCTCATAATGTTCTATCAGCTCCTGAGATTCTGCTCTCATGTTCCTCTTTGCTTTTTTGTGGGAAGTCATTTCAGAGGTGATTGCTTAGATTCTGTTCCACAATAAAGTTTTTTCTCTCTACATTGCACCCAACATTGTCCTGAGAATGCTTGAACACGTATTTTCTCTTCAAAATAAAAAAAAGCCCAACCCATCAACCAATATTATTGTGTGTCAAGATGTTCATTTAATGTACTATGTGCTCACAAACTTGCTCTTCTGCCTCAACTCTATGGAACATACCATTCCTTCTCCCCTTCTTACCCTCAGATTTGGCTTGCTTTTTGGTTTGTTCTTCAGAGCAATTTGACCAAGGTTAGTGTATACACATGTTTTGCATTACAAATCATAGTCCCTGGCTACAGGCAGTCCCCGGGTTACGTACGAGATAGGGACTGTAGGTTTGTTCTTAAGTTGAATCTGTATGTAAGTCGGAACTGGCATCCAGATTCAGCCGCTGCTGAAACTGACCGCCAGTTCTGACTTACATACAGATTCAACTTAAGAACCCCAAGCTTCCCCAAGTCAGCTGCTGCTGAAACTGATCAGCGCTGATTCCAGGAAGCCTGGGGCAGAGCAACTCTGCCTCAGGCTTCCTGTAGTCAGTGCTGGTCAGTTTCAGCAGCGGCTGACTTGGGCACGCCTGGGGCAGAGCAGCTGGGGTGCTGCTGGGTTGCTCCAGTAGCACCGCTCCTCGGCGCTACTGGACCAACCCAGCAGCACCCCAGCTGCTCTGCCCCAGGCGTCCTGATTCAGCCACTGCTGAAACTGACCAGCAGCGACTGAATCAGGACCTGGGGCAGAGCAGCTGGGGTGCTGCCGGGTTGGTCCAGTAGTGCCCAGAGCGTCGCTGCAGGACCAATCGGCAGCGCCCCAGCTGCACTGCTCCAGGGTCCAAAACAAAAGCCTGGTCTGCTGGGGGGGGCACACTAGCCGGGCCCCCCCCCCCAGCAGACCAGGAACACAGGGAGCAGAGCCGCAGCGGCAGCGGGGTGCCGCGCCTCTGAGGCTTTGCTCTGGCAAAGTCTCAGAGGCGCGGGACACCCCCCCCCCCCCCGCGGCTGCGGCTTTAGTCCCGGTGCCTGTGGTCTGCTGGGGATGGTCCCCAGCAGACCACAGGCACCGGGACTGAAGCGGCAGCAGTGGCGGTTACCCGCACTTCTGAGGATTTGCTCTGGCAAAGCCTCAGAAGCGCGGGAACCCGCCCGCTGCTGCCGCTTCAGTCCGGGTGCCTGTGGTCTGCTGGGGACCGTCCCCAGCAGACCACAGGCACCTGGACTGAAGCGGCAGCAGGCGCGGGTTCCCGCGCTTCTGAGGCTTTGCTCTGGCAAAGCCTCAGAAGCGCGGGAACCCGCCCGGTGCCCCTGGTCTGCTGGAGACGGTCTCCAGCAGACCAGGGGCACCAGAGCAGCTTACGAACAGGGCTCTCTCGCCCCGGAGCTCGCAGGTAGCAATCCGCTACCTCGACCTCCGGGGCGAGAAAGCCCCGTTCGTAAGTGCGGATCCGCCATAAGTCGGATCCGCGTAAGTCGGGGACTGCCTGTATATTTAAAGTTGTTTGCCCTGCCTCATTTCATAACATTGATTTCAGTAGATGCAGTTTTAAAGAGGTGAGATGTTATAAGACATGCAAGTGTGTCATTTACAGTTAAAGTGTTCTATCTAGTGCTGACTATATATTAATCCCCTGCTTTATTGCCAGTGTCTGAGGGTCTTAGAGTCAAAGCCTTTGCACTTTCATCCGCATAATTTATATACAGTATAACTGCATTGAACATGGTCAAGGAAATCATGGTTAATAAATTACTTTCAATTTTGCTAGTGAAAATTCTACCCCAATAGTTTTATCTAGTATCATCAGGAAAATTGTCTAACTCATTAAATGTATATTAAGGATGCTGTGTATGATAATAAATAAAGACCAGATCCTATAGCAACACTGTAACATTGTTCTAAAAAATTCTTCCAAAATGTGAGATTGTTTTGCAATCTCATTTTTCACCAATCCAATGTAGTGGGCTACATTTTTCTATATGTACAAAGCAAGAAATAAAACCAGTCATAAAAGTTATTCTTAAATAATTTAAGACCTGATAAAGAACAGTTTCATACTTGGCCACAAGGAAGTACCAGAAGTGAATTGACCCCTTCACAATGCACATATAGGCATGTTGCAAATTTGTCAAATCTTCATTAATATATTAGACATATTTTAAACATTGAACTAACAGAAATATATTTAAGAGAATCTAAGAATGAAATTTAGAAACTCACTTTGTATTGAGTACAAAGCATAGCTTTATATTTCAATGGTATGGTAACATTCTTCTCAAAATATAAGTCATCCAGTAATGAATATTTAATATTTGGATATTACATTCTAAAAACTTCTCTACCTCCCTCATATATCTTTCATCCAATCATTATATTATCCTTTGCTTAAACTAAACATTAACAATAAGAGGAAAGGAGACCAATTGTTGCATTCAGTTTCAGTGTGCCATGACTAGTATATATATTATTATTGTTCAGTACTATTTCTACTTGAGTTCATTTATGTCTCCTCAAAGCTTCACAGAGACTGACTTCAAATTATTCCTGACAAATGAGAACCACCACATCAGTAAAAAAACAATTGTACACATTTCCTCAGAGAAAAAGCAGTAAATTAGCCTCTGAAAGAAAAGGGACTCTTAATCAAAAAGATAATCATAGCAGACAATATGAAGTAAAGTCATCAGTCCTTTTTATACTTCAAGAGAAGAGGAAAGAAGATGAGCAATACAAAGCTTTGAAAATTACATTCTTAAAACTTCTCTACCTCCCTCGTGTATGTTTCATTATACCTCATCAGAGTAATTTTAGAGTGATCAGATTCTCAAAACGACACTATAAGAATAAAAAATATGTCACTATTAGAACAAATCATGAATAAGCTGTTTTGAATATCTATTGGGAAAAAAGAAACTATTGTAGCTGTAAAATAATTGTTTGAATACAATCTCTGTTATCTGGTAATGGATGTGTTTTGTATTCTACAGTATAATGTTTAAATTATTAACCAAAACACAGCCTCAAAATCCAATGCCAATAGCTCAAAAATACAGGGGGTATTCTTAAAAAAAGAAAGTTTCAAATCCCCATGTAATTGCAAGGCTGCATTTGAATATAGAATTAACTGTTCCTTAAATACTCCATTCACTTATTTTGTCTTATAAGAACTATTTCCCTGTAATGACACAAAGCCCTGCAGCAAATTATAGTTTTATACAGTATAGCATTTGTAAATGATGATCTATTTAGACTTCTGCTTGGTAACAGTT
The DNA here is from genome assembly GCF_052426305.1 of Pelodiscus sinensis. Lineage (NCBI taxonomy): Eukaryota > Metazoa > Chordata > Testudines > Trionychidae > Pelodiscus > Pelodiscus sinensis. Next base: position 70,827,824 of record NC_143057.1, read on the forward strand.
AATATGTATCAATAATACCTTGTTAGGCATGGTAAAACAGCTTTGATCCAAGTACTCTAGAGAGGGCAGTGTATGTATTAGACATTTACAAAAGTATGTGCTTTAGAGGACGGAATGTAAAGTTTAAAAACTTAATCTGAATAGCTTCTGTTAAAACAAATTGCTCTTAGGGTACATCTACACTGCGAAGCTATTTTGGGATACCGAGGTATCCTGAAAAAGCTATTCCGCATCTATTGAAGCAGTCCATAATTTTGAAATAATCAGTGGCTTATTCTGATGTCCTGGTAACCTTCTTCCATAAGGGTTATGGGGCATTTCGGAAATACGAGTTATTTTGAAATGTGGCGCTGTGTAGATAGCGACAAATTACGAAATAAGCTATTTCAAAATAAACTTAAAATAAGCTATGCAATTTGTATAGTGCACCCTTAGTTATAAGCGAGGATGTTCTTTCCAAAATATCCCTTTGTTCTGTGTGTTCCAAATTAAATAACTCCCTCAATTGCCTTATCCTCATTATGTTTCCATTCTACCTGACATGCTTTCTTGGAATACTTTCATCCTCATTATCACTCATAACCTACAACTACCTACATTTAATTTTGTTTGGCAAAACCTTAAGGGCAGGAGAGGAAGTGTATTACAAAAACAAAGAAATATTTAGATTTTTTTTCAAGCCCAGATTCAAAACAAAAGGGGAAAAAACTCTTTAGTCATTACATCCTGTTAAAATGCAGGTAACACTCTTTTATCACACCATATAGCTAACTTCTTGTGTCTCAAAATAAATACATAATACAGCTTCATAGTCAATGCTAATGGACCCCACCAAATTAGTAGCATTTTAACTTGACTGCTGCAGAGAGAGACAGACTAACCTAATTCACAATTCTTATGAAACTTGTCTCTCACACCAACAGATGCTGATATAATAAGAGATATTCCCCCACCCATCCTGTCTCTGTAATATCCCGGGACCAACATATCTACAATTCTCCAAACTCAGAATTACTCAAGTATTTATAAACACCAGAAACTACAGTATCTCTCTGAAGCTATAACAACAAAGGATTCCTATGGCATCTTAATCTTAAAGTTTAAAAGATTTATTTGACTCTGTGTCTACTTTAGTGACTGTACATGCCTACATATTAGTTAGTATAGCTCAATCCACTTTATTGTCCACATGTGAACCACTGAAGCCCATGCATAAAGAAGAACACTGTGAAAAAGCTAGCATGAGGGATATGGGTGTGTACATGAGTAACTCGCATCTGCAGTACCATTGTCAGAAAACCAGAGTATGGTGTGTGGATGGGAGCAAAAGGTCATATATCAAGTCACAAATTTCAACAGGGACTCTGTCCCATTTCTACAATGCCTAGAATGCTTTCCTTCTTGACCCGTACCTAATCTATAAATATCCCTGATTTCCAATTGTAAGAAACAGAATTTCACTTCCCCCAACTTCTGGTAAAAATCCGTTATTTACTGTCACGTGTTCTCCTGCTCCCAAATTTGCTTTGTAGATGCTTTACATAGCTCTTCTACCTAGGTCAACATCAACCCAGTTGCTAACAGGAAGGGGGTCACTTGGCCAGAGAGAACACAAACACAGGACCTGGTCAAAGGTCTGATCAGGCCTAACAACCCTATCACATACCCCTCACCAGAAACAGTAACATACCAGTAAAAGTCCCCAAGGGGGTAGGGAAACTTATTCTGGCCTATTGTATACTTTATATTTCATTAGTTTACAGTTAGTTATTCAGTCTCTGTTAAAAGTGATGCATAAGTCATATCCACAGTCCTTTTCAATAGCAATTATCTTTTATCATACCAAAGATTTCAGTCACTAAGTACCTATAACTGAGGTGGAAATTAAATTACATATACTGGTAAACTGCATGGGAAATATTGATGGGGGTCTCATCAAACCAAATCTCTTGCCTTGTAGAAAATCACCTTCCTGTGTCTTACCCCAGAGAGATGACCCTTGCTGACAAAGAGATGCCTACCACTGAATAGGGTCAAAAGGCATCAGATCTAAGGTCATTAATCTTTACAAATTCTGCAGAGAAGTCTGAAATCTGAAAGCACACTTGAAAATGAGAAGGCAGGTTCCTCATATCTAAAAAGGTCAATGTGACACTCCTGTATCACCTATTTTCTGTCTGTTTCCCATCATCCATGTCAGAGTTGCATGTACAACAGATACTCTGAAGCCACCAATATTATCTTGAGCAATTTCAGCAACTTAATAGTATGTCCAGCTAATTTTTAAAGAAAGTTCTGAAATAACACATGCAAAAAGGTCCTGCTTCAGGTAAGTCTTTTTTTTTTTTTTTTTGTAACTGTGAAGAGTTTTTCAGGATGTAGCCATTTAGACTATGGAATCTATGATCTTTTTCAGTAAATTATGCCATCTCTGAATAGAAAGTCATTTTGATATTGGGATCACTAATATAGCTTACATATAGAGTGGAAAGTTAACCCGAAAAAATCTGCATTTAAATAGCTATGACTTCTAAAGACTGGAACATAAACCTGTACTTTGCAGATTTTTCTTTTATTAGAAGGTGACTGTAAATTAGATCTTTCAATTACAGATAATGTTCTCTATTTCATTTTGTAGACAAATATGGTGGCCTTACTTCATATACAAAGAAAACTGATATGCTAAAATTTGTATAATGGAACAAAACAGGCAATATTCTATACAATATTATTGTGATCTATTTGGGTTGAGCTTGAAGTGTAGAATGCTATTTTACAATAAAGTACTTAAAATGCTAATTAATACTGTGCTAGTTTAAATGAAGTATGCTAAGTGCATTCCACTGCACATTTAAATTAAATGGAAAATGATACATATTGTAAATTAAATTAATTGTTAAGAATGTCTGCATGTCAAATATGTCTGAATACAAAATATACATATTTTGTAAACAATTAAACTAACATTTTATAGGGTGTGCTTTGTTTAGCTATTGGTGCAAACTTTCACTGCATGGGGGACATGAAGTTGAAATTTCAGCCAACCAAGAACTACATCTTCAGTCAAGTAATGTGCACCTTGATACATTAGAGTACATTGGAACAATTATTATTATAGAGTTTGATGTATTAATATATACATTTATACACATGCACAAACATTTTGAGGATATATTTTGTGCATGAAAACTCTTTATTTGCAGAATGAAGAATTATACACACACAAAAAAGGAGAGCAAACGTGTTCCCTGGATGCAGTGGAGTTTTTCTGGGATACCAGAAGTATCCCGGAAAACCCCAGCAGTCTAGACGTTCCCTCTGAGAGTGGGTTCTTTGGACACACAATTCCATACAATAAGAGGTATTACATTTACATATGTATTGTATTTTCCTTTCTAATGCCACAACTTTATATTTGTGAGCCCCTTTAACTAAACTACTACACTTTTTCTCATTTCACTAAGATTAATATGGTTTTCTAGCCCTTGGATATTGTGTGAAAAAAGTGTGTCTGAACTGACCTTTCTGCTTACCCTCTATGGTCTATAAAATCAATGAGCTAAGAAACACTGGGTCTGACTCTCGACTGCTTTTCACAGTTGTAAATTCCAATATAAAGTTCATAGAAGTATGGTGTAAATGTCTATAATTTTAATGTGTTAATATTTTACACCCATTTTGCACAAGAATAAGTGACAACTCACCACATAAAGCAATGAAGAATCAGACCAGTAAATAATATAAAGAATGGTGGAAAAAATACTCACTCACCAATTTACAATATGAAAGTCAGATGGTCACTGTCAGTCAACCTTCATCTTTTCCTATTGATCTTGTACACTTTTAAAGCTCCTTTAGATTTACTCTCTCTCTCTCTCTCTCTCTCCATACATATTAGGATATGTCTACACTTGCAATCTATTTTGGAATAGGGCTGCAAATGTAGGCATTCGGAATTGCAAATCAAGCCCGGGATTTAAATATCCCACGATTGATTTGCATCTTCCTGGCCAAGCGCCATTTTTGAAATTTACGAGCCTGGAATAACTGCCCGCGTCTATACGCGGCAGTGAAACGGGCCTTCGAAATAAAGCCCTATTTCGAACTACTTGTTTTTCCTCCTGCAATGAGGTTTAACAGGTAGTTCGAAAGTGTAGACATACCCTGAGAGAATTGATGAATATGTCCATGAGACTGTCCGTCCATCTGTGAGTCCGTTTGCTCAAGAGCTCGTCCTAAACAGCAAGAGCTAGGACCACCAAATGTGGTATGCAGCTTCCTCTTATCATAACTTAAAGCGAGGTCATGGTTTGGTTGTGCCAGGAATCCAGTAGCTGTACATAACACAAAAATGATGGGTGCTAAGAGCAGGGACAGCTATACCATACAACGACCACTGAGGGCAGCGAGCACAGGGGACAATTATATTGGGGAGTGCAGGTGGCGCACCAGGAAGAGAATGGCCAGTTAGGGCCAGAGTCCTGTATATGGCTGGCCACCAGTAATGAATAAATAGCCCCCTTACCCTCAAACCCCTCGCCTGATACTCATCCCTAGCACTGGATCAGGGGGCCCTGCCACCATGATCCTCCCCCCCAAGAGCATCACAAGGCCAGCTGGCACCACCCCAGCCCAGCCCCCACGCCCAGAGTAGCTGCCAGGGCCAGGTCTCCACACCTCCTGAGGGATTGTTGGGGCTGAACCAGGCCGGGCTGCACAGTCCTGCCCCTCCCCAGATGAGCTGGGACAGGCCAGCAACTGTAGTGCCATTCTCACTGCCAAGGGTGCCCCCAGTGAGCCTCCCTGATCTCTTGTCCTCAGCCCCTCATCCACTACCCTGAACCCTGCAACCCCCTGCCCTGCATCCCCCACACAAACCTCCTACACCTCTGCCTGGAGCTTCCTACCCAGTGCCCTGTCTCCTGCACCCACACCTCATGGCCTGAGCCCCCACACCTCCCAGCTCCCTGCCCTGATTCCTGCATGCCCCACAGTGCCAGTCCTCTGGCCTGAAGGACTTGAGCAATGCTGAGTAAGTTTTCTAGTTCCTGGTTTTGCTTCACGATGTTTGGATAATTAATCATTACTGGCAAGATGAACTCAGTATCACATTCTCCAGTCTAAGTTTTAAAACCTAAAATACATTAACAGTAAAAGGGAGAAACTGTATGAACATAAGAAATGAACACCGATTTAAGTATATTTTAAAGGTATGAATCCTTCTTCAGTCCACCAGATATCTGAAAAATAATGTAAATTAGCAAGCTATCTAGACATGTTGAAAAAACAAATGCTTTCCTGTCAACAAAAGTTTTAATCACTAAAATCACAACTAGAAAACTGCAACCTTAACAGAATAGGAAGTAATAATTCATTAGTTTAAAGAGCTCTACAGAAGGGTATGTCCCACAAAAGTCATATTTATTTTCCTGACTTCACTGAGTTTTAATTATTCACAGGTTGAATTGATCAGGACTTGTACATAGTCATTTGGCACTATGCAGGATACTTTCCTGCTCGCATTTTTCTTGATCTTTACGTCAGTCATTTATATTCTCATGTTAATGATGCTGTATGTTTAAGCCGTTAATAAAGCTCATTTATCTTTTACACTACATGCCATTACTAAGATGTTTGGTAGTTCAAGTGTTTCTGCTTTCTCCTTTAATCTGTTTTTCTGTGTTTATTTCCCCTGTTCCAGTATATCATTGAGGGCCTCATTATGGAAAATCTAGTTGACTGACTTTGGTTTTGTTAATTCTGTGAAGTGCAGAAAAGGGGGGAAATAATATGCCAAACTTATCAGGTTCTCTGGATAATTAAAACAGTCAGAAAAGTCTATGACCAGTAAAGATTGTTCAGTATGAGAGGTTCAAGGTGAGCCTTCAGCATCTCCCAATATTCAAAAAAAATCAATTTTTTGTAATTTATATTGACTTTCTCTAAAACATCATCAAAGTTCTCTTTTTGCTGGTTGTGCACTTACTTCTTGTTCATTTCTCAAGTAATTTTCCCTTTCAAAGTCTCTTTATTTATTTGTACTTCCTCCTTTGTCTGTTTCTTTCCCTCCCTCTGAGTTTTTCTGTAACTTCTCCTCCTTTCCTACAGTCTTTTCTAAAGTAGCAATTTAGCTAAATAGATTTACCATGTGTGACAAAAGCAATATGCAAAGTTTAGTTTCTCTGTAAATGCTTAATGATGTTCCTCAAATAGTGTCTCTTCTGCAATCCAGAGCAGGACATGAGGCATATTATGTTAACTGTATGACAATGTGTGAATGATTTCTCTGGATATATTTCCTTTCTGGCAACTTCTATTAAGTTCTATCAAAGGTTGACATTATAGCTTTGAATGAAATGTGTAAGGGACCTATGTGTTCGAGTAACACCTAATGGGCTTGTTACCTCAATTAGCAGTCACTTCTTGAGATTTAACATTTTTAGAATGTTAACTATATCTAATTAGTCTGGAAGATGCAATTTGGCTACCATGCCATAGCAACAAGTTTGGATGTAAGCCTAATAGTAAGTTCTTTTCCCTAAACTTTCACTGGAGGAAGAAATTGAACTGCACTGCAGTCAGTTTCTTGACCTCTAAGATCATTATTAGAGTGGCCAGAACGTCAGTTGCACTTTGTGGCAAGCGTTAAGGCTCTGAATCTTGCATTTTGTTCCATGGAAGAATGAAAACAAAACCTTTTCTATGTTTTAATTTGTGGATCATTTTGGCAGCTTTCTCTTGTAAATGAGTACAATTGATGCTATAAATAATTGTACTGGCAATTTTAGGCCTATATTTAACTAAGGGTGTAATGGTGGTAGCCAAGTTGAGGTCCAGCTAAAACCTCAGAATCCGACTTTAAATATGGGTTCACAAAAGGTAATGTCCTTTTCTAAAATGATAGAGTGAAGTGATGGTTGTTATCACACTCCAAAAGCAACATTCATTGCAAACATGTCTTAAAACTGCATATTATTATTATTATTAATAATCATCATGTTTATTACAACAGTTTTTATGGACCATCTAAGCTTGGCTCTATTATGGTAGGCAGTGTACAAACAATAATAGAAAGCCTCTGGCCCCAAAATACTTTTAAGCAAAACCAATAATATAAACAAAGGAAATACATTTTTCCTCAGGATAGCCTATGAGTCTAATCCCTGTAGCACACAAATATGTTATTTGCTATTGCTATACAATAAGTAAATACTTTTTTAAAAAGTTAAGAGCTGGTGAAGTGAACAAATCAATTCATGTTTTCAAACCACTTGGCACTTGGAAGGTAGCCTTATTCATTAGGGCAGATGTTTGTTACAGGTTATTCATCTACTGCAGTTGAACATCACTTACACAGATATGGCCTGCTCTCATTTTAATTTCATCAGCTAATTTATGTATAAAGGCAACCCTCGCACTTACAACCTAATTGATTTCTGGAGAACCATTGTAAGTCGAATCCTTATTTCCCATAGGCGCAATGATAAAATGAGGGTTCCATTCCTGGCCCACTTCGCCTCCTGGGAATTGTAGTCACCAGCGCACCAGGCCTAGAGCCGGCCCGGGGCTGTGATGGGTGAAGGCAGTGTGGTACAAGCTGCTCACAGAGCCAGCTGGGGACTGTGCTTAGTGGAGGCAGCGCAGTGCAAGCTACTTGCAGAGCTGGCTGGGGGCTGTGCTGGGTGGAGGTGGTGGCCAGAGCAGGCAGTAATAAATGTGGGAGATCGTAAGTTGGGCAGTCATAAGTCAGGGGTCACTTGTAGTTACTTCAGTTAAAAAACTTCATAAAATGACTAAGCTGATTAATTAAATTAATGAGCAAGGCACAATACCCAGGCAGTAAATATAACTATTTTTTTAATATTAAGGCTTTATCTATAGGGGGAATTATTCTGGTATTCATGTCTCTCTATTATGTGTAGCTCTTATTTTGGAATAAGGCAGTTATTCCAGAATAGGACAATACTACATAGAGCTAATCAGGAATAGCTGTTCTGCTGTAAATTCATATCCTCCATTATTCCAGATTAACTTCCATATGGAGACAAGCTGAGTGTGAGATCATAGAATCCTGGAAAAGATACAGATCTGAACTCAGCCTGTTTGCTTTTTTTCTTTTATTAGGAGGACAGTATGTTGCATTATTGTAATTTATATGGGCTGCAAGTGAAAATGTTTCTAATCTTTTAGGACAATTACAATTGCAATTTTCTATAGAGATGAGCAGAACTAGACAAATTTAATTTAAGTGTTCAACAAACAAGCAGATGCAGCCAACAGCTCACTGCCTGCTCAGTTTCCACTTGCCATTTTCCTTTTAAATACTGTATGTCAGCTGCTCTCTGGATAACAGCTTTCTAAACCAAATAAATATGAAGAACACCTGAGTCATATTGTGGTGTGTTGAGTAACACAGACCAAAATAACAGGAAAGAAACAAAACATAAAAAATCCTTACATGACAAAGTTCCAAGTGAACATTTTAGATTTTCCCTGGGTAGCAGATCCAATGTCATTCTGTCGTTCCAATTTCTGGAAAGCAAAGATTAGGAATTAATATTAAGGAGTACATTTTTCTTGTCTACGCACAAAGTGCTGTAATACTGGCTTGAGATAATCAAATAGAAAGAATGAAACAATGTAGCTTTTTACTATGTATCCTTTCTCCTATTAAACTGATTGTCTTGCTATAGTTGCTTGACAGCATCACTGTTCTACTGAAAGTGGAAAATTTATGACCCTATGGAGATACATCAGTGATCAACTGAAATGAACAGCTTCTTATTAATACCTTGAGACACTAAATTCTGCTACTTTCTGTTTTGTGGATGTTTACACAAGACCCACAAATTGATCTCTCAACAGTTTCATATCACAAAAGCTGAAAAGAGTTTTTTGACCCTAGCACTAAAATGGTCCAAATATACTATTGTCCTGGCCCTCAGTGCAAAGGGTTTGTTAGATAATTGTTTGAGAAGAATTCTACAGTGGATGAGAAGCTGGATATGAGTCAACAGCGCACCCTTGTAGACAAGAAGACTAACAGCATTTGGGGAGCATTAGCACGAGCATTGCTAGCACATCTAGGGAAGTGATTATTCCCCTTTATTCAACACTGGTGAGGCCACCTCTGGAGTACTGCATCCAGTTCTGGGCCCCTCAGAGGAAAGGAGATGGATGCATTGTAGAGAGTCCAGCAGAGGGAAACAAAAATCATCAGGTCTGGAGCGCATGACTTATGAGGCGAAGCTGAGAGAGTTGGGGCACATTTAGTCTACAGAAGAGAAGGGAGAGGAGAATTTAATAGCATCCTTCAACAACCTGAAGGGGGGTTTCAAAAAGGATGGAGAGAGGCTGTTCTCAGTAGAGACAGATGACAGAATGAGGAGCAATGGGCTCAAGTGGACTGGAGGAGGTCTAGGCTGGATATTAGGAAATTATATTTCACTAGGAGGGTGGTGAAGCACTGGAATGGGTTACCTTAGCAGGTGGTGGAGTCACTATACCTAGAGGTTTTTAAGTTCTGGCTTGACAATGACCTGACTGGGAGGATTTAATTGGGCTTGGTCTTGCTTTTAGCAGGGGGTTGACTCGATGACCTCCTGAGATCTCTTCCAACCCTATGATTCTAATTCTCAACACACAATACCTTTATTAAATTTATCTTTGCCACTCATTTAAGAGGCTTTTTTCATTATCTAATATAGAAAAAACAAATGCAGTGATATAAAAGGATATGTCCATACATACAAGATGGGAAGCGACTGTCTAGGAAGGAGCATGGCGGAAAGGGATCTAGGGGTCATAGTGGACCACAAGTTGAATATAAGTCAACAGTGCGATGCTGTTGCAAAAAAAGCAAATATGATTCTAGGTTGTATCAACAGATGTGTTGTAAGCAAAACTCGTGAAGTCATTCTGCCGCTCTACTCTGCACTAGTTAGGCCTCAGCTGGAGTACTGTGTCCAGTTCTGGGTGCCACATTTCAAGAAAGATGTGGAGAAATTGGAAAGGGTACAGAGAAGAGTGACAAGAATGATTAAAGGTCTAGAGAACATGACCTATGAAGCCAGGCTTCATGAACTGGGCTTGTTTAGTTTGGAAAAAAGAAGATTAAGGGGGGACATGATAGCGGTTTTCAAATATCTAAAAGGGTGTCACAAGGAGGAAGGAGAAAATTTGTTCCTCTTGGTTTCTGAGGACAGGACAAGGAGTAATGGGCTTAAAGTGCAGCAAGGGAGGTTTAGATTGGACATTAGGAAAAAATTCCTAACTGTCAGGGTGGTCAAATATTGGAATAGATTGCCAAGGGAGGTGGTGGACTCTCCCTCTCTGGAGATATTTAAGAACAGGTTAGATAGACATCTGTCAGGGATGGTATAGACGGAGCTTGGTCCTGCCTTGAGGGTGGGGGGGTGGACTCGATGACCTCTCGAGGTCCCTTCCAGTCCTATGATTCTATGATTTCTATTCAAGGGGTTTTTTTGTTTTCATATAGATGGAGGGTTTCTCTACATCAGGTCAAATTCAATGAGTTAGAGAGAGTTACAGCAGTGATAAATTTGGCCCATTAGGTCAGATTCTGATCTTAGAGAGAAATCATACACTTGAGGCATGAGTGGTAGGTCCTAGATAGAAGGGGAAGGTTGTTTTCTGTCAAAGAAGAACATTAGGATAACCTAGCTCTAATCCCCATGTACACTCCCCTCTTTTCTCCTACAATACGCTGCCCTCAATTTATTCCAACTTCTAATGAGAAGAGACTGAGGATGAGGGGGATCCCCTGTGTGGATAGACAAGGGGAGAAGACGACATATGGAGGATTACCCCCCTCTACTTATGACACCCTTGCGTGTGTGCCAAAAAGAATCCCTAAAATCCCTTGATCACATGGACTCTGTGAACTTAACACCATCCTTGGCTCTACACTCCCCAGATGGGTTAGGGAAGGAAGAAGAAGACCCTCCTCCTGCTAGTACCCACCAGCAGAGTCATAAGGCGATACTGCATCTTTTCAAAGGGGGTAGTGGCAGCTACACACCAGAACTCTTAGGATATGTCTAGACTTCAGGCTTCTTTCAGAAGAAGCTTTTCCGAAAGAGATCTTCTGAAAAAACTCCTTCCAAAAGAGCGTCCACACTGCAAAAGTGCATCGAAAAAGTGATCTGCTTTTTCGAAAGATAGCATCCAGACTGAATGGACGCTATCTCGCATGCAAGCTATGATTACTCTGGGCGGAATGGCCACTAGAACACTTGTGCTTTTTCCTCTTTCCTCTTCTTGCAAAAGAACTCCTTCTTCCCCGTCCACATGGAAGCCTTGTTCTTTTAGAACAAGGCTTCTTTCTTGTAGAAAGAGGTTTACCGATGTTGGAAAAACCCCTCTGTTCTTTCAATTTTTTTTCCAAAAGAACACAATTGTAATGTGGATGTAATTGAAGTTTTTTTGGAAAAATCGCCATTTTGCCAAAAAAAATCCTCTGTAGTGTAGACATACCCCCAGAAACATGATACCTTGAATTTAGAAACTGATACTAGAGCAGCATATCTCTGCACTGATCCCAACTTGTCAAAGGCACAACAGGTATAAACTGATCCTGTAGCTAGATATGAAGAGCTAAAACTTTATTTTATACCATTACTCAAAGTCACATTTATGGACCACAGTGGGATTTAGCAGAAATGAAATGGGTCAGAGGTCAAATGGAATGTTATTCCAACTAAACAAATGATGCCTTGTTTGTACAAATGAATTTCTGGAGGTAACATGGAGTTCTCCCTAAAGAAAAGATCACAATACACATTGGAGATTAGGCAGATAAACCAATCATGTTGTTTACAAAAACCAAATGGGAAAAATAGTTGAAAAAGGATTATGGAAAAGTATTTGAACAGGAAATGATAATATACCTACACATACATGTCCTCAAATGAATTCAATCATGTGGAAAACACAACTGCCATTTTGAAACTATTGCCAAGTGAGTTAATAATCTTCATGTAAAAGTCCTGTAGTAAACATATTTACTTAAACAAAACAAAAAATAGTGATGGAGAGAAATCTTCATCTTCCATCTAGCCTAACCTCTGGATGGAAAGGCAACTTTCCTAGCTCAGTTTTTAATTTTAGAATACTGATGACAACAGCAATGCCTGAAGTATGGGATCAGATTAGTTCCATTTATACAAATAAATCAAGAGGATATATGTTTACCAAGCATATTAAAAATGGGTTATGGATGTAATTTCCTGTCTTCTACAAATCTGTTTAATTTATTGGCATCAACAGATGTACCTCCTAGAGCACTATAGCTGAAACCATTTACAGTCCATGAATATGGGTTTTTTTGATATCAGTTTCTGTCATTCAGTTTCCTCTATCATTACACAACATCATAGACCCATGGGTAGTTAGTTAAGCAACATTTTTCAAAGAGCATAACTGAACATAATATTTGTCAGTGCCAATCTGATTGTAATTCTGGATTTACTCATAAAAAGAGACCTTTATGATTGAATTTAAAAGTCACATTTGATCCATTTTAGCCACCACTGAATTCTGTTTCTTGTCAGGGGGTTGGACTAGATGACCCCATCTTTTTAACCTTGTGTTTAGGGCCTTATCAAATTCATGACCATGAATTTATTATAAGCCACACCCGAATAAAGAACGGAAATTCATATTTGGTATTTATCCTTTCCGATGTTTCCTTGTGTTTTTTCACAATCTTTGCAAATATATTTCCCTTGTTTTTAAGCAGGGCTTTACTCCTGATCACAGACACAATTTTTAAAGATAAAGCAAAACCACCTCTCATTAAATTTAGGAAATCTCCAAAGGTGGAAACACCTTCTCACAGGAAAGACAAATCTGTCACATTTGAAATATCTAAATAGGAATAGCTGAAGAGGAAAAAAGCAGGGATGCGACTTAATTCCATGGAAAGAGTAAAATAACCCATGCAAATGTGCAGCACAAGAGATATTAACCCTGTTTAAATAATTGATTTTTAATCAATGATATTCCTGTCATTTACCCAACCAAAGATTCAAGTAAGACGTTTAATACCTAGATTTACTATGAGTAACTACTACAAAAGGCAGAATGTCAGGAAAATGGAACAATTCTTAATATCCGTAATAAATCTTTACCTAAAAAAGAAAAAAAAAGCCAGAAAATATTATTTGAGCTTCACTTTTTGTATTGACATCATTGCTAACATCTGTTTTAAACTAATTTAAACAGAAGCTATAGTAGCCATCTTTTGTGTCCACTGTTACAGAAAAATACTTTCAAGAATATATGCTCCCTGTCCTCCAAAGCTTATTGAGATTAGAAGTACTCATCTGCTTCAAGTTAAGCATATAGGTGCTTCAGTGCCCAATATCTCATAGGCTCCGGTTATTAATTAATAACCTGGTGTCACACATGCGCGTGTGTGCACACACGCACACACACACACACACACGTATCCTCCAGCCAATGGCCATGTGCTAACTGGTGCATTCTTTTTCTACTTCTGTTCAACACAGATAATGCAGCGTCAGGCTTTTCTGAGTGTATAGGGCTACTAAAGCCTCAGTCTCATGCAAAACATACACCAATGTATGGATTTCAAGGCTAAATCTGAAATAGGGTTCAAGTTAAAATTCACATCGCTGAAATCTCACCAGATTTTATAGTGAAAATTTGGCTCAAAATGATAAACAAATCTGTAAAATCAAATGTTCTCACAAGATTTTATAGGTAACTGAACTGAAATTGGATAGGGAAAATAATTTCTAGCTTAGAATCACATACACAATGAAAAATAAATTATATGAATTAAGAAAATTGTGATGAAACTTTAACTTTTAAGTTACCTTATAAATAAAACCCTGTTAAAACTTCGTTATTTTTTAATTTCTATTTTTATTTTTATTTTTTTTTATTTATCCTCTCTCATTGGGAAGGAAGTAGGATGGGCAAGGACTAAAATGAAAGCATCACAGCATATGCATTATTTACCTGTGAAACCAGAGCAGCATCACTGAAACTATTCTGGTCTATTAGAGACATAAATAATTATATTTTTTCTTTAAAAAATGCTGATTATTTACCCAATAGTTTGGAAACAAAAGAGTCACTCAGCTTCACCAGGCCATGTATAATGAAAGACAAGACAGAAACGGGAGAGGAAATAAAAAAGTATCTTAGATGTCTGAATACTAATGCAAGAAGTATGGGGAATAAGCAGAAAGAACTCAGAATGCTAGTAAATAAACACAACTATGACACACTTGGAATCACAGAACTTGATGGGATAATAGACATGATTAGATATTGGTGTAGAATGGCACAGCTCACTCAGGAAGGATAGGCAGGGTGGAAAAGGGAGGAGGTGTTGCCAGGGGCAGACAGGCAATCAAAATAGGCCCAGGAAATGGGTTGAGAACAGCCCACTTTTTCCACACTAAAGAATTTTTTTTAATTTACACTTTGACCCCCATTAGCCAGGCCTCTGGATGTAACACTCTCAGGGCAAGATGGACACATGACCAGAAGTAAAAGGTGTCATGTGACCCCTCCAAGGACTTTTCCCACCATCCTCCTACCAATAGGGATTAGGTTGGCCCCCACCAACTCCCCCCTCCCCCCATGCAACTATCCTGCAATAGCATTAACCCAATATGTGTGACATTAACTCAGGGTATGTCTACACAACAAACTTAATTCGAACTAAAAGCCATTAGTTCGAATTAACTTTAATAGTGGCTACACATACAAACCACTAGTTCGAATTTAAATTGAACTAGCGGAGCGCTTAATTCGAACTAGGTACACCTCATTCTACAAGGAGTAACGCCTAGTTCGAATTAAGTAGTTCAAATAAAGGGCTGTGTAGCCACTTAATTCGAACTAGTTGGAGGCTAGCCCTTCCCAGCTTGCCCTGGTGGCCACTCTGGGCCAAACCAGGGAAACTCTTCTGCCCCCCTCCCGGCCCCGGAGCCCTTGAAGGGGCATGGTCTGGCTACAGTGCTTGTGCCAGTTGCAAGCCTGCCAGCACCCAGCCAGCAGACCCTGCACCTGGCACGGCATGAGCCAGCCACCCGCTGCCACCCAGCCCTCTGCCTCTTCCCAGGACCAGGCTGGCAGCTCACAGGAGCCTGCCTGGGGCCACAAGAGGCGGGCACCCACCTGACCTAGTGCGGAGATCGTGGACCTCATCAAGGTTTAGGGGGAGGGCTCCAACGTCCACAATCTCTGCACTAGGCACAGGAAACGGCCGTCTAGGGCAGGATAGCTGCCAGCCTGGCCACCAAAGGCCACAGGTGAACCCAGGAGCAGGTTTGCATGAAAATCAAGTTGGTCCAGTGAGGCCCCCGACCCTGAGCCCTGAGCTTAAAACATAAGAATATAAAAATGGCCGTACTGGGTCAGACCAAAGGTCCATCTAGCCCAGTAACCTGTCTGCTGACAGTGGCCAGCACCAGGTGCCCTGGAAGGGATGGACCGAAGATAATAACCAAGCGATTTGTCTCGTGCCATCCATCTCCAGCCTTCCACAAACAGAGACCAGGGACACCATTCCTACCCCCTGGCTAATAGCACTCCATGGACCCAACCTCCATGAATTTATCTAACTTCTCTTTAAACTCTGTTATAGTCCTAGCCTTCACAGCTTCCTGTAGCAAGGAGTTCCACAGGTTGACTATGCGCTGTGTGAAGAAGAACTTTCTTTTATTAGTTTTAAGCCTGCTTCCCATTAATTTCATGTGGTGTCCTCTAGTCCTTATAGTATGGGAACTAATAAAGAACTTTTCTTTATTCACCCTCTCCACACCACTCATGATTTTACATGCCTCTATCATATCCCCCCTCAGTCTCCTCTTTTCTAAGCTGAAAAGTCCAAGTCTCTTTAACCTCTCTTCATATGGGACCTATTCCAAACCCCTAATCATTTTAGTTGCCCTTTTCTGAACCCTTTCCAAGGCCAAAATATCTTTTTTGAGGTGAGGAGACCACATCTGTACACAGTACTGAAGATATGATGTACCATAGTTTTATACTTCCCCTCCTCCTTGTTCCCTTGGCTTCTCCTTTCAAGCTCCCTCCTCCCAGGTTTCCCCCTCCCCTCTCCCACCCTCTCTCTTCCCCTCTCCCACCTCCTTTTCCCACTCTCCCCAGATGTTAATTCCCCCCCTCCCATTTTGTTCAATAAACAGAGTTTCTATTTTTGAACACACGTGTCCTTTATTTTTTACATCAGGAAGGGGGGCTAGGGAGGGGTAAGTGGAAGGAGGTGAGGGAGGAATGGGGCACGCCCCATGATGGGGAGGACTGGGGTGGCTCTGCGGGCTCCTCAGGGTGGAAGCTCTCCTGCAGGGCCTCCTGGATCCTGACAGCCCCCCCAATCGACACCTCCCCCCCGGATGGCAGCCTGTGGCAAGTGCAGCCGAGCTGATGGCCGAGTGCTGTGATGTGCCGAGTGTGGGCACTCAGGGCACTCCAAGACAGGACTGCTTTGCTGTCCCTCATTGAGTTAGAGACGCAAGTGGGGAAACCTGAGAACTGTCTGTCCGGGGTGGAGGTCGGGTCCCTTTAAGCACAGCCCTCAGCTAGCCTGAGGCAGCAGCTCCACACTCTAAGTCCTAACCTGACGCCCTGCCAGCACTGGTTCCAGCCAGCCTTAACTTCATTTCAGGGTCCACTCAATGTGGACATGCTATTTCGAATTAGCAAAACGCTAATTCGAATTAGTTTTTAGGTTTAGATGCACTAATTTGAATTAACTTATTTCGAATTAACTAATTCGAATTAAGTTAGTTCAAATTAGTGCTGTAGTGTAGACATACCCTCAGTGCTGTAGAGGCTTGGGGAAGTGTTCCAACTCAGAGTTTCCTCCCATGAGAAGAATGAATTGTGTTGTGCACCAGTACTGAGTTCATGTGGCTTGTTTGGATGTGCCACTGTGGCACCCAAGTTATTAATAAATATCTTATAAACCTTTACCTTTTCTCTCTATTGTCCTGACTCCTGCCCTTCTCACTGCCCTCAGCCCTCCTGGGACTTGCCCCCTTGCACCAGCCCTTCTCTGCCCCCTGTGCCCTCTCCTCCAGTAGCCCCACTCTGATCATGTGAGCTACCCCGCCTCATCCCTTCTCTTAACACCTTCCTTTACACACCTGCCCTGCCTTTCTCCTCTGGTGCTGGTCCCTCCCCTTCAGGTGTCTGCCCTTCTGCTTCACCCCCAGAATCACCTGGCACCTGCACCTTCTCTTACCCTGCACCCTCCTGGTACCTCCCCCTTCCCTCACTGCCTCTGCCATCTTTTTCCCCAATGTTCACCCCCTCAACACCCTCTGCCCCCCATTCTCCTCATTCCCCTGTGCCCTCACACATGACTTCCTCCATCCCTGCCTCCCTCATGCCCACCCCTTCTTTCAAGCCTTCTCCCAGCACCTCACCCTCCAGCCCCCAATGTCCTTCCCCTCTCCTCTCCCAGCATCACCCTGTGCCCCCTCCCACTGACACCTCCCTCCTGCCCTTTTCCTCATTGTCTCACTTGGCCCCGTCATTTGTCTCTCCTCCACTCTGTCCCTTGGTAACTTCCCCATTCTTCTCCTGACCTGCCCCCCTCCCCTCAGTACAAGCCCCTTCCTCTCCCTCTCCCTACCTACCTTCTGTCTTTCAGTTTGCAGGGCTGGAGTCTGTGATCAGGCCCCAGCTGCTTCCGGGGCTCCAGACCACGTGCTGGGCCACGCGGTGCAACTCTGGACTCAGCGCTTTTAAAGTCCTGGGCTGTGATGTCACGCCACACCCGGGCGTCTCCCCTCTTACCTGTTGTGCAGCATTTAAGCAAGCCGCACATGCACTCCCTCAGCCCCACCATGCCTCGTACATGGCCAGCGTGCAGCACCGGGGAATTTAAAGTGCAGGGCTGTGACACCCTGTCACAATCCCCCTCCTCCTCCAGCTGCCTCCAGCCAGCAATTTGGCCGGCCCTTGGAGGACGACCCACTGGGAAATTGCCAGTGTCCTACTGGGCCAGTCCGCCCCTGGGCATTGCCTTATATATTAAAAATGTATATACTTAGAATGAGGTTGAGATGGAAATAGGAAACAGATTTGTTGAGAGTCTCTGGGCAGGGACAAAAGGGGCAAAAATGGACAATGTCACGATTGGTGTCTACTACAGACCACCCAAACAGGACGAAGAGGTGAATGAGGCTTTTTTTTTAAAACAACTAACAAAATCATCCAATGCACAGGACTTGGTGATGATGGGGGACTTCAGCTACCCCCAACAGCTGTTGGGAAAATAACACAAAAAGGGCACAGATTATTCAAGAAGTTCTTGGACACTACAGCACTTGGCACCACAGAGCCAGAGCTGCCCCTGGGCACTCTGGTGCTCATTCTGGATGTGTTGCTGCAAGCCTGGCAGCAATTGCTGGAGGCTGCCTGGCACCATCTGCTGCAGGCCAGCCCTCTGACCCTCCTCCTGCCCTCCCCCCCCCCCCCCGAGGGCCATGGAGGAGCAGCAGCAGCACCCAGACGCCAGCGTGCCCTGCCTCATCTGGACACCAGCAGCGACTGGTGGGACCACTTCGTCCTGGAGTGCAGTGGACCCAGAACTTCAGAATGAAGGACGCGTTCCTTGAGCTCTGCGACTGGCTTGCCCCTGCTCCACAGCGATGGGACACACATATGAGGCCCGCCATTCCCCTCTGGAAGCTCTCCACACCAGATAGCTACTAATCCGTGAGGAACCAGTTCAGGGTTGGGAGATCTGCCATCGGAGCAGTGCTCATGCAGGTATGGCAGTCACCAGCCACTGGGCCGGAGGGGGGCTGCAAGGAGGAGATGGGCTGCCCCAGGGAAATCAGAGGTGGGGAGGTGGTGTAAGTGCCTTCCACGGGAGGGGTTGCTGTCCCAGCTGTGCTACAGACTGCCCACGGTGGCCAGGATTACAGCAGGGGTTGCTCCTGGGAGTGGGGCATGGGGCAGTGGCAGGGAACGAATACTCCCAACCACCCAGGCCCCCCAGTGGCTCTCAGTTTTGTGTCTCTCTCTGCAGGTGGTCAAGGCCATCAACAGGGCGCTGCTCCACAGAGTCGTCTGCCTCACCGACCTAGACGTGGTCACCACCTGGATGCACCCTGGGATTCCCCAACTGCGGGGGGGGGGGGCATAGACAGGACTCATGTCCCCATCCGTGCCCTGGAACACCAGGCCTCCCTCTACATTAACTGCAAGGGGTACTTCTCAGTTATCTTGCAGGCCGTGTCTGACCACCGGGGCCAGTTCATGGACATCAGCGTGGGCTGGTCCGGCAAGGCACACGCTGCGCAGGTGTACTGCAACTCCTCCGTGTGCCAGAGGCTGCACACCGGGACTTTCTTTTCTGACCACCACATCAGGGTCAGGGATGCGGACATGCCCGTGTGCCTGGTGGGGGATTCAGCCTACCCCCTACAGCCCTGGCTGATGAAGCCCTACACAGGACCCCTGAACCCCTCCCGGCAGGCCTTCAATGCTAGGCTCAGCAGGACCTGCATTGTGGTTGAAGGTGCCTTTGGCCAGCTGAAGGCCCGGTTTAGATGCCTCCTCACCTGCCTCAACCTCTCTGAGCACATTATTCCGCACCTGGTGGCAGCGTGCTGTGTGGTCCACAATTTATATGAGAGGAAGGGGGATGCTTTCCTGCCAGGCTGGATGGCAGAGGCTCACCACCTGGCTGGCCAGGCACAGCCCCACATGGCTGCCATCTGGGAGGCCCATTATGGGGCTCTCCACATCCAGGAAACCCTGCGAGAGAGCTTCCAGGCAGAGGAGGAGTGAAATCTCCCTAGCATGCCCCACTGGGGCCTTTTGCCTTACATCAGGAACGGGGGTTAGGGAGGGGAAGGAGGTGGGGATGAAATGTAAGATAAAGAGTTTGTTGTGGCAACACGTGTTTTCATTTAACACAACTGGGGTGGGAGGAGGAGGAGGGGGGAAACCTGGGAGGAGGGAGCTGGAACAGGGAGACAAGGGGAAGGGGGGGGGGGGGTCTTGCCAGCCCTCCTGTCTCCAAGCACTGCGGATGCCTCGGTGTTCCTGGGGGAAAGTGGGTATGGAGGGTGGGGCAGGAGGGATGGGGGTACAGAAGAAGTGGGAGGTGGAGCAGGGGTGGGAGGAGGAGTGATAATTGGGGTGGCCACAGGGGCTGGAGCAGCAGGAGGCAGCAATCTCTGAACCAGGATCTGCAGGTGCTTGCAGATGGCATGGCCCTGATCACGCAGATCCCACAAGCTCTCACTGCAGCTGCAGTTCTTCTTGCACCCAGTGCTCCTGGCTGTGAACCTGCCTTCCCACTAACCCCAGGTGCTACTGCTGGTGGTACTCCTGGTTCCAGGTGTGCCTGCTGGCCCGGGTGCGGGAGGATGTTCCAGGCAGGGTGGTGCGCCCTGCACTCACAGGTGGTGAAGCTATGGTGAAACAAGGGAAGTGGTCAGTTCTCCCTGGGGACACAGTGGGTGAAACCCAGCCCCCCTCTGCAAGGGGAGGATGGCAGGTCTCCACACCATCACGTCCTGCTATCCCCAGGAGCGTGAGCTGGCCCAGGACTGTGGGGGGGGGAGGGGAGAGAAGATGTGTCTTGCCTCAGTGTAGAGGGGGCATCTGGAGGGAGGGCAGTGTCTCTCCCTGGGGTCAGGAGCCTGTCATGTGCCTTCACACGTAGACGCATATGGGGAACAGGCTAGGGCCCCTGCATGGCACCCAATTGGGGCCACATATCCCGGCTGGGTTACATGTCCTCAGCAAGGCCCACAAGCATGGTCTCTGGGCTCCCTCTCCCCCCCGCCCCGAATAAGGGGACCGTGATGGCACTCACATGTGGAGGCCTCCCCGGCCTCGGATGAGACCGCTGACTGGCTCTCTGGGATGGCTCGGGGGTCCTGGGTGCAGGGCATGCTCCCTGCAGGCTCCTGCAGCTCCTGGCTGTCATCGTCCTCCTTCCCTCTTCCCTCTGCCCCAGGATCGATGACCACCAGGGGGACACGGAACATCTGGCCCCCCAGGATGTGGTCCAGGGCCTCAGTGTGGGCAGGTGTCCATGTCAACCCCTGGTTGGAAGCCCCTGGCATAGGCCTGCTGCAGCTCCTTTATTTTAATCCGCACCTGCTCCTGGGTGGACATGTGGCCTCTGGGGGCCAGGCTGGCAGCCATGCAGCTGTAGACAGACACATTCCTGCACCTAGTCACGGGCATTGGAGGCCTCCCCCCAAACCTCAATGAGGTCCATTATCTCCGCACTAGACAAGGCAGGCGCCTGCCTTTTGCAGCCCCTGGCAGGCTCCTGGGAGCTGCCAGCCTGGTCCTAGGGACTGGTGGAGGACTGGGTGGCAGCGGGTTGCTGGCTCATGCTGTGCCAGGTGCACGGTCTGCTGGCTGCATGCTGGCACGCTTGCAACTGGCACAGGCACTGTAGCCAGAGTCTGCCCCTTTAAGGGCTCCGGGGCTAGTGGGGAGCAGAAGAGTTTTCCTGGTTGTGCCCAGAGTGGCCACCAGGGCTCCCTGGGAAGGACTGGAGGCCGCCTATTTCGAAATAAGTGTCTACATGGCACTTATTTTGAATTAGCTACTTCAAATTTGGCATTACTCCTCGTAGAATGAGGTTTACCAAATTTGAATTAAGCACCCCACTATTTCAATTTTATTTCAAAATAGCGGTTTGCCTGTGTAGACACTATTAAAGTTCATTTGAAATACAGCTGTTATTTCAAATTAACTCTGCAGTGTAGACATACCCTTAGTGGAAATCTCTTTTCGTTATCAGTTAGGGTTCATCTATACTGCACCGTTTTGACATAATTAGCATTATTTTGAAATAGCAATGTCAGCGTCTACACAGCCATTCCGAAATAATTATTTCAAAATAATTTTGAATGGGTGGTTTATTCCAAAATCTGTAAACCTCATTCTATGAGGAATAATGCCCATTCCAAAAAAGCTATTTCAAAATAAAGCATGTGTAGATGCTCCACTGCTGCTATTTCAAAATAGCCCCTCACCAGGGCCATTCTAAGTTATGCCCCCGAGTCTTTAAATTGAAATAGCACATCTTCATTAGGGAAGCCTGCTTCTGACTAATTTTGAAGCTTCCCTGAAGTGTAGGCATGCTATTTCAAAATAAGCTATTTTGGAATAACTATTCCAAAGCTATTTTGGAATAGCTTATTTTGATATAAGCATGCAATGTAGACATACCTATATTGAACTAGATGGAGGACAGATTTCTAGCCTCCCTTCAGGGCTTTTTAGTGTTCTAATTAGTGCCATTTGCCTTGCCATATATTTCTTTTATTTTAGAAAATAAACATCTAGAGTAGTATTAAAAGGATAACAAAGACACTCCAAGGCCCCAGCAAGTACTTTAAATCTATGCTTAACTTTAAGCACATTCTTGAATTCCATCGATTATATTTGAAATTTAAACATGTGCCTAAGTGCTCTGCTGAATAAAAATGTATTCAAGTTTTCCAGTTGTACATTGTACATTTATATTATAGTCTCCCTAACATAATATAATCTCCATATCTTGCACTATTTCAAGTATACTGTCTCTGCTTCAGAAATTAGATTAATACAAAATAAGACAAGAATGATATTGTCAAGCAATTTTTGGCACACTTTATGGTGATCTGTCTAAGCCACCAAACAATCTAAAATAAGACTTTGTGACACACATGAATTCAACATTCAAAGCTCCAGACAGAAGATGTCACCAATGAAATGTTTTCTTCAGTTCTTAGCCAATATAAGAATCCAAGTGTTTCCCGAAAGGAGAAAAGCATGTCTTCAAAACATACCATAAAATTAAAACCAAAGACAATATCCTCCAAAAGAAACCAGCACTATTCTCAGGGTAAAAAAAGTATAACTCTTAATATTGACTGAATTAGTTATAAGTCTACAAGAATAATTAGTTCTAAGTGGAAAATCAGTGCCAAATTTTAAACAAATTTGTTTTGGCCAAACTTGTGTTCTATGTGTATTCTCTTCATTAATTTCAGTTTTAAATGGCAAGTTTTCACTGAAAGAGAATTTCAAAGTAGTTTACATTCTAGTATTCTCAGAAATCAAGAATTAAATTCAGGTGTGTGGCTGTTCACAAAAGTAATGTCTTGTGAACTCGTCCAATCAGGCTAAGGTACTAATATGTACCTTTGCTAACTAACCAGCTCTTTCCAAAGGAATTTTGATAGTGAATAGAGACTACAGAATCCAAGAGACTTGTTCACTATCAATCCATTGCTAACAAATTTCACACAACACTTGTCAAATATATACAATGAAGGAAGGGAAATTATGATATAGTTGCAGATATTCAGTGAGCAGAAATTCATCAGATGAATTATTTATCAGATATGTGATAATGTCTATGAAAAAACAAGGCATAAGCACAGTTGGCACCTTTATTAGAGAAAGTTATTTTGAGTGTGATTCTCTATTGTTAAAATGCATAGAAGTTTTCCTGCTGATTTCAAGAAAGGTTGCCTTAGGTCCTAAAAGGCACAAAGCTCGCCACATGGTTTTCTAACTGTCTCCCTAAGGCAAATGAAATTTGCTAAATTGTACCTATTCTCCATTTAGAATTGGGGGGGAGGGAAGGGGAGAAGAGAGTTGGAACATATGGAATATTTTGTATTGCTGTATAATATGTATCTTTCTAATCTAGAGTAAAAATTTCAAAAGTTCTCAGCAATGGCCTTATTCTGTTTCCATTAAGAAGAACTGTAAAACTAAGTGCGAATTTAGTTGAATGGCATAGCCCATTCACTTCACAGATATCTCTACAAGGCCTGTCCTAGAAATTTTCACAAGAACGTTCTGGATTGATTGAAAGGCACTTTTTTCCAGCTCTCCCCCCCTCTCCCAGGTTACAGACCAACACAGCTACCCCTCTGAAACTTTTGTCCAAATTAGTACATCTCTCTGGTCACTTATGTTTTCGTTGTTTAACATCTCTTCATTTTTAAATTGTTTTTCTCCTAGATTTGTTGTGAAAGTTCTCTCTCATGACATTGGAGTCAGTATAGGCTTTGTTTTTATTTAAATCTTCATTGTCTAGAAAAATCAAATTCTCATTAAAAATAAAGGATTTAAGTAAACTACACCTTGGAATCAAGACACAAAACAATACTGATTAAGCAATTCTACTCAAATAATTTTACTCATGTTATCAGTCCTAACATACAAAAACTCAGCCAAGCCTTATGAAGTGTGCCTAAAGGTACATTTACCACATTTCATACTAACATAGCTGTAATGGTATACTGTAAATTCATTATTCAGTACTTCATATTATCACTATTTTTGAAATATTTAGAATGAACCAGCGCTCATCAATTGAGTAGTTAGAGATAAAAAAGTAATTCTAGAGAAAATATATGAAGTGTTAATTAAAGTGTTCATTCAAAATCTCCAAGGTTTGTTGTTTGTGGATCCAGGGAGGCTTTCTACAATGACAATTATTGGAATAATCACCATGTATTGTTAATTTATAAACATGTTTATGGGAGACTAGTGAAATATTGAAGAGTACACAGACAGAACTTCATCAATATCTAAAGAACTGGAGAAGGTTGATACCAGTTGACAATGACTCTTTGGACAAGAGACTTCCAGATTCTCAGACTTTTAAATAATTGTGGAGTCTGGTGGTCAGAATGCCAACTTGTGTACACTGACACAGCCCCAGTAGAGCCACACTAATTTACACAAGCTGAGGACTTAGTTGTTTAAATGTAAACTACAGTGTCTTCCTTTGACTTGCTTGTAGCATTAGAAATAATAAATTGCAGATTACCCCTTGCCCTGGGACACCGTCTGGTCCAGAAATCAGCAGGAGACCCCCTTCTAGTGCAGTCATTCAGGCCTTTTATTGTCAGCTTCTCACCACCTTCTATTTACAGAGTTGTAGATTGCAGCAAACTCAGCTAGCCTCTCCTTCTGCCTTGGGCACACACTCAATCATCTCCTTGCTCCCCCTACTTCTCTCGTGTCCCTGATGGCTGCCTTATATTGCCCTCTTGCTAATGAGGCCCACAGCAGCTTCTAATAGCCCTTCAGGCCTGGGTTTGCTCAGCTGTTTGCCATCAGACTTTTCAGCCAGGCTATAGTGGCAGAGCTCTGGCTTAGCCAGCAGTCTGTAACATTGTACAGAATGGATTTAGCCTGAAATGTGCTGCAATGGATAAATACTTTTCACTGTGGCCGTCTGCTAAGGTCAGATAGTTATTACATTGGGCATCTCTTGCCTGTTTGGGCAGATGCTCAAGATGAAGAAAAATTGTTTCAGAGTGCATATGAGAAGCAAAGAAATATAATTTGACAAGGTCCCTCACCAAAGGCTCTTAAGTAAGTTGTCATGGGATAAGAGGGACAGTCCTTTCATGGATTGATAAAAGGTTAAAAGACAGGAAACAAAGGGTAGGAATAAATGGCAAGTTTTTCGAGTGGAGAGATGTAACTAGTGGTGTCCCCTAAGGGTCTGTCCTGGGACCCATCCTAATCAACTTATTTATAAATGATCTAGAAAAAGGAGTAAACAGTGAGGTGGCAAAATTTGGAGAGGATACCAAACTGCTCAAAATATTTAAGACCAAAGCAGACTGTGAAGAGCTTCAAAAAGATCTCACCATACTAAGTGATTGGGCAACAAAATGGCAAATGAAATTTAATGCTGATAAATGTAAAGTAATGCACATTGGAAAACAATCACAACTAAATATACACACAATATGATAGGGACTAATTTGGCTACAACTACTCAAGAGAGAGATCTTGGAGTCATTGTGGATAGTTCTCTGAAAACATCCACTCAGTGTGCAGTGGCAGTGAAAAAAGCAAATAGAAATGTTAGGAGTCATTAAAAAAGGGATAGAATACTGCGTACAGATGTGGTCGCCTCATCTAAAAAAAGATATATTGACATTGGAAAAGGTTCAGAAAAGGGCAACAAAAATGATTAGGGGTTTGAAACAGGTTCCATATGAAGAGAGATTAAAAAGACTTGGACTTTTCAGCTTAGAAAAGAGGAGACTAAGGGGGGATATGATAGAGGTCTATACAATCATGACTGGTATGGAAAAAGTGAATAAGGAAAAGTTGTTTACTTATTCCCACAATATAAGAATTAGGGGTCACCAAATTAAATTAATAGGCAGCAGGTTTAAAACAAACAAAAGGGAGTTTTTCTTCACTCAGTGCACAGTCACCGTGTGGAATTCATTGCCAGAGGATGCGGTGAAAGCTAGAACTTTAACAGGGTTCAAAAAAGAGCTAGATAGATTCATGGATGTTAGGTCCATCAATGGCTATTAGCCAGGATAGGTAGGAATGGTATCCCTAGCCTCTGTTTCTCTGGAAGTGGAGGACAGGGGAGAGATCATGTGATGATAACCTGTTGGGCTAGATGGACCTTTGGTCTGACCCAATATGGCTTTTCTTATGTTCTTAATTAACTGGGACCAGAACAGCACAGCTAACAGGGAAACAGTAATTCCAGGGACTACCAAAAGAATACCAAAATTTGCCTTGGTTCAAATTTTCTGTCTTTAACATTTGTACAATTCCACCCGACTACACGGGGCATGCTGAAACAAAATTAGGACCATTTGTTTGTACAAATAAACCACAGAGGAATTGACAGATTAGTTTTTGTCTACTTTTCCTGAATTTCCAGCAAAACAACTGAGATCATATGCAAACACTGGTGTACATTACAAACCAAAAATTTCAGACTATATGTAATAGACCGAGATCCTCCTGCAAATATTTCCCCAATACCTATATCATTGTCATTCTTTATCATTGTATCGGGTTTTAGCCAACATTTTCTTAGGAAATAAAGACAGTTTTGCAATTAAAGCATAGAACCACAAGTCAGAAAAAAATGGGTTATGCTCATGACATTATTAACTTAAGTGAGGCTCTGCACACAGTTAGCTGCAAGACTGGGCCTTGGCCTCTTATAAAAAAAAAAAGCATATAGTACCTGGAGTATTTTTTTATTCCTACAATCAAGCATTCAATTGGAATCTTTGATTCTTTGGGAAAAGTACTTTAAAACACTGCTGTTTTAATTATATTTTAAATATTCATGCATATGTACCATTTTTATCTGTAATTTTATTTGTAATTAATAATTGAATGTGCATATGACTGGGTTCTGCTTCCACAGTCTTAGGACTTGTGGGAAATAAGAGAGAAATTCTGATGAGTTCATTCCTGAGGATCATAATAAAGAAGTAAATTGAACTGAACTTAACTGAAACTAAATGCTAAGGCCAAAACTGGGAGCAGCATCTTATTGTATGTTTAAAAAAATACTGTGTTGATTATGATTTGCCTTTTTCAGATCAGCTATTCAAAGCAGGAAACAAAGTATTACCCATCTCCTGCTATTTTGCTTTTAACAAGGGTCTGTGAAATAAACACAGGAACATAAAGACATGAAGACAACTGCTATAGTACATGGCTCTGGGTGTTTTGTAAGAGGAGATGATCTTTTATTCAAAAAATAAAATAATTGTTAGCACAGCACAGTGGTTGAGAGTTTAAGCATGCAGCAATTAAATGATTCAAATGTTTCCTTCAGCAACAACATTTTGGGGGGTTTGCACGTATGTGGTATTTTGTATTGTTGTACAATATGTATTGTGGCAATATCAGACCAAAGGGCTGCTGCAGAGTGGGAGAAAGGCAGCTCAAATAGGGCAAAGGACCTACTAAATAGAAGCAGAAGGTGGCAGGACAATTAGAAGCAGCTGGGAGGGAGCTGGATCAGGCAGATTGGGGCCAGCTGACTCCACTGCTGGCGGCCTTTAAACACTCCACAGTTGGAAGCTGGGAGAGAGAAAGGATAGAAGGAAGGACAGCAATTGAGATTGTCAGTAAACCAGTACAGCAGGGGAGAGAATTCCAGGAGGAGAGGCTGGGATCCCTACCCCAGAAACCAGCTGCAAGCCCTGACCCTGGGAAAGGGGAAGGGAGGGTGGTGAGAGGCCGGCCCTAGTAGTGGCCTGGATAAGAGGGGCCACACATAAGGAATGGGATCTTGATGTGAGGTTTCACAGTGACCTTAAAGCTGGCTAACTTGACCCCTCTTAAAGGAGAAGTACATATGGAGGATGTGGTGAAGATGCTGGTGCAGGCCACTGTGGCCCAGCAGGAGGCTACCCAGGTGAAAATGGCTGCCCAGCCGGAGTCGGTATGGCTCCAGCAGGAAATAAACCAGCTGCTCATGAGCCAGGCAGCCTAAGAGAGAGCCACCCTGCAGGAGGTAGTGCACCAGCTGAAAGCCCTGACCATCTAGACATGTAGTCAAGACTGGACCCGGCCATTACATACCAATTGTTACTTACAGAAGATGACAAGAGATGATGATGTGGAGGCCTATCTTTTGGCCTTTGAAAGAGGACAGCTTTGCAAGAGGACTGGCTTAAAGTCCAGTGGGCCAGCATTTTAGCCCCCCTTCCTGGCTGGGGAAGCCCAGCAGGCATATTTTGACATGGCAGAGGAAGCCACTTTCAATTACTCCCAATTGAAATCTGAGATTCTGGCACCGGGATGGGTCACAGCAGGTGTGAGAGCCCAAAGATTTCATGAATGGAAATAACGGGATGACCGAGTTTCCAGAACCCAATTATTTGACTTGATCCATTTGGCCTGGAAATGGCAGCAGTCCAAGATCCACAGCCTAGAGAAAATCATTGAGGTCATTGTTCTTGACAGGTATAAGAGGAGGTTACCCTCACCTATGGAAGTGGGTTGGCCAGAATGACCCCTCCATGTTTGATGACCTAATGGCCCTCGTAGAGAGGTGGTTGACTGCCAAGGAACTTTCCTGAATCCCCAGGGATAAGGTGTGTCAGAACAAGAGGTCCACCCTCATTCCAAGGGTTCATGCTTCCAACGCCTCAGACTGACTGCAGACAAAGAGGAGGTGGAAGGGCGACTGAAGGTTGTAAAGGAACTTGGAGGCTGGGGCAGAGAGGGCCAAGAGGCAAGACTCAAGAGCCCATAGAAAAGAGGGGTGTTTCACACAGGATATAGGTGTTACGCCTGTGGGGAAACAGGGCAGATAGCAGCTCAATACCCCAACACAGAAGAGCCTGTGCAATGTGACCTAGGGAATCTGTGAGACCCCTGTGCCCTGATCAACCTTGCAGGCATTGCAATGGGCCCCCATCAGTACACCCGGCCAGTGAAAATGAATGGGGTAGAAACCACTGCATTAGTGGACTCTGGGAGCATAGTTACATTGGTCTCAGGGAAGTTAGTGAGACAGGACCAGCTGACCCAAGTCGAGCACACTGGAATATCTTGTGTACATGGGGACATTCATTATTACACCACCATCCATGTGAAATTAGAAGTGCAAGGAAGTGTCACAAGCGTGACTCTGGGGGTGGTTCCAAGGCTCCCTTACCAGGTGGTCATAGGACGGGACTTCCCCAGGTTTAATGACCTGCTACCACAGGCCTGGGTGGAAGAAAGTAGTGCTCTCCCGTTTTCCATGAATTTTCCCAAGACCTGTTCTCTGTTCTGGAGAAACCCTGGAAAAACAAGTGAGAGACAAGGGCAGCTAAGAGGTTGGGGACAAGAATCTTGGCTCAAAATCTAAAGCAGGTACTTGCAGGGGGGAAGCCTGCCCAACTACTAGGAGGGAAACCCCAGAAGTAGAGGAACCAGAAGCAGGCCCCAGCTCATCAGGGGAGGGAGCTGAGGTATGTTCCCTTGAGCTTGGACATATTGGACCCTCAAGGGAGCCCTTTCTGCAGGATCAAGCCAAGGCAGGACCAATCAAGCCAGTCCATCAAAATGTCAATAAGGATGTGGTTAAAGTTAATGGGGTCCCAGTGGAGGGAAGGAGCAAAGGTACTAGGCCTTATTAGATAATTAAGGGGGATCTGCTATATAGCATAACCTGTATACAGGACCAAGAGGTGGAACAACTTTTGGTACCTCAAAAACACTGGAAGGCAGTACTGGATTTAGTGCGCAGTCATTTGTTTGGGGGCACATCTGGGGGTAGACAAGACCCTGGACTGCATTCTATGGAGGTTCTTTTGGCCAGGGATCTACATGGAAGTCCAGAGATATTATGCTTTCTGCCCTGAATGTCAGTTATATGGGCCCAAACACACCTGAGGGCCCCATTGGAACCCCTACCCATCATTCCAAAGGCTCATGGACAAGCTATTACAGCCACATGCCAAGTTTGCACCTGCATATTTGGACAATGTTGTTGTCCACTGCTCAGACTCAGACACACACCTAGAGAAAATGAAGGCTGTGTTGGAGACCCAAAGGAGAGCTGGATTTACAGTGAACCCCGCTAAGTGTGCGATCGGACTAGATGAAGATAAATACCTCGGGTATATTGTGGGAAGTGGCGTAGTGAGGCCCAAACTCAACAAAATGGAAGCAATCCAAAATGGCCCCAACCAACCAAGAAGCAGCAGGTCAGGGCTTTCCTGGGACTGGTTGGATATTACTGCAGATTCATTCCCCACTTTGCTTCCAGGGCATACTCCTTGACCAACCTGACTAGAACCTGCAGCCCTGACATCGTAAAATGGACCACTGTGGCAGAAGAAGCTTTCACTAATCTGAAGATGGCCCACTGCTGTGCCCCAGCCCTCATAGCCCCCGATTTTAAGGAGGAGTTTATCCTGCAGACCGATGCCTCAGAAGTAGGGCTAGCGGCAGTGTTGTCACAAATGGTTGGGGAAGAACACTTGGTCTTATATCTCAGCAGGAAGCTCCTGCCAAGGGAACAAAAATATGCTGTGGTAGATCAGTAATGCCTTGCAGTAAACTGGGCTATGGAAAGCCTACATTACTACCTACTCGGGCGAAAGTTTATTGTTGTCACCAATCATGCACCCCTGCAATGGATGTATGGAAACAAGGACAGGAACATGGAAGTAACCAGGTGGTTCCTGTCCCTGCAGCCATTCTACTTCCACATGCAGCATAGATTGGGAATCCAGCTTGGAATGCAGACAGTTTGTCAAGGGTGCACTATTTTCGGGCCCAAGTAGCCCAACCCCAAGGTGTTGAGCAGGCGAAGGGGATTTGTGGTAAGGTCAGGCCAGAAGGCTGCTGCAGAGTGGGAGAAAGGCAGCCCCCAAAGGGTAAAAGACCTGCTGAATAGAAACAGAGGGTGTCAGGACAATTAGAAGCAGCTAGGAGGGAGCTGGCTCAGGCAGCCTGGGGCCAGCTGACTCCACTGCTGGCTTGCTGGAGGCCTTTAAAAGCTTCCACAGCTGGAAGCTGGGAGAGTGAGAGGATGGAGAAAGGGACAGCAATTGAGAGTCTCCTCTAAAGCTGAACTAGTTTACTGATAAACAGCAGGGGAGGGAGTCCCAGGAAGAGAGGCTTCAATCCCTACCCCAGAAACCAGCTGCAAGCCCTGACCCATGGGGAAGGGGGGTGAGAGGCTGGCTCAAACAGTGGCCTGGATAAGAGGGGCCCTTGCCACAGTATCTTTCTAACCTAGGGTAAGACTTTCTAAAGTTCTCAGCAGAGGCCTAATTCTGTTCCCATTTAGAACTGTAAAATTCCCTGGTAAGTAGTTTACAAGATTGTGCAATGTGGCCGTGTTACCATTGTGATGGGGTTCTAGTATACGATGCAGAAAGTTCCTCTTTAAAGTTTAAGATCATTGAACTTCCAACCACATAAACAGATTGGTTCACTGGCAATTCCTGGGAACTGAGCCAGGCAAGGTGTACAATGCACATCCCTTTATTTGTATTCAAGACTACTTTGCTATTACCTTCAGTTATATAGGTGTAATTTACATAAGTGGATCTTACATTAAGGGTAGAAGGAATAATAATTTCCACCAGTGAAAAATCACAACTTCCCAGTCTAGTGTTGGTATGGCTCTATCAAGACCAAACATTAATTCCTAGTATCAGGGCAAATTCTCAATGCAGACAAGGCTTTAAACAATAGCCCTCTCCCTCTTCTTCCCCCCCCCCCTTCTTCATTGTGTGCCTATCAACTGGAAAGGCAAATCATACTTTTTCCCCATCATTCTTATCTTTTTACCAAATTCTTTCTGTGTCTGTCTTAAAAACCTCTCTTAAAGCCTTGATCTGCAGGGCTGAGCGGTGATGTGTGAATGACACCATAATTACTAGATAAGCCAAGGCTATTAATTTAACATGTTGAAATCTCACCTCAGGACCCAAACCTATTGTTTCTTTCACTGCAATTTCTCAAGGTTACTGCATCCCACTGTGAGGTCTTGACAGAATTAGCATGTGATCTGTGGCTCAGTCTTTATAAAATATCTAGCACAATCAGATTCCTGTGTGCAGCACAGTGTATTATGCTCTTGCCTCCTTGTAATATCATTCATTGTTTCATTTGCCCTTCCTAGGCTTCTCAGGGTTATGACATTAAAGCTTAATGAAGCATTCATTCTCAATCATCAAGAAGCTATTTAAGAATGCCATCATTCAAATGAGCTTTGCAGATCACTTAATATCATTCATTCTCCTTGAGGAAGATTTCCTAGGAAAAATGGTCAAGTGTCAGAGCACCAATGGCTTGATAGTTGCATGATCAATATTACCTCTAGATCTGAAAGCAAATATTAACCAAGTCTGTGAGACTCTGCACCTCATAGTCACAAGGGTGATACATAATTATGTATGTTTTGTACAAAGTATGCCTTGTGAGGTATCATTCTAAAAGTCTTAATCTCTTAAACATTAATATCTTGGTGGATTGTATGTGCTCTCATTGTATACATATTCTTCATATAACATCTTGGTGGATTGTAATTTTTGCTATATATGTGCCACTGAATCATAGGCTGTGCATAGGCCTAACTCTATCTCCTTTTAATGAAGAAAGAAAAGTTGGGCACAGTCTAAGCTGTTGTGAAAATCTAACCTCTTCTAGAGAGTAAAGTCTTTGGGGAAGGTCATTTCTCATTGTATGTGCCAATAAATTGCCTTGCATGTATGCAGTAGTTCCTCTGAGGATCTCAGTGTTTTGCAAAGATTAAGCCTCAACATTCTTTTGAGGCAGAGATGGATTTAATCCTTTGTCCTGGACTGACTAAAATGTGTCTGTGTCCAATATACACTGAAAAGTAGTACAAATCTTGGTATCAACTTGCAGCAGGTTGCCAAGATAGTTCAGTCACATTGAGTAAGCAAGTGACAGTGCTTCATATCCATACATGAATGTGTTATACTCTAAGGCAGTACTTGAACTCTAAGAGGAATTGGTGGTATTCATCAAATAATAATCGTATAGATTTAGACTGACTACTTCAGCCTTTTCTCTACTTTTTCTCCCCCTAACACCAGTGATGGCTACGGGAACAACAGTCTGACTTCAACAGACAAGTTTAAAAAAGCTTTAGGGGGTAGCCAAGTTAGTCTGTACAGGATAAACTTAAACAATAAATAATCTGGTGGCACTTTAAAGACTAACAAAGCAGATAGCCTATTGGAAAAACAACCAAATAAGCATCACATGTATTATATTCCTTTCATTGCTCTATCCCATTCATATCTTTCCAGTTGTAGATCTTTTGATTTTGAAATGCCTACCACAATGTGGATATTACTAGAAAGAATCAGCAATAATGACACTGTTCACCTGATCACAAGGTTGTGCAGGAAAACATAGCAAAGTACACAATGAATCTAATAAAAAGGAAGGCCATTTTTGAAAACTCTAGAAAGAGAATAAAATGTTCTTCCAATGACTGTATATTGGCATTTGTATACTGTGATGTATCTAGACTAGACAAGTTGAACCTCCCTAGTCTGGCCCTCTCTGATCCAGCAATATCCATGGTCCAGCATGATTTTAGTTAGCTGGATGTTCACTTATCATGACTGTGGCCAAATTTCCCGTGGTCCCATCAAGTTTGTTTACAGCCACCAGTCCTGGGTCTCAGTGTTTTGTCCTCTTATTTAGCTCTAATTAATCCATAAATGTCTTCTAAGTGCCCAGGAAGCAGTGGTAATGCTGCTAGATAATATTGTCCTCCCAAGGTTCAGCATCGGTCATGTATCAAAGGTACCAGACTAGAGAGGTTCAACCTGTAGTAAATATGACAGTGGTATGAATTAGGAAAATTCTGTATATTTTACAAATGGACTAACTGAAGACAATAGTTAAGGATACACTAGAAACAGAAAACCATGAAAACCAAGGACTGGGTTCAATATCTTGGGGTCCATCTCACACAGAACTGGCTCGAGCCCCCACCCAATAATCTGGGAAATTCATACACCCCTGGGCGCCTCTGAGAGGCAATGCTTCTCCACTCACAAGCACAGAGTCTAAGCGTAGGAAAGAAACATTTAATGAAACAGAGAGAGAAGTCATACAGCATTAACTTGGGGAAAATACCACAAACAGAGTTCATAACCCAAACATGAGCTAAGCCGTCCCCCCATCCCCAGCCAAGAATCGTCCGAAGAGTCTGACACCCCAAAAGTGTCCCTGGTCAGTGCCACACAGAGTCCAAAAGTTCACCCACAGGGTTTCACCCCCCAACCTGGGTAGAAATGGGGGTGGGAGGATAGATAGGGGGCACTTTACAATACTCCACCATGCTCACTCAGCCACGCTCCACCAGCTGTCTCATCCAATGCCAGCGGATGCTCTGCTGGTCACCTGCCGCTGCTCCTACCAGCCACTTGTCACCACCCCTCACCTGCCGCCACTCCGCACTGTGCCGCTGGTCATCGCTCCTTGACTGCCATCGCTTCACTGGCTGCAATGGGTCTGGCTCTCAGCCAAACCAGTGATTTCAGCTCTCAGTGATTTCAACTCTTTAGCCACCAGCTGGACTACGAAAGGAATCCAGCTTCCACTGGACTAGCAGAAAGACTCCTCATGAAGTCTGCTTTAGGTCTGTCCTTAAAACAAAGGGGGAAAGGGACAGGTTGGGCCAGTCTTACAGTTCACACCTAATAGGTGTGAAGCAGGCTGACTCAAGTCCTTTAGCTCTTCCCCCCAGCTCAGTTCACTCAACTCTGGAAGGGGGGAGGCTTGTTCGTCAGAGACCTCTTACCATGATGGTGGTGTCTCTCCTGCAAGCACTGGTGGCATGTTTTACAGTTCTCACATTTAGGGGTAGCATGATTAGTGACCCCCAAATTAGTTACAATTATCCACTTTCCATTCCAACACTGACCCTCCATCAGCCCTGGCTGAATGAAATTTACATAGCCACACCTCATATTCTCTCCCCATCCTGGCATGAGCTGTATTTACATATCAACAGTTAATTATCTTGCAGAGCTAAACAATTGTAGCAGGCACACTCACCCCTCCTTTTAGCTGGCTGATAGCAAGCAGCAGTTCAGTCCCTGCTTACATTTCTAATCCACTGATCTAACTACATAACATACAGTTTTTTAAAACAAAAGTAAGGAAATATTGCCATGTTACTTCCAACTTCCTCGACAAGTCTATATCTACACACATATTAGAATCTTCTTTTAAGTTCATATAATTTATGCAATATGTTGATGGAGAGCAAATGTTTTACATGATTCCTCCTTTGCTTTTTTAAACTTACATATGCTTTTAGTACACTTGGGAGTTATACTCAATTATGAAACAAAGTAATAAAACACAGATGTTACTGGTATTGCTGCTGTTTTGGATTGTCTCAAAGTTCATGGAAAATATAGAGCTTTGCTAGTTTTAAAGGAAATCATTCTACATGCTTGGGCTGTTACCTTCAATTACAGGTAACTTATTTGAGTTTTTCTGCAAGTACAAAGCCAAGGCATCAGCTGTTGAAAGTCAACATACCTCCATTAACTTCAGAGGAGCCATAGTTGCTTATACCAGCTGAGGATCTCGTTCATTAGCTATAGTCTACATACTGTAGATGTTAATTTCTCTAAGTGTTATAAAGATGAATCAAAATTGTGGAAAGTGTACCAGCACTCTTAAGTTTTAATTCAGATCCAAGTTTTGCTGCTTCTCTGTTTCATTGATGGATTGAACAAAAAAAAAATCTAGCTCCATTCTTGAACAAATTTCTCTATTATAAATATTTCTATTTCTGAAATGATATCCTAAGCTAAATTCTGCTCTCATTCGAGCATATGCAATCCCAACTGACACCAATGGGAGCTGTATAGGCCATCCTCTCTAAGTCCAGATACATTCCAAAAACCTTGGACTTAATAGTGAAACAACTTAAAGTGGGGGATTTTTTTCCCGTGGCCGACTTCCATTTGAGCAAATTGGGTTTTCTTTCTTTGCGCGATTAACAGCAGGGTATGGGAGGATTTATAACATCAGTTCCTGCAAACATCAACAATTTTAGTGTGGAATGGATGTATACTGGTGCGACTTATAGCAGGGATGCCTTGCACACATAAAAGCAAGAGCCTGCAACATCCGTTATAGAAAAATTTCATTTGAATATTTTAGCTTGCATAGTTTACTGATACGTTCCAAGTATTTTAACAGTAAGAAAACATTGTTTATTTCCATGAAACATTCCCCTATACCATATGGTCAATCCTACCAACAAATACTATTTTGAGAAGGGATGTTTTCCAGTCTTCATACCTGATGATAGTAATTTGTGAAACTTTCCATATACACTAGATTTCCTACTTCACCTGATCAAACTATTATAGATTATCAAAACGATTGCTTTATATCAAAATGATTGCTTTAAAGATAAGTGTGAAAGAAGAAATTGCATGTTTTAGGGCAGAAAATCCCATTTTGTGTCCTAGTATGGAACAGGAGATTCACCAACACTCTCCAAGAATAAGGGATGACATTCCACAAGTTTTAGAAATGTACCTTAATTTTGGAAACCACTGGACCACTCCTTTAATAACAGGAGAGAAATGTCATTTGGGGCCAGATGATTAACAGCAGTCTACCCTCAAGTGTAACAATGGATTGGTTTTCTGTAACAGCAAAGATTTTTAGAATAAAATAAAACAATTGAAAATCAGACTTAAAATATAATTCCAATGACATTCCACATTTATGAATTAGACAACTAAAGACCACAGCAGGAAATTGGCAAAAATTGGGAAACTTTTTTGTTTTACTTCAAAAAGGGTGCATCATTAAAAATGAGCCTTTACCTTCAGTCACACACTGCCAAATGGTCACAGTTATTGGCTAAAAGATCATGAAGCTGACAGAATACATTCTTTGACAGTTGCTACTGTGAACTGTTGCTCAATCTTATTCAAAGACTATAAAAAAAATCATTGTGGCCTTTGACTTTGGCAAGTAGTACTCACTGTATGTGATGGTGAATGTTTGGATTTTTTATTTCATTTTAACTGGACAAGCAGTTTCCACAATATATTGTACAACATAGCTAATATCAGCTTCATTTCACTTCCCCTTAGCTTACATAACCTAGAGGAGGAGTAGCATTTTAGTCTATACATTTGCTTGCATTATCCCACATCTCAAGTGACGGATGTACACAAGTTTTTTTGCTGACCTATGGGTATGGTTATTTTCTCCCTAAAGATTACCCCTCTTCCATTTGAGGAATCCAAGAATCTTTGTTGCACAGACACACTTAGACATAGCTGTCCAATTGAATTGATTTAATATACGCAATCTGCCAACAAATATGAACAAAACATCCTTCCCTTATAACCACTAATAAAAAAAAACCCCTTTCCATTTAGACTAGTTTAAACAACTTCACATTTCCAGAAATGTAAATCAATAGTTACTTGTGTGAAAATGCATTTAAAAAACATTCACGTTGTCATTTCGTTACTCTCTTTTTTTTTATTACAATTTGCAATACATATCTCCATGAAGAAAATGTAAGACGACAGCATTTCCTTTGAGGAGGTGCCTTTGAGATGCTTCTTATTCAGTATAACACTGACCACACTGCATGTATTTAGTATTAATGTGCCATTTGCATTTTATTTCTACGGTTGCTCTATTGTTAAGCTTGAGTTAATTAACTCTTAAAGTGTGGACATAATGTTATTTGCAGTTCCTCTGCATTAATTCAAAAGTCAGAGTAATGAGTTAACAAAACACATAAGAAATTTATGGAAGTAACAAAAGATCCACTGCCAAGCCTCCTTAGGTA
Organism: Pelodiscus sinensis; assembly: GCF_052426305.1. NCBI lineage: Eukaryota > Metazoa > Chordata > Testudines > Trionychidae > Pelodiscus > Pelodiscus sinensis. The sequence continues at coordinate 70,865,961 of NC_143057.1, forward strand.
AAAGACACTGAAAGCAAAGGGCCCAATTTTGAGGAAGGATTGACACTGCTATTGAAAATACTTATGCACATGGTTAAAGTTAAGCAGCAGTTCATGTCCCAGTCTCCTTAAATCTTCTTAATACAGTATCATGTTAGTACGTATTGTAGTTTGGAATTACATTGCAATAGGACTTCCACACCTGCTTAAATGAATATGAAATAAATAATATCCAGCTTTATACAGCTCAAGTGATTTCCTGGAGAACAATGAACTTCAGCATGTGCCAAAAAAGGATAACAATACTTGGCCATAGCCTTGATAGAAAATCTTTTTAGTAATCAGTCAATATTCCTTTCCCCGTCTTATCCCCCATACCAAGAGGACACATTTCTAGTTATGACATTACTTAAGACTGAGGGACCTGATGTACTTACACTACATCACATGTATGCATGTTTGTGTGATATCTTGAATGTCATTTGGGAAACTGTTCATATAGCATTTTCTCTTTTAGCTTAGCAAAGTATAAAAAAGCAATTCACTATATGTAGTCACACTCCTCTTCCACAGGAGCAAAGAGAAAACTGGTCTTTTGTTCTAACTGTCTTTGCAGTGACAGTGAAAGCCATGTAAGGTCTTACATCCTGATACCATTAAGACCTTTTAGCACATGCCATACTATAGTGTTTAAAATAAAACAAAAACCTCAGGGTTGAAAGGCACAGTTTGACCTTTGGGCTGACTTTTAAAAAAATTTAGACAATTAATGAAGAGGCCATGCATTTCAAATAAAAACTGAGTGATAAAACTGAATTAAGTCCCCTTGCCCTGTTGATTCAGTCCTTGCTGTTCCACGTTGTTGACAAAACAAACGTCATGATTTTTTAAAAAAATCATACAGGTATATTGATGACTTCAATGGAACCCACTTATAATGACATCAGGTTTCAGGTTACAAAACTACCTCCATTTGGAAGAAGTAGAATGAAAGCCCTGAATTATTTCTGAACAATGTACCATGTCATCTGCAGTTCTAATTATAATGTATCACTGCTTTGAGAGAAGTTGTTCTCTGGAGGAGAAAAAGTGAATATAAAAATTATATAGTAGTGCTATATCATCTTTTCAAGAGTATTTTATTGTTCCCATATATTTCATTGGTGAGATAAGTTTAGAATGATATTTGTCATGTGTCTAACAGTGTTTTAATTTGTATGTCTCTATGTTACATCTAAGTCTTCAGGCCAAGTTAATCACTGGTATAATTCCACTGACTTCAATGAAATTACCACACAGATGAACTTGGCTAGCTGTGTGTGAGGTTCTCTTGTGGTGACTGAATGAACTCAAACAGTAATTTAGGTGACAAAGTCAATTTAAGTGTATGCTATGTAAGTGCCAGAAAATCTCCCTAGGCAGATATCTTGGGATTTATGAACACTGAAGAAAGAAAGGAAGAGACATGAATACTTACCCAAAAGAAGTTACATTTCAGTTGTTTTAAATCCCTCCAAATGAGTATTTATTCAAATACTGAAGCAATCTGAACAGGCTATAGACCTCATACCAGAACAAAGAAAAGTCTTAGCTGCATTCAATTCAATTCAGAATAATGTAGGGGGTTAAACTGGCCAGAATAAAGTAAGTACTTTCACAAGCACCACCTACAAGCCAAGACTTGGCCACTTGACAGACTAAAATGATGTGTGAATCACAAGACATTGGGCAGATGTAAAAAAATACCATCATACACCATTTACTTGTATTCTCAGGCTTGGTAACTCATTCATTGTTCATTAATCTAATAGTAAAAAGGGAGGATAAAAAAGAGCACTCATTTAGTACAAAATTGAGATGTTGAGAACAAAATTAAATCAAGGAATCAAAGAACATAGAAGAGAAGAAATCCTTACATTTCCTAGACATCAATGCCTGGAGTCTGGTGACAGATTGGAATTGCTCAATCTTGCAGTCATTATTGAAAGCTAGTTGGATGATTCACCAATTTTAACATTCTAGTCATGTGTTTATAATCTGTTTGGCACAGAGGATAAATGGACATAAATCAGACATCAAGAAAGGTAACATCCAAAAACTAGTAAGAGAACACTTTAAGGTTAAAGGGAGGTTAAAGTGTTCTCCTACTAGTTTTTGGATGTTACCTTTCTGGACACTCAGTAACTAATTTAAAAATAGCCATCCTTTTACAAAAACCTTCAAAACCAGACTACAAAGAGAAACAGCAGAACTTGCAATTCATTAGCAAATTTAACGTGATCAAATTAGGACTGAATAAGGACTTAGAATAATTATAAACAACTTTTAAAAATGAGCACTCTCGTAGTACCATAGGGTACGTCTAGACTACAGGCTTCTGTCGACAGAAGTTTTGTCGAAAGATACCGTTGACAAAACTTCTGTCGACAAAGAGCGTCTAGACTACATTGAGATCTGTCGACAAAGCAAGCTGCTTTTGTCGACATGGTAGTGTAGACGCAAAGGACAGTTTACATTCAATAACACCTTCTGTCGACAGAAACTCTGTCGACAGAAGGTGTTATGCCTCGTAAAATGAGGTTTACCAGCGTCGACAAAACTGCTGAGTTCTGTCGACGTTATGTCGACAGAACTCAGCGGTAGTGTAGACGCAGGTATAGTTTTGTCGACAAAAGTCCACTTTTGTCGACAAAACTCTGTAGTCTAGACACACCCATAGAGACCAACAAACATATAGAGTATTTAGAGAGAGTATCATGAGTTTTTGTTTGCAAAACCCACTTTTTCAGATGAGATCAAGTCTCTTAAGGTACCACAGATCTATTTGTTTTTAAAAGTGTTTTTTAAAGTTACAGACTAATATGGAGCTGCTAAAGACAGTCTGACTTACCTGGAGAATGAGGAAAGTGTTAAACAACTGGAGATGCACCTGAGGGAGGGGGCTTGGGGCAGCCAGCCAATAAAAATGCAGATAGGAATTTCAAACAGAGAGAGAAGGTTTTTTCTTCTTCTTCTCTTCTTTGTTTGAGACCAGAGCAGTTTTTTCCAGGTACGGAGGGAGACGGGCTTTCCCAGAAATGGACTTCTTGAAATATGTTAGTAGGGAAAAGTTTAGATAGTTCATCAGGTTTTATTTTTTTCCTTGTTTAGGGGGTTTGGAAATCATGTCTAAGCAAGTTAATTGTTCTTCTCTTTGTAACTAAGGATTATAACCAAGGGATTTCCCCGAGACTATTTCACTCCATAGCTTTTTAACACCCAGTCATTTACTTTGCTTGAAACAAGTAGTTTTGCTTTGATAATAAAAGTGTTTTCCTTTTTGTTTTGATTAACCAGTATTGGTTGATTGTTGTGTCTTTAAGCCTGTATGCATAAATCGTCCAGGAGGAGCAGAGCCCATTGTTCTCTGCTGATTCCCTCTGTTTGTTTTCCCAACTCCAAGAAAAACAGAGGTTGGGGCGGTGGGAGAGCTTTGCCTTAGGGAGGGGATTGTCAAGTAATCTCTTCCCAAGAAAAAGTTTTATTTTATATTTTCTTTTACTCACTTAGGTAGTGGTAGCGAACGAATCAGTCTGTCTTTTTGGATCTCAGGGAGACTGAGACCAGACAAGTTTTAAAAAAGTGGCTTTTAAAAAAAAAAAAAAAAAAAAAAAAAAACCTTCCCTGCATCTAGACTGCTGCTGTGTTCTTTCGAAAGTAAATCAAAAAACGTGGCAGTTTTTTCAACTGCAGAAAACCTTGTTTTACGAGGAAGAATGCAGCAAAAGAAGCTACATAATGCAAACTGTGCTTTTTTGAAAGAGAGCATCCAGACTGCCTCGGTGCTCTCTTTCGAAAAAGCAAGCTGCTTGCTTTTTTGAAAGTATTGGTTGTAGTCTTGGCACCCTTTTTCAAAAGAGACTTTTTCAAAAGTATCTTTCGAAAAAGCCTCTTTCAAAAGAGGTTTGCAGTCTAGACATAGCCTGGGAGTCACAGAGACAGGTTTTACAGAGTTTATTCTATTAGCCAGCTCCCCATTTCTGTACTCGGAGTGTCACATTGGGGAACTAAGTCATGACAAATGGCTATGCCTCTGAGACTTTTAGAATGACTGTGTCACCATAAAGGCAATTTTCCCTCTCTTGGCAGTCAGATCTCTCAATAGTGTGGGGAGTCTTGCAGGGTAGCTGCCCAACTATAACATACCTGCTTAGAAGGTAGACAGTCCCTCAGTTTCTGTGGTTTATCAATATGACATTTTCCATGAGTAATGATATACATACCATCATAACCCCAATCCATAATGGAACACAACATAAAACAAAGTTCCAACCTCTCTACCTACAACTATATAAAAAAATAAGACTAAAAATGTCAAGCATTTTGCTGTATTAACCAAAATTGTTCTTGACAACCATTTTTAACAGGAATAGCCAACACCATTTGATGCTGTAACATGGACACATCTTATCAGGCTGGCAACATTATGCCACTAAATACTACAGTGCAGCAATTTGTTAGAAAGATATAGCAATAATTTAGGGATCCCAAATTAAAACTACACCTTTTCCATCCTTCCTTGCAACTGGAAACTAGACGATTCCAAGTATGAACACTGGAGATTCATGATTTCAACATCATTCCTACATCTACCTTATGCAGCTTTCTGTGACAAGATATCAGTTTAGAGTTTAAAAGTTGTTACAATGTATATAGGCTACGTCTACACTGGCATGATTTTCCAGAAATGCTTTTAACGGAAAAGTTTTCCGTTAAAAGTATTTTTGGAAAAGCGTCTGTGGCCAATCTAGACGCGCTTTTCCGCAAAAAAGCCCCGATTGCCATTTTCGCGATCGGGGCTTTTTTTTTGCGGAAAACAAATCTCTGCTGTCTGCACTGGCCCTTTTGCACAAACGTTTTTCGGAAAAAGACTTTTGCCCGAACGGGAGCAGCATAATATTTCCGCAAAAGCATTGACAGTTTTACATGAGCTCGTCAGTGCTTTTGCGGAAATTCAAGCGGCCAGTATAGACACAGCCTATCTGTTTATAGTCTTGAAATTTAAGATTGAAAAATGAGTTTGCCATGATGATGTAAAGTTCATCTTCTGCTTACTATGGGTGGAATTTTCAAAACTGCATGAGTTATGCACTCTGAGACCAGGAATCAAGAGTCATTTACCAAGACTCAAGGTGATACAGAATACAAGGATCAGAAGGCTAGAACAGTTAAACAACAGACCAGCACAGTATATGGCATGGTGAAGCCCAGATGTACGAAGTCCTGTTTCCTCTTCTGGCTTAAGTAAAGATTGCAGCCTGATCTGGAGTCTTAGAACACTCCCAAATAAGAGTGTAAGGGCTGGACTTGTGCCCAGTTGGGCTTCATAGATCCCAGCCCCCTGTGCTCATTGAACTGCCAGGTAGAGGATGGGCATACGATCAGTTCCCAGGGTCCCAGGTGCCAGACATGTATGATACCGAAATGCCAATGTCAGTTTTTAAAATGGGACACTGGATCCTCAGTAATGTACAGTAGATGCTTTTGAAAATTTTACCCTTAGTGCCTTTTGTAAATCTCACAATACTTCTTCAAAAAGATGCAGTGTTTACACGCCATTTCTCCTCCCCTCCCTTCCCAACACCAGTCTGCAAGCATTAGTGGATGTGCCCAGATGATGGAGTCTGGCCACATCTCAGATTTGCACTGTTATGTTCCATTTGGGTTACTGAGTGTCACTCAGGTAGCAGGAATACTAATACACACAGCAGTGCTGATTCAAATTAATTGCAAGCATAAATGTCTAAGAATATTCAAAACACTGATAAAATGATCATTGCTTGCTTGTTGAGAGTGTGCTTAGTACTGTAAGACATGATGGGGAAGCTACCCTTTGCTCCAAGAAGCTGCACGGAGGAGACAGGGGATATAAGGCTCCCCCCATTCCCTTGCCTGCCGTGGTTACCTGCCTTGGAAGCAGCAGTACAGATGTAGTCTCAGCACGGCCACTGTGCCCCTTTCTGGGAAGGTGAATGGAGTCTTTACTTTGAGCCTCAGTGTTCTAGGGAGTACAGCTGTTCAGGCCCACCTGCCGATGTGCACCACATCAGCTGTAGGGCTGTCATGGGGCATATTTCCACAACCCAGAACAAGACACACACAAGAAGAAATGGGGGTCATAACATCACTCAATCACAATCTGTCTCCAAGGCTGCTCCACAGGCATGGAGCTGACCCCAACATGAGGCTGGTGGCATAGCCACAGATTGCCTAAAGGCGAATCCAGTATAGATAAATAATGTACCACTAGAGCAGATGATGGGTTAACCTGAAAATTATGCAGAATTTTTTAATTATGCTTTTTAATTTCTGTACCGCTAAGAGGACTTGTGCAAGAAGCATAAATTTAGGGGGAGTTTTTATAAAGAACCATATCTGCAATAAGGAGAAAGCAGCATAAGAGCAGACATGAAAACAAGACAGAGGAAAATATACAAGAGAAAATGTAGTTCTGTGTGGTGAGGAAGTGTAGCCAATAACACTGGGGGGAAAGGAATTGGAAAAAAAATGAAAAGTGAGCTAATACAACAACAAAAAAACCACCTAAAATATATTTGCTCTCCTGGCATAAACAGAGCACCTGAAATATATATGAAATGATTCTAATAGCAATATTTTGACATCCACCTAATATAATGCTAGCAACTTATTACTATATTAGCATTTTTCGGTCATAACATAATGCTATAATGCAGTCTGACATAACACTAATTCAAAAGTGAGAATTTATTTGGAAATCAGTGCAGACTGAAAAATATGCAACCAGCGGCAACCTGTCTATTACCCCCATCTTTCTTTGGAAGTGTTCTTTACTGATGGTAAGAGAGCCTGCAGTGTCTTGATGTCATTGCTTGAACACTCTGCATGTAGAAAAGAGGCAATTTACACAGAGGTGAAAGCCCGTTGAGCAATATGTACATTGTTTATTCATTACATTTTAAAATCAGTTATTAGTATATATTTAATTCAAAAGACAAAATAAATTTTATATAAAACAGTTAAAATTAGTCTTATAGCAGATGCCATTAGAGGTAGAAATCAAGTATTTTCTGTAGAATTATTATTTTACTACTATATTTCCTGGACAGTGACTATTATTCACAAGTCAACATTGTGAATAGTTTCCACATAATGAGATCTGAGGAGCAATTTTTCTATAGGTATTGAAAAGGTAATAGCCGAGTTCTCTTGGATATCAAATGGTGTAATTTGCTGAATTCTTACTTTTCAATGGTAACCACTTTACTTAGAACAAAAAATACTGTGCAAATATTGTACTGTGGTGGACTGATATCACAGTAAACAGATGTTGATTTTTTTAAAAAGGTATCTATTGTATAAAAAGGTACAGGAAGGGAATGCTAGTCCTCAGTTGCCCTAAAAAAAAAAAAAAATCACATTTGGGGTGTGTCTACACAGCAGGGCTTAACTTAAAATAAGCTATGCAAATTGACCTAAGTCAATTTGCTTATTTTGAAACTGGGAGCATCTACACAGCACTTATTTTGAAATAGAGCACTCTTCCTCCGACTTCCCTTACTCCTCGTACAATGAGGGTTACAGGAGTCAGAGTAAGAAGTCATCCAGCTTGACAGTATTTCGACATTATTTCAAAATAACTGTGTAGACACACACTAAGTTATTTCAAAATAATGCTGCTGTGTAGACTAACTTTTTCTTCCAGAACATGTCTCTCCCATTACCTTGGAGAGATGCATCTACTGCAGCATCCCACTGTCAAAGCCACAAGCTGTCTCACACAGCATCTTTTTTTAAAAAAAGCTGACCAATGTCCCATTTCATAACATATCATGGGATTAGAGAGATTTTATGTTCCTTTTCTAACTCAGTATTCTGTTACGCACACCTTTAATAGTGCCTTTGTTCTACAGATACATGAGTAGAATTGTTTTGTTTTTATAAAATCAGGATTAACCTGGACACCACCTAACACAGCAAGCTTTTTCTTTTCTAAAGTCCTTCTCTCCCCCTCCTCCACCTTTAGGATTAAGCTTCCAATTTTGTACAGAAGACCCATTTAATTGTAAATCAATAGTAAGTATTATTTAGATATCTGAAGCAATAATTCCTGAAGATTATTATTACATACTCTATATTATTATGTACTGCAATAGAACAAACTCTTCCCCGGGTGTGACTAATAAATGATGTTTTCTTCTATAACTGGTCACAATCCACTAGGAATAACTGTTGGAAGCAAAGTTAATCTTTCTAAACTTAATTATGTGATGATAAAATAAGTGTAAGATTGTAAAATCTGAGAGTAAGTCTGTGTCTGCTTAGAACAAAAAACCTCAATATACTGGAGCATCAGTCTCCCTGTAGTCTTGATGCAAAGGTTGCAAGGTATAATGAAATTCTGTAGTACAGGATCCTTCCTCAGCAGCTAAGGAATCTTATGATGTCATGAGCTATGAAGCTGCTTCATGAGGTAGAGACCAAGTCCAGTTGGAAGTGAAGAGGGCCCTCCCTATCTGTGTCAACTCAGTATTGGTCCTAATAGCACACAGCCATCATACAGTACACAAGACTACAGGGTAATACGTCATTTCCCCCAATGAAATATATAGATAGGATTTGAGCCATAGTTTATGAACAGTTTTAGTTTAAGAAGTAAAATGTGACTTTCTAATTACGAATTTTGAAAAATAATCATGAGCTTAAAATAGGGATACACATAATTGTCCTAAATTAGTAAGGGATATGATGGTATATTGGGTCATTTAAAATATATGAATAAAGTTCCTTTGGAACCCTTTTCATTACAAACAAAATTACAGGCAGTTCCCGGGTTACGTACAAGATAGGGACTGTAGGTTTGTTCTTAAGTTGAATCTGTATGTAAGTCGGAACTGGCGTCCAGATTCAGCCACTGCTGAAACTGATCAGTTTCAACAGCGGCTGAATCTGGACGCCAGTTCTGACTTACATACAGATTCAACTTAAGAACCCCAGGCATCCCCAAGTCAGCTGCTGCTGAAACTGATCAGCGGCTGATTCCAGGAAGCCCGGGGCAGGGGCTTCCTGTAGTCAGCCACTGGTCAGTTTCAGCAGCGGCTGACTTGGGGATGCCTGGGGCAGAGCAGCTGGGGTGCTGCTGGGTTGCTCCAGTAGCGCCGCCACTCCTCGGCGCTACTGGACCAACCCAGCAGCACCCAAGCTGCTCTGCCCCAGGCGTTCTGATTCAGCCGCTGCTGAAACTGACCAGCAGTGGCTGAATCAGGACGCCTGGGGCAGAGCAGCTGGGGTGCTGCTGGGTTGGTCCAGTAGCGCCCAGAGCAGCGCTACGGGACCAACCGGCAGCGCCCCAGCTGCTGTACCACAGGCGTCCGGAGCAAAGCCACGGAGCACGGGGGCAGCGGGACAGCCCAGACATGCCGTGGCTGTCCTGCTGCTCTCGGGCTCTGCCGCTTTGCTTCCTCTCCCTGGTCTGCTGGAGACCAGGGAGACGGGCCCCATTCGTAACTGCGGATCCGACATAAGTCGGATCTGCGTAACTCGGGGACTGCCTGTATACATCTATTGACTTAACAGATCTAAAGAAATATGTCAATAAATACAATGAGAGTGGAATCTATTCACATTCCTACTGAAATCAAAGACAAGATTCCCATTGACTTCAGAAGAACTTGGATGCATCCATGTTATCTGACAAGTTACAGATACAGGTTGGACCTCTCTGGTCCAGCAACCTTGGGACCTGAGTGGTCCCAAAGGACAGAATTTGTGGGACCAGGGGAGGTGAAGCCTCCAGCTCTTCCGCAGCTCACCTCCAGGCCACCAGCCCAGGCAGTGTGCTATCCCCATCCATTGGTGGGAATTGTAGTCTCTGGGGCTAGATTGCAGCACACAGGATCTTCCCAGAGAATAAGCAGAGGCACCTTTAGTAAGGGGACTACACTTAATACAGATATTGCTTCTGTTTTTAAATAAACCCACTCAAACACTCTCTATGGTTGTTTCCTTTGAAAAAATTATTGATAAAAAATGATTAATGAAGGCAGCATGGAAAAAGCATAATATTTTTTATAAATGAGCAAAAGGTATATATTTTCCCTGATGTAGCCAAGGCCAACATGCTTATAGGGAGAAAAATGCTCTGTGAAGATGTTCTCTCTTTCTGAGTTCTAACATTGACTATTTCCTGTACAACTGCAATTGTGTCCAAGGAAAGAAAAAAGCAAATTGTTTTATTCAGACCAAGTGAAGGTCTTGTTGATGTCAAAGACACAGAGAAAGAATGGCGTGCTATTTCACACATTTTCCAAAACCTATGTTGTCTAGTTTGCTAATTTTTGCTTACAGCTGTTTGTTACTTGCTAAAATAATTCAATTCTGCATTTGGGAACGAAATAGCAGCTTAAAATTACTTACACTTTAACTACTACATTTCTATTTTGTGGTTTTTTTTAAAGATGCCAACTCCTTTGTCTTTCCTTCCCTTTCTCTTTTCCTTACCCCACTGATAACGTTATCCTGAATATAGTAGAAAATTCTCCTCTTTTGTGAACAATTTTATTGAATGTAATTACAGATACGTAAGCTTATTTTTGTCCCGAATGCTTTTTACCTTTATGACATTTTCTTAAGAGATAAATTAAAAGTGTCGCAAACTTCAAAGATGTTGGCATCATCATTAAGTGCAACATGATGTAGCCATTCTAATCTCTCTCAGTTCACTGCACACTGAATGTGCCCAAGCCCTAAACCCAGATGTGTAAAGTATACACCAGTGTTTCTCCTCTGGAAAGCCATTAACCTTCATTCTTGTGTCTGACTCATTAAGGACACTATCATCATTACACTCATTCAGAAATAGGTAAGTGGGATATCAAGAGTAAGAAGGTGAGTACTCACCCCCTTGCCCAGCACCTTATTCTGGTGGTTTGGGAATTAGCTCTTTTCCAGCTCCTTTCCCCCCTGTGGGTGGTGTCCCCGCTCTCTGTTAATTGTCTGCCTTCTCAGTTTAGGCCTGCCAGTTCTTAGCCTAAACACTTGCTTCAGTAGCTCACTGCAGTGCCCAATCTGTCCCCTTACTCCAGGGGCATACTGCAGTCTTATTTGTCCACTTTTATCACTGGCAACAGGAGGACATCCAGGTCCTCCCACTCCTCTTGGCTCTTACCCACAGACTCACTAGTGGCAGCCATCTGCTGCCCTCCTGCTATTCTTCTTCTCTAGGCCACTTCCACATAGCCCAAGCATCTTCCAGGCCAGTGTTTATCAAAGTGGACCATACGCCTGTCTCACTCCTCTGCCACTTCCTGTGGCTCCCCTTGAATGGAAATGGCAAACTGGAGCCAATGGGAGCTGTGAGGCTCTGTGGCTAGGGTAAACAAAGCAGTGTGGGCCTGCTAGCAGCTTTCCCAAAGTGGGCCAACAGCCCCCTTTGAGGAACCCTATTTTAGGCCCTTCCACATCTGGCTAGAACTCCCCCTACTGCCCTGCCCAGCACTCTTTTACCTAGGTCCTTCTAGGCAGCCAATCAATCTCCTTCCAGCTCTAGGGACAGACTGCCCCCGATTTACTAAGCAGCCCCTTTTTACGTCCAGGTAGTCAATCTCAGTGGCATGATCAGCACACTGGGTAACACTGGCTGCCTCAGCAAACCTCTTCCTTATGGGCTTCCAACAAGCCATTTAGTAATTGTAGGGCTCTGTGCAGGCTCCCCTTGGCTTGCTTTAGCCCCTCCTGCTTTTGAATAGGCAGCAACGTTACTATACTAACATTTTACTATTTTCAGTAGTTTAACAATGAATGTAAACCAATTACAATCAGCAGTTTTTATCCCAGACATAGGCACTTAACACATCACAAGTGAGTAAGTAAGTCTTTGACAGCCCTACCAGGCCTCTAGAATATATTGCAATCACACCAGAAGAACAGATTGGGAAGATTGGTCTTAGACAATTTCTCCTTTGCTCCCAAGCTTCAGAAACTCTTCTTCAAAGTGCCCCACAAGGCATTTTTATAATGAAAATTGTTCACACAAACACTCATCAAAACTGATTGATAGTAACTAAGCAAACATGAAAAATGCTTTGCTTTGAAACTTTATTGATCCAGGGTGCATAAAAAGCAATGAGTTCTTCAATCTGATTTTTCTATTTAAGTTAAAAATATTGTCGTCTTTGTACAAATAAAATCTTATTGAAATTCTATTTGAAATTATGACAACCTATGTTTAAGCCCCCAACTATTATCTAGCAAAATCATTTAATAAAAAATATGCAGAATGAGTGAACCCTCCTCGAATGATAATCAGATTATTTAAAAATCAACACCAGTTATACCGATTCAGGGGGAGACTCATGGCTTAGGAGGATGTCACTATATTTTTCACTGCATTAAGTGTCTATTTGTTTAGGTTGTACAACTGAACAAATGGTGATGTTTATATTTTTCCAGATTGAAAGTATCTATATTTGTGTTGCAAATTTATCTTACTTTGGGATTTCAATGTAGCTAGCAGGTGCAGATATATACAATATTGTCTTCATTTGGCCTAGTTTATTCAAAGAGGAAAAGAAACCAACTAGGAGTTGAAAAGCAAGAGAATGTTTTTTCCCCCCCTTTCTCCCACTCTATGCAACAGAGGCAAGTGGCAGAGGATAAGATCTAATTCTAAAGTCTGGAAATATGTGGGGGCAGATTTTAAAGCATTTAAGCTGCTGAAATTCAGATCAATACCTAGTGAGATTTTCAAAAGCACTTTGCTGATTTCAGTAGGAGTTACGCACCCAAACTATTTTGGAACCCTTGGTAATCCTTTTAGCACCTTTGAAAATCTGGCTCATAGTGATTAGAAAAACATGAGTGCATGAACTGCAGTTAAACCATCCTTTGTTTAATAAACCAATTAGTTTTAAATGCAAAACAGTTTATACTTGTATTTGTTCTTATGTATCCAACACTTTTAAAAGGTAATTTAATAATTAAAAAGCAAATTACGCTAAAATACTATTTTGTATATTTAACTGAATGATAATTTCTAACCCTCAAATGCAGTTTGGCACTAATCCTGGGTTTAAAAAAAAATCTAGCAAATAAGAAATGCCCCCTTCACCTTTTCAAGCTAATAAAAATAAAAATTAAGAATTTGAAAATATGCATGTTAAGCTATACATTTATAAAATCCACATGTATGGATATTTTATATCCTCCTGTCTATCAAAAAATGGTATCAAACAGTGTAAATGTTATAACTGTTTGTAAAGTAAAACTTTCTAATGGTTATAAGTGATTAAAATCTATTATTTAAATCAAGGTTTCCTGCAAGTTTATTTAAATTACTAGAATTTACATCAATCCACCTTGCATTGAGCAAAACAAAGACTGTGCTAATATAAATTATTATGAGAATAAAGAAAAAGTACTTCTGGTAAAAAAAGGAAAAGCTAATATTTCAAAAGTGAAGATTTTCCGTGTGAGGAATTATATGAGACTTGTTTAAACATCTCTCTCTCAACATCTACAGATGTTGCTCCAAATCTCTCCAAACCTTTTCCTCACAGTTTCTTCACTCAAGCCTCGGTCTTCTTGCTATCCATGCTCCCCTTCTTCTCCACGCTTCTTCTTTCCCCTGTTCCTTTAACCTAGTTTCTGTTTTCCATTATGTTAGCTTTTTACTTGTTCAACATGTCTTTCTTCTTTCCCTTTGCACTCCTCTGCACTTATAGATCTGGCCCAACTAGAAGCAAGGTTACTGGGATATCTCATGAGATTTCCACTCTGTTTTTGGGTGCTTAGTTAAAAGATTTAGCTTTCATAAGTATCAGGGGATAGCCGTGTTATTCTGAATCTACATAAACAAGAAGTCCTGAGGCACCTTAAAGACTAACAACAGATTTATCGGAGCATAAGCTTTCATGGGCGAAGACCCACTTCATCAGATGCAGCTTCATCATTAGTTTTCATAGTCTATTTGAGGATCATTTCCAGTTCATCTCTGTAATTTGAGGCATATCAACATATTACTGAGCTTGTCTACATTTAAAACACTCCAGGAGCTCAGCTGCATCACTTCAGTATAGATGTTACCTATACTCATGGAAGGAGTTCTATCTTGAGCATAAGTACCCTCCCTGAGGGGTAGCAGATGGTTGACATAAGAACATTTATGTTGATGTAGTTGGTTAGGCCAGCTTAACAATGTTACTCAGAGGTGTGGATTTTTCAGTGGTATCCTATATACTATATTGACTATGATAGAGCCATCTGTATATTTTTCTTTTCTGTATTTGCTGTATATTCTCACTCTTTTGTCATTCTATTCAATTAAGAACCACAGGTTTTAGCTGGTAGAAAATTTTTGAGGTCAAGTAGCAAAAATATTGCTTTACTATTTTTGTTCCTAGTTGTCTTGGATTTTGGTTAAGATGTTGTTGACAGAATGTTATCAATCAGTATTAACACTGAATATCTATGAAGGTAAAGGTGGTTTTAAAGTAGAAACACTATATGGGTCCTCTTGATATATATATATTGTATTTCCAGAATGACCATTACTTTCACTAGGAGGGAACATGCATGCAGCAGGAGTAAATTAAATTTCTTAATGAGATGAGCAGCTGTGGTTAGTGCTGGGTGAACCTCACTAAATCTGATTTTGCCAACATCAGCACTACAATTCAGATTCTCTTTCAAAACTTATCAGAAACTCCAGAGCCTAATGAAACTGAACTCAGAGATTTTTTCAGTCATTCCAGATTTCTCCAGTTTTGGCACAACTATTGTCAAAATTTTTTTGCTGTGTTCAGTCTCTACTGCTTTGGTCAGTCCAGTATGAAGCTTTACATGCAGAAACATAACATGAAGCTATCTTAAAAAAGATTTTCCCAAATTGGTTTAAATTTTGATGATTCAGCCATGCTTTTATTTTATATCAAACAGTTCACTCATCTTTAATTATGAATTTATAAAAGTCTTGTTCTTAAAACCATTTTAATCTACATGTAATTGATGGCAATGGGAGGAGGAACTTCTGTGAATTTTGTGTTGGTGGGAAAAGTTAAGATTCAGCTCATCCTTAATGAAGAGGCACATGAACATGCTTTAAATCACCAATGGTCAACTTTTGTCGCATAAAACTCAGCTGCCTAAAGAAGTGGGTTTTGCCCACGAAAGTTCATGATCATATATATATATATTTGTTAGTCTCTAAGGGTGCATCTACATAGCACCCTTAGTTCGAAATAAGCTATGCAAATTGCTTAGCTTATTTCTAGTACATTTTGAAATAACTTGCTATTCCAAAATGCCCCTTAACCCTCGTGGAACAAGGGTTACTGGGATGTCAGAATAAGCCGCCTGTTATTTCGAAATCTATTTTGGAATAGCTATTTTGAGATACTTCTGATATCCCAAAATAGCTTCAGAGAGTAGATGTACCCTAGAGTGCCACAGGACTACTTACTGTTTTTAAAATTGCAGACTAACACAGCTACCCCTCTGAGACTTTCTAACATAAATGTTGGCCATGATGATGTTTTATTTTGTACTCAGCCTGACTCTTCCCATTACTTTAAAGGTGTCCTTAAACCACAGAAAAACAAAAATGTGAATTTAATCAGATTATAGAAAATTTATTTAAAATGGCACGTGTTTGATCAATATATTTTAATTCCATTACCAATATACTTTCACCATTTTGATAGTTACTCCTGACTTTATTATAGTAATGTTTAAGTTGTACAATTTTCTCCTCCTTTTCTGGTGTGACGAGAACAAAATGCATAATTCCCTGTATGCAATCCAATAAACCTTTTGATAGGTTAGAAAAAGATAAGGATGTTCTTGCTTAATCTCTTCTCTGCTGTTTTCCCCTGCAGTTCATTGGGTGGGGAGCAGAGGGAATGCTGTTTCCTTATAGCACTGGCACCTCACTGCTGCTGTGTCCAATACATGAAAATTTGTGCATTACATATCATGTGAGTGCTGTATGTGACAGCAAGCATCTAGATTTTAACTATGCTAAATTACATGTAAGAAGTTTTGGGAGGGGTGTTGATTGTTTTGATTTAGAAAAGCCTAATCCTTATAGAGTAGTTTAAGCAGCAATTTGTCCTCACTTTCTTTTTTCATAGCTGAGTCTGATTTATTGCAAGATTACTGTGCATTTAAGACATTTTAGACTGCTCTGCAACACTACATTATCCTTTCTAAGCTTTCAAATGAATTTTCTACTAATCGTTAGCAGCAGTGGTTGTGTATCCTGCTAAATTACATTTATAGGCCTGCTGTGCCGGAAAGGTCAAACCAGATTTTCCTTCTGCTTTGTTTTTCTAACCCCTATCTAATGTCTCTACAGAGAAAGTGGTTCTTGCCCTGATCTTTCTTCCCTGATGCCTCTATATGTTACAAACCCATGAGGAATCCATGTTCTCTGGAACAGATTAAAAAAAAACTAACAGAAGTAACCTTCTACTTTAATGCTTATTTTCTGCATCATTGATGCTAATTTTCCTGTGACAACTGTAAGACCTTATCTTGTGTAATCTTCTGGTTCCTTCTATGAAGTTGGCCTATGACTCACAAAACTGAATAAACAGGTACCTTAATTGTTACATAGTACTTGCCAAAAGCCACTAATAACATTACAGCAAGCATTGGAGAGGGTATGCCATCTATCTTTATTTACTTGAATTATTTTATCAGAAAAAAAGTTCACTATAAGCACCATGTCTCATTTTTCAGTGCATCCCAGTGGACATGAGGAAAATCATAAGTGACATGTTCAGAGAAAGATAAATAGACTTTCAGGAACCAAAAGAACAAGAACAATCAGAGTCCTTCAGGATAGATACCAGGTCAATGAATATTGAGAATGTTCTTACAATGCACTCTTGATTTTCACTGTAGACAGATGGCAATAATTTTAGGGGATCTATATGTTGCTGATCTGTGTTAGACTGGATTTATAGTGTAACCTGCTATAGTTAGACAACCTATAGTTTAACATAGTTTTGTACATTTAACTGTACATAAGAACATTCAGGATGTAAAGTTAGAAAAATCCATGGAAGCCCTGCCTTGTTCAATGCACAGAATGGACCAATGCTAGGGATAAATCAATGACTATTGTCTGTAGGTGCCCTGCTTCATTTGTCGCAGAATTTGGAAGGTGTGTGATGAATGGGGAAGCAGACTGCAGGGAAAGGAAGGATTAATTCATGCTTAAGGCACTTAAACATTACCCAGGGTAACTAGATTGTATCCCTACTTCTGCCACAGATGCTGGGCAAGTTACTTAAAGCTTTTCACGATGCTTAATGCATGTTCATTTTTGACTGCCCATCTTAAGATAATAGCATTTGATTTGCAGAAGTGCTGAGCGCTCAGAACTTCACCTAAAGTCAATGGGAGCTGAGCTTTAAACAGGTGAAGAACTATATAATGCTAAGTACTCTGGAAATCAGGATTTAGGCATCTCAAATTGGGCACCCAAAATTAGTAGTTTCCAATATGTACAATGGGGGTAATAATGTCACCACACCTCACAGGGATTTATTAGATTCACTGATATTTGTGAACATGAACACCACAGAAAAACCCTTGAGGAAACTAATACATTTGTATCCAGCTGCTCATTCAATGAGCATCATCAGCACAGACTTCTGCCTTTGGAGCTAGCAGAGTAAGGGTATGTCTACACTACCACCCTAGTTCGAACTCAGGTGGTTAATGTAGGCAACCAGAGTTACAAATGAAGCCCGGGATTTGAATTTCCCGGGCTTCATTTGCATATTGCCGGGTGCCGCCATTTTTAAATGTCCGCTAGTTCGGACTCCGTGCCCACGGCTACACGCAGCACGAACTAGGTAGTTCGGATTAGGCTTCCTATTCCGAACTACTAGTCCGAACTACCTAGTTCGTGCCTCGTGTAGCCACGGGCACGGAGTTCGAATTAGCGGACATTTAAAAATGGCGGCGCCCGGCAAGATGCAAATGAAGCCCGGGAAATTCAAATCCCGGGCTTCATTTGCAACTCCGGTTGCCTACATTAACCACCCTACTTCGAACTAGGGTGGTAGTGTAGACATACCCTAACTGGTAGCAGAAGCAGATTATCTCTCTTTCTCTCTCTCTCTCATGGGACAGTGAGGCACAGCCAGCAGGTGAGTGGGTTACAGAAGCATACTAAACATACAAGGAATTCAAAGCTGTGTCTAGACTGGCCAGTTTTTCTGGAAAATCAGCCGCTTTTCCGGAAAAACTTGCCAGCTGTCTACACTGTCCGCTTGAATTTCCGCAAAAGCACTGACTTCCTACTGTACTTTTGCGCAAAAGGGCCAGTGTAGACAGCAGAGATTTGTTTTCCACAAAAAAAGCCCCGATTGCAAAAATGGCGATCAGGGCTTTTTTGCAGAAAAGCGCATCTAGATTGGCCACGGACGTTTTTTCCGCAAAAAGTGCTTTTGCCGAAAAGCGTCCGTGCCAATCTATATGCTCTGTTCCGAAAATGCTTTTAACGGAAAACGTTTTTGTTAAAAGCATTTCCGGAAAATCATGCCAGTCTAGACGTAGCCCTAGTGTATTGATCTAGAATGCCATTGCTAAGAATATTTTCAGTCTACCAACCTGATGCACAGAGCACCTGGGGCTTTTTATTTACCTGATTGGGTACATGGGGGGAGGGGGAGAAACTGTGGCATTTGAGACATTCTAGGTGTAGAAGACTGTACTCTGTCTTCTGAAAGAGTACCTAGAATCTATTCAGCTGGGATGTTTCAGTCATGTATATACATGAGCTGTCACTAGTGTCCTTCCTATGAAATCATTTTAAAAAAATAAACACAGTGTTTTCCCCATGATTAAGAGGATGATGGAGGGAGATCAAAATACTCCACAAGCCTAGCAAAGACTACATCACAAGATAGAACCAAGAGGGACAATGTCAACACCATCAGTCACAGGTCACAAAGCTCATTCCATTTATATTTTACTCTATATTTTGTTCAACAGTCTGAGACCTGTTGGTTTTGACACTTCCATTACACTTCACTGCTGGAAAGGAGTATTTCCAGACTCCAAATTCAGTTTTGACCATAAGACATTGCTTTCTGCTACTAGGAAACAGTAAAAATAGCAGGAGAAGAGCCAAATTTAATTTCACCTTAGGGGCCAAATGTCCAAAGTGGTCTCTAAATTTACACCCACAAAATTACAGATGCCCATTGTGTCTACATATCCATAGGCAGCTATATGTAACTGGGCTCTGTCCCTATTCTGACGCCCCTGAAACTGCTCAGCCCCTCTTTCTTTTGGCATTCTGTCTGTATTTTATTTCAGACTATTCTACTTCTACCAGTTCAGTGCAGCTTCGCTGTTTTCAATCCTTTTCTTCCACTATTTGATCTGAGGAAGTGGGTCTGGCCCACGAAAGCTCATTACCTAATAAACCATCTTGTTAGTCTTTAAAGTGCTACATAGTCCTGTATTTTGTTTCAGCTACACCAGACTAACACGGCTACATTTCTATCACTATGTTTTTCAGTCTCTCTTTACCAGGGCTCTAAGAAGGAAAGGGATCCCCACAGTTCCAGAGTTCTTTCAGCAGAGGGTTCAGCTAGTCTAATTCTCCTCCTTTGTAACAAATCATTCCTGTCTTTTACCAAGTTAGCCATTTGCAGGCTAAGAAGTACTTACCTCTCCAGCGTCTCTTTCTGATTATCTAATTGCTCAATGAGGGGAAGCTACCTGATGCTATAGTGATCAGAGTTCTAACCTACCTGCCAAGCCTCAGTACATGTGATATGACATCTTGACTAAACATAAGTTCCACAGGACTAGTGTTATGCATCGACTTTTAAATGATCTATGGAAGCTGCCCCCTCAGTGAGCCAGGCCTTCAGCAGTTCCAACTCTTCCATAAGTATAAGTCTTGTGTCCTTAGTGCCTCTAAGTCAGAGACTCTGGCTCCAGGAATCTTGTTTCACCCCCTGAACTGTGCCCAGAGAGTCCAACTAAGCTAGACTCATCTTCAGAGATTGTTCCCCTCTTTAGGATCAATGCACCACACTGAGTATTCATCAGGGAAACCATTTCAAAGCAGAATAGGGGTTATTAGTCAACTGGAACCAAGCACCAGAAGTCCTTAGGTAATCAACGACTAGCGAAGGTTTAAGCACAATCCATACTGGCCATTAGGTTTCCCTTGAGCCTTGCTGCTCTAGGAACCATCTTGGTTTCTCTTCTTTCCATGTCTGAGGCATGGTCTACACTAGAAAGTAAGGTGACCCAGCTGTATTGCTAAGGGGAATGACAAGTCCATACCCCCCCCCCCCAAGTCATATAGTTAAGCCAGCCTAAGCCTCAGCATAGACAGTTCTAAGTTGACAAGAGAATTCTTTCATCAACACAGCGACTGTTTTTCATAGAAGTAGATTACCTATGCTGATGGGAACCCCTCCACCCCACCCTGCCTTGCTCAGGGGCCCAATGGTGGAAGCCTCCTACTGGAAAATACAAATTGTTCAGTTCTTAGGGTTTCCACTGGCTCTGTAGGATCTTCCATTGTTTTGGGTTGGTCCAAGCCTATCCTTAACAACCCATTCATTTCACGCCTGCCAATTACATGACAAAACACTTCATGCATCCTGTTCTTTGCAGTCAGTGCATAGCAATTCTGAACACATGGGGAAACCGAGGCACATATTGGTATAAAATATCAAAATTCTCACATTCTCCAAACAACATCAAAAGTGCATGCATAAATATATAAATATGTTTTCTAGAACTGTCTGGAGAGGGTGCTCTAAGGGAAAAATAGCAAGAATTTTCTACATTCCTATTATTTTTCTCCCCATAATTCAGATTTTGAAAAATTTCAACAAGCTTAATGGCTAGTACAGGTACAGGGAATGCTTTTCACAAAAAAATTGGGGAAAATGTCCCCATGTTTGTTTGAATTTTATATGCCCAAGTATAATATTATGGCTGAGCAAACTGACGTGTCTCCAGTTTTGCACATGCAAGTTTCAATGCCATTTTGAAACAAAAATGACATCAGATACCTACATTTTCACACAGCTTTAAATTTAGTCAGATTTTTTCTGTGCCTGATAGTTTATATCTGAGAAAAGAAAACAAGAGGCTGGCTTCAGATAAGATAGGCATTTGAGGCTGTGGTTGCTTATTGAGACTTATTTGAACCATTCAAGTCTATAAACTGGAGTCAGTCATGCAATGCATTATGGTATGTGGAATGTTCTAATGCTGGTCCGAACCAAAATAAGGAAACATAAAAAGGGCACAAAATGCAAGATTATAGTGGAAGCTAGTTGGCTCAACATGTTCAAATAAGCAAAAAAAGAACTATACTATGGTGTCTAACAACTTAGAATATACATGGAGAGTGAAAATTTCTGTTGATTTTCCGATGTTTCTCAGTAACTTCTGACCATAGAAAAAAAATATTTGGAATATTCCTTGAGACCTCCAATCTTGGTGAATTTCTGCCAGTCCCTGCCTGAGTGTTTCCAAAGGCTAAGAGAATATTCACCTATCAACTCTAATAAAAGATCCCTGGGAGAATTGAGGTTCCAGGGCTCACAAGTATAATACAACAAATCTGAACATAACCTTTAGTATACCGGCCCCTCAGCCGGGCAGAGGGTTTTGAGCAGGGATACAATAAAGGACTATAGACAGCAATGATTGCAAGCTCCCACTGAAAGCAACAGTTACAAGTGAAATACTCTGAGGCCATAGAAATAGCTAGCATTCTAGACAACAAACCTGCTTTCCAATGGAGGAAGCAAAGCCTCCCGCAATTACTGATATACACAGTATTGTCAGCTTCCTTTGAAGTCTGTATAGGCAAGCATGCAACAAGTAAAAAGTTCCTTGAAAATGTCCATCTTCTCTTGCTCCTTTATTTTCTGTTTTCTTGAAAGAAAGATGGTTTGAATGTAGTGTATAAGGAGGAGAGTTGATAATACGAGATTATGTTCGCTGTTGAACTGGTCTCTTCCCTCTGTTTTGATAAATGAGAAAGATGTGGTCTTCTGGAAAGAAAATAAAGTCCCTCATCTTAACACTCCTCTTATGCCAGCTCTCTCCTAAGAACACTGTCTGGGTATGTCTACACTAGCTCGTTAGTTCGAGCTAGGTAGGCAAATGAGGGCAACCGGAGTTGCAAATGAAGCCCAGGATTTAAATAACCCGGGCTTCATTTGCATGTTCCCGGGCACCGCCATTTTTAAATCCCCCTTAGTCCGAACTAACTGCCCGCAGTTAGTCCATTTCCTGGACACCACAGTACAAATCAGCAATGGAAAATTAGACACCACTCTCTACAGAAAACCCACTGACTCATACAGTTACTTACATGCTTCCAGCTCCCATCCAGAACACACCATACGATCCATCATCTATAGCCAAGCCCTTCAATACAACCGCATCTGCTCTAATCCCACTGACAGAAATCAGAAACTTCAGGATCTCTACCAAGCATTTATAAACCTCAACTACCCACCCAGAGAAATAAAAAAGCAAATTGAAAGAGCCAGACGAATACCTAGAAACTAACTACTTCAAGACAGACCCAAGAAAACCAACAATAGAACACCACTTGTCATCGCCTACAGCCCCCAACTTAAACCTGTCCAACACATTATCAATAAACTACAGCCTATACTGGAACAGGATACTAAACTCCGAGAGGCTCTGGGAGACAGACCCATTGTCTCCTATAGACAGTCACCTAACCTCAATATGATTCTTACCAACAACCACAGGACATACCACACTACTACCAACCCTGGTACCTTCCCTTGCAACAAACCCCATTGCCAGCTTTGTCCACATATTCACTCTGCTGATACCATTATTGGACCCAACCAAGTGAGTTATAAGATCAAGAACACATATTCCTGCGCATCCAGAAATGTAATTTATGCAATCATGTGCCGAAAGTGTCCGTCCGCTATGTACATTAGACAAACATCTCAGACACTTCGCCAAAGGATCAATGCCCACAAAACAGATATCAGACAGGATCACAAAGAAAAAACAGTTTCTTGCCACTTCAACCAGAAAGGACATTGTCTCAATGACTTGATTACCTGCATCCTACTTCAAAGACCTTTTAAGACTGCACTTCAAAGAGAATCCTCTGAACTGTCATTCATGCTTAAACTCAACACTCTACATGCAAATTTGAATAAAGACGCTAATTATCTTATCCAGTACGAAGACAGCCTCCCCAATTATCATCTCTAATATGATTATCTCACAGACATTTACCTCCCTCCCTTACCCCCCCTCCATCCCTCTTCTGTTCTGAAATTTGATTTGTCCTTTTCATATGTGTTCATTTTTTTTAATTGTATCCTTTGGTATATATAGTTGTGACAATTTTCTTCCACTATTTGATCTGAGGAAGTGGGTCTGGCCCACGAAAGCTCATCACCTAATAAACCATCTTGTTAGTCTTTAAAGTGCTACACAGTCCTGTTTTTTGTTTCAATGGAATATTAGGCTTACTCTATTCCAATTATAATTAGATTTTACAACATATATAACAGGCTTCAAATGTAATGGTCTTTCAACATTTCCAATAGGGACAATTAGGATGCCTCTAAACACTGAAATACATATATACATACAGTAGCCTCCAACACAGTAGAAAGGGAACCAGGATAGCAGATAGTTTACAGTAACTGGGAAGGTTTAAACTAGCTTCTAAATGGAAGGCTGTTAAAAAGGTTAAGCCCAATACACATGCTCTATCATAACTCAAGCTTAAGGAAGCATGAATGCAGAGAATCAAGGCATGTAAGGAGAAGAAATTATTCAGTTGTCTATAAAGCAGTACTAGAAGACTGATTAATGAGGAGGAATTAGAAATGCTCCATTTATTAAAATAAATGTGACATAATTGGTATTACTGAAACCTGGTGAGAGGAGTCACATGACTGGAAAGTCACAAATCACTGGATACACTCTTTATAGCAGAGACAGAGTGGGCAGAAAGGAAGAGGAATGACACTTTGTATCAAATACATCATTACAGTCCTTGACTATTTGAAAAGAGGGGATCTAGAACATTTATGGATCAATCTACTGATAAATCACAAGATGGGGGTCTGAAATAGACCACCATATCAGTTGAGGGAACAGTAGGAGAAGCTCTCTACAATGTGTAGAAAGAAAAATGGCACCATCATGGGGAATCACATGCTGGAGGCTTTATGTCAACCCTAGTAACACATTACTTTATTTTAAAAAATCTCCAGCATATGATCCACAGATGAAATCCCCCAGCAAAAATGGTTCAATTATTTCTGAGCGTTTGCCAACATTGCAAGCGGAAGGGGGGTCTTAGTGCAGCTTGAGAAGACATACATGAGATAGCTTTAGTCTAGTTAACTTAGATACTAGGGTAGTGAGGCCACTTCTCAGAAATTAATAAAAATACTGGAGTATGACCATCTTACTGCCACATCTCTAATGAAACCAAAGGCTTGCCTATGTGAACCATCAGACCACAGCATGCTGGCATAGGTATCTACCCTGCACCAGCCATGGCCTAAATGTTCATGTGTAAACTTCTTGTTAGAACCCTCTGAGCTAGTCCTCTTTGGAACAGGACTAGCTGAAGTGTGTTAATCAAGATTAACATGCATCAGAGAGTGTATATCATTAGTTACACTGCGGCAGGCTAGCATGATACAGAATCATATTTCAGATTGCTTGTTTAATAGTCCGTATAGACCTGTGGTTCCCAACCTTTTTTATACCACAGACCAGCAAGCCCATTCAAAAACTTTTGGTGGACCGGCCAAATGATTCATGATGGTAATTTATTTGCATATTTATTATGCTAATTAGTTTAAGCAGTCACGTTATTTTACATTGTGTGTGTACACAGATTCACACACACACTAACTACATGTCTTTGTAACAGATTTTTTTATTACTATTATTCCCCACCGAAGTAGTATTCAAGAATTGCAAAACATAACCAAAAATATGGACAGTGCTTTCTTACCATTTATCTGACTGGCAAACACAGTAGCTCATATATTGTGTGCCTGAATGTTTCCCTCCTAGGGAAAGTATTCCCTGCTTTCCTAGGCTATAGCATCCTCTTTTTCCTGAATGCAGCTGACTACCATGTTAAGCCATGTCTTCTAAGATGAGTACTTTGGACTGACCAGGATTGGAATGTACAAGTGAAACTGAAGTAGACACCCTTATTCAGAAGACAGCTCTCTGTGTGTTTCACTAACAGTCCAATCCAGGCAGCTGGAGCCACTCTAGATTCCTGCCTTTGGCAATGTGCTATCGCTTAAGCACTGGACTGCCATGTGTTTAAACAACCACCTTAAAACTCAGTAGGAAATTAGAAAAGCAGGTGATCCATGAAAAGCAGGGAATTTCAGACAGCCTACAGTCCTGCAAGTTGCAGGTGTTTTATCACCTCCATCTGTTTAGTTTGAAGACTTCATGATAGAAGCAACAACCATTCAGGTGAAAGCTTTTATTCTGAAATTAGGATCTTCTTTTACTCCTTGACTAAGACATATTTATGGAAATCAGATTGGCCAATTGGTTGGTCTCATTAAGAATCTGACCAGAGAAAAAGCTCACCGTTAACTTCCAAGTCCACACAAAATACAAACTAAATAGCATACATAGGCATTCAGTGCTTTACTAAGTAAGGCTCTATTTAGCCTGCAAATCTATTCATCCCTTCCAATGCTGATGCCAAACAGTACTAGGGGAAATGATCTGATACCCTATTTACTCAAGTCAGCTCTTCACATTTTCCTCCACAAATTCCCCATGCATTACTGAACAGCTGCAGAAACCTGCTTTCAAGAACAAACCTAGTTAGGTTGGTTGGTTGGATGAATGACATTTAAGCTAAAGGCACATCTACACAGAAGGGCTAAAGCTGAATGAAGATAAGCAACTTCAGTTACATTAATTGCGTAGCTGAAGTCGAAATAGCTTAATTCGGCTTTTGGCGCTGTCTACGTAGCAGGACATTGAAGGAAGAACACTCTTTCTTCAACTTCCATTACTCCTCACAAAATGAGGGTTACAGAAGTCGGAGTAAGAAGTCCTCCATCACAAAATAATTTTGAAATAACAGCTTGCTGTGTAGATGCGCACTTTATTTTGAAATAACGTCAGTTATTTCAAATGTAGACATGCCCTAAAAGAGGTAAAGAGTCGTTTAAGTCTTACAATACTAGGCCTATTTCTTAAAAGATCCCTTAGTGTACCACGAATCTCCATACTTGAAATTTAAACTAGCTATTTATTGTACATCTAGTTTTGGCAAAAACTAAACCACTTCACCTCAAATTGTAAATGTTCAATTTTACTACAGCAGCTCCTTTTCTGAGGCGTTGAAACAAATGAACAAGAAGTTGAGGAGGTATATGGGGTTAACAAAATAGGATCTCACTTCTTGAACACTTACGCACTTTACACTTAAACTTCAAAAAGATGCTGTAGAAACCCTCATGTTTTCAATTTGACTGTTTTGGGAGGACTAGGCAGGATTGCCGTTGTTGACAGAGTTTAGTAGTTATATATTGTTTATATTTATATTGGGCAGCAAGGAGTCTTTATGACCCTGATGTGAAATATAGAAATACTCTTTGACCTTGATGCAAAAGTCCAAAATAAAAAAAAGCATGTTGAAGTGAATTAGGAAAGAGTGACAGCTACATACATTCAAACTGGTGACCTACAACTGAAAGACTCTATAGCTCATTAGCTGTCCAAAGGTATCTATTCCCCCTATAAGAGCTAGTATTACTAAAGAAGCCTTACATTCTTGAAAGATTAGTTTATTACATCATGATCTGGCCAGTTTGAAACCTACAAAGGCAGAGTTTTCCACTGTCTAGACACAGGTTAAAAAAAGCCTGCAAACATCTCTTGCAAATATACTCCACGGCTACGTCTACACTGGCCCCTTTTCCGGAAGGGGCATGTTAATTTCAGAAGCTGTAATAGGGAAATCCGCGGGGGATTTAAATATCCCCCGCGGCATTTAAATAAAAATGTCCACCGCTTTTCTCCGGCTTTTAAAAAAGCCGGAAAAGAGCGTCTACACTGGCCCCGATCCTCCGGAAAAAAAGCCCTTTTCCGGAGGATCTTATTCCTACTTCAAAGTAGGAATAAGATCCTCCGGAAAAGGGCTTTTTTTCCTACTTCAAAGTAGGAATAAGATCTTCCGGAAAAGGGCTTTTTTTCCCGGAGGATCGGGGCCAGTGTAGACGCTCTTTTCCGGCTTTTTTAAAAGCCGGAGAAAAGCGGCGGACATTTTTATTTAAATGCCGCGGGGGATATTTAAATCCCCCACGGATTTCCCTATTACGGCTTCTGAAATTAACATGCCCCTTCCGGAAAAGGGGCCAGTGTAGACGTAGCCCACAGGTAAATGTCCTGCTATGTTCCTAAAAGGACAGTACCCATTAACCAAATACAAACAAGTAAAAGAAATATTAACAAACATTCTTTTCTAATTATGTTTTACACCACAAAATATTTCCAACAATTACTGCAAGATCTTAATGCTAATTAAGAGAGGGTCCTACACTACATACAAAAATGTGAAGTTAAAGAATGTTAAAGCTGGAGAGTCAAGTAGCTCAAAAGCTAGGAAAAGCCAGAATTAAGGCTGCCCGTGCATCTTTAATTTGCCTCATTTATATGCCTTATGATACAGTCTTTAACTACATAATCACATACTATTTTCCCGCATAGGTGATAAGTATGGTTTGCATGTAGAATCTTTGAGTCATTTCTCAAATTCTTTGACTTGAACTACAGGACCAGCTGGTAGCAGAAATAGGCTGTTATTTTCTGCATGAACTAACTTCTACAAGGTCACAAACACATTTTACTAGTGAAACTAAAGCATGGGTTCCATTCCAGGCTCCCAGAATAGAGTGTAGTCTAGTAGGTTGTGCCCACGAAAGCTCATGATGCCATCTACATTTTTTGTTAGTCTCTAAGGTGCTGCATTGTTTTTGAAGTTTTTTCAGTTACAGACAGGACATTCAAGCTCATTGACTAAGCACTGACTGAAAAAGAGCTCTCTGAAGCTTGAAAACTTATCCTTTCTAACCACAGAAGTTGGTCCAGCAAAAGATATTATTTCACTTATCTTCAATCCTGCACACACCTGCAGCAACACTGAAAACACATTCAGCCTGAAAGGCTGTGAAATTGAGTGGATGTGATTCAGATCTGTCTTTAGAGAGAGGTCATCTTCCCAACTCTGCCGTAAATAGAATCTCAATTACCTTCATACATAAAATGATATGTCAGCTTCCTCAGAGATATACGACCTTGGCTATTAATAAAGTTTGGCACATGCAAAATATTAACAGAAATCAAAAGCAAAGATGAGACTATAAAACATGCTTTCTTGGCTCACCTTCCCTTAAGTCAGTGTTTCTCAAAGTGGTCCGTGAAACCCCATGATTCCCCTTGGCTGCAAACAGTGAACCAGAGCCAATGGGAGCTGCGAGGCTCCATGGCTGCGGTGCCAATAACTAAACAAACCAGTGGGGCCAGTTAGCAGCTTTCTCAAAGTGGTTTCATGGACCACTTTGAGAAACACTGCCTTAGGCTAAAAGATATTCTGTTAGCAAGAGGGTATCATTCCTCTTATTTTTACCTTAGAGGCGGGCAACTACAGGACATTTGCCAGGTGATGCAGGTACAAATATCCAGGACTACCTTTCCATTCCCAGAAGCTGATTGTACTGTGGACGTCCCTACCAAATGTCTTGTTGTCTACAAATGGCCTAAGTGTTTTGGCTGTTTCCTAGCCTTATCAAGGAGTTCCAGAGATCCTTCCCCAGGGCACCCATTGATTTGTAGCAACAGGACAGTAGATTCCATCATAAGGCCTTGAAGTGCTGGCAAAATACAAATAAATCAAAATGATCAACATAAATCAAACAATCTTACCAAACCATGCAACAATAATCTATTTTATTTGTTTTAGAGAATGTCTTTTATTTCTATTTCATCCCCACACAGTACCAATTAAACGTCTCCCATCCCAACTCTTTCTCTACCGCCACTAACCACCACCACATTATATAGAACTGGTTACAGCAGGAAGTTTTATAGAGGCACCAAAATATAAGTGAGACTCATATATTTCACTGTTTTTCTGCAAATCTCAGGTACGAGTTGGGAAAGGAAAAGCTCAGTTTTGTAGTTTTCCATGACACACACAATAATGCTGTAAGAGCACAGCATTTCTGAATCACACCCACCGATAGATTTGTGACTCAGATTCAAAGATTTTGGCCTACTACAGCCCTCTAGGAGAAAATCTGGTAAAGTTTTTAGAAGGTATATAGGACCTTTTAAATGTTTTTCATATGTTTTTCCATAATGCTTTTATTCTGAGAATAATTGTACATAGCTTTGTGAAGGCTGGTTGTAACTGGTACGCACTGTTGTAGCCCCTGGAAACATTAACTACAGCTGCTGGACCCCAGACAGAACTGCTGGGGAAATCAGTCAGGTGCACTGGGATTGCAAGCCTAACCCCTCAGTCTGGAAGGACAAAGAATAAATGCAAGTCTCCTCCCAAAAGAAGTGAAGGCTGAGAGCTTGGAAGTGTAAGTATGTTCCCTCAGGGAAGACTGGGGGAGTGCAGTTGACATTGAAACAGTGGCAAGGCCTACTACAAATTAATGGAGTTAGGATTAGCAAAGTGAGCTAGAGAATGCACTTTGTTAATTTATTCTGCCTTTTGTAACCATAATACGACCAGCAGGAATCCTACCAACCCCAGTCCTGATCCTAGCCCTGGAAAGTGGGCTCAAGCCTAACACTATCCTGGGGGGCCATAATATTTAAACCCTAACCCAGATTGGGCCTAGAAGAGGGCTCCTGTTTATAACTAAGAATGATAGTGGTCAACAGGCAGAGTTAGGATTGAGGCCTGGAAACAGCTCAAGTTCTGTAAAACAACACTCAGCGCAGCAAACATAAATCTATTCATAGGATCACCGACTGAGAACCTGGGCTACGTCTACACTGGCCCCTCTTCCGGAAGGGGCATGTAAATTTCAGCAGTCGTCATAGGGAAATCCGCGGGGGATTTAAATATCCCCCGCGGCATTTAAATAAAAATGTCCGCCGCTTTTTTCCGGCTTTTAAAAAAGCCGGAAAAGAGCGTCTAGACTGGCCCCGATCCTCCGGAAAAAGTGCCCTTTTCCGGAGGCTCTTATTCTTACTTTGAATCAAAGTAAGAATAAGAGCCTCCGGAAAAGGGCACTTTTTCCGGAGGATCGGGGCCAGTCTAGACGCTCTTTTCCGGCTTTTTTAAAAGCCGGAAAAAAGCGGCGGACATTTTTATTTAAATGCCGCGGGGGATATTTAAATCCCCCGCGGATTTCCCTACGACGACTGCTGAAATTTACATGCCCCTTCCGGAAGAGGGGCCAGTGTAGACGTAGCCCTGCTGTTTAGTTAACTACATCACAGTAGAATGGGGAGGGGGACCTTTCACCAAGAAGACGGGAAGTGAAGGAAGAACATATAAGTCCACCTCATCGTACTCTGAATAATCCAGTCAACCCCTTAATTACCACTAAGAGAGTTGGGCTAAAGGTAGAGCAGAGTACCTTGGGCTAGAGCTGGGGGTGGGAATGGAGCCAGGATGTGGGATGGGGCTGGCAGAGGGCCTCACACTCAAGCTGTGGCCAGGAAGGATCACCAACCAGCATTAGGATTTAACCAAGTCAGTATTAGTACTGGAGCCAACAGAGGCCCTTGGGCCAGGATTAGATTTGGAGCAAGGCCAGCAGAGGGCCCTGAGGTCTGATTAGGGTTGAGGTCAGTAATATTCACCTGGCTAGAATTATGACTGATGCTAGTAAAAGCCCTTTGTTTCTTAAAGGGATCCCTCAGCCCAACAAAAATCAGTCCCTCCACAGTACCACAGATTGGGCACTTGCTCCTTTGTTTTTCTGCTTTACAGCAGAGTGGAGGACTCCCACTAACTACACAGGCACTGTGGGGTAGTGGAACTTGTCTCCAAAATACTCTGAAGTAGTCTGGTTTAGCTCTTGATGACCACTTTACTCGAGTTGGATTGGGGCTAAGCATGGGGCCTGAAGATGTCTGTGGGCTAGGCTTTGGGTTGGGGATTGAAAGGTTTACCAGGGTAGGCCTGCATTTCTTATACCCAAAATGTCAACCCATGCTATGGGAGATCTAGGATCAAAGCCCCCTACTTTCTGGTACATCAAGCTCTTTGAACTCAGGCAGGGGCAGGTGACCATTTTGCGGGGCCCAGGCAGCACAAATTTCACGGGGCCCCCCTTTGCCACGGCGCATGCGCGGTGTCACCACAGCGCATGCGCAGGGCTTCTTGAAGCGCAGGGCCCGGGGCGGCTTCCCCGCTCACCCTGCCCTATATCCGCCCCTGAACTCAGGTCTTCCATCTCTCAAGCTAATGCCCTTACACTGTGCTACTGTCTCAATATCTGTTGTAGTTACTCTATTTAAATAATCACGAGAACTCAAGTTTCTCAGGTACATGTCCTAACACTGTTGGATTACAGTTTCTCTAACACTTTCTCTGGTCCAAAATGAATCAAACAGGCCATATGAATTGCTCCCTTTTTTATTTATTTAGTATTGAAAAGAATGTTTGAAAAGGTTTCTTTACTACTACTTTGTTTAAACTAGTTATTTCTATTGCCTTAAGTAGTATGAGGAGATAACTTTCTCAATAATTAACTATAGGACAAGAAAATGTCTGGTTCCTTTCATTAAGGACGTGATTGCTGTATTAAAAAAAAGGCTCGCACTAAAGTCTGAGCGCCTTTTTTGAAGGCTATTTTTAGTTGCTAAGTTAATGGAAATGGCTTGCTGCAGTCACATGTCTTATTTCTAATGGCAAATAAATGTCAAAGCAAATCATAGTTGTTGCTAAACTGGAAGATTTATTCCACAAATATAACAGCATAAAACTAACAACCATTAACAGATGGGTGATGAAAATATGTGACTGTAAAATGGTTAAGTAGTGTTGAACAAAGTTTTGGCTGACCAATTTTGATTTAGTTTTGCTGCCAATAATTACAGTGCATACCATAAATGCTCACAATATATATGATGAGAATATACTCCTATCTCTTAGTTGGAGTTCCAAAATCCCCACCAAATAAGACATGAAAATTTAAATATCTTAAATAGTTACTGTAATAATCCCAGAAATACAACTGCTTTTATTTGATTTCAAATTCATTGTAGTCACTAACCTTCAGTAAAGTGATTTATTATATAAAAATCCAGAAAAGCTGCTTCTGTCTTAATGGATTGATTCCCAGGCATCCTGTTTGGTAATGACCTTTCTACTTTCTAGGCTGGTGGAAGCCAAGTGTTTGAAGTGGTAAAGCACTTAGCCTACTAGCAGAGAGCTGATTCTTACTGCCCAGCAGGAGATGTACTCCAATCAGAGTGGCCTCAGTAGCACACCCTGCCCTCTTTATCAGATTCAGAAGAAACATAAATGGTGAAAGCTGTTACTGTAGAATTGTGTGTTACAAATGAGGGCATGGGGGGGGGAGGGGGAAATGGAGAGGCAGTCCTAAAATGAAGAGGTGGAGTAAGGAGGATTCCATACACAAGAGAGGAGAGCAAGGAGATGGAAGAGAGAATAGGGAAGTTTTATATCTGTGGACCTGTTGATAAATAGCTTAATGTGAGATGTGTGTAACTTGACTCTCAAGAATGGTTTCGGAAAGCATGGATTAAGATCCTAATACTTTGTGATTGTTGCTTAGTATACTAAAACAGAATCATTTCACCATTACCGTATCAACTTCCTCACTTATTCCCCTCCCCTCATTGTGTCTCAACATACACCAAGACTATAAACTCCACAGAGCACGGACACATTTTTTTGCGTTTAGACGTGATGGAGTGCACTCACCCTGCACTGGAAGGAAAGGTCAATTTTGCTCTGAAGGCTGAAAGCCCCTCCCCTTCTGCCTTACTAGGCATACTCCAGTTGCATAGATATGACAGAGTAGTTTAGCTGGGGCTGACAGCCAGAGAGAGAAGACATGCAATGCCTGCTCCAGACAAGCTGCAGTGAGAACCCAGGCTGAAGGCCACATAGGGTCTAGAGGCAATCGGGAGTGGACAAATGCAAGAGCAGGGAGGAGAGATGAAGATCTGCACTGGAGCTGACCATACCATACCAAGAAATAGTCCAGTGGAAGGCAATGGCTACCTGGTGAGTGAGCTGACGTCAGGAGTCAATGTGTTTTGGTTGGAACTTTTTCACCACTAACTCAGTGGCTGGAGTTCCGGGAACTAAGGATGTTAAAATGAGATTATCTGGCTAATCGTATATAATTTGTATGGACTATACGATTAGTCGATAAGCGTCACTCTGCAGAGCCTCAGCAAAGGTATCTCCATAGGAGCTGACTTGAGCTGGGATTGAGCAGTCCTGGCACGTACTACTCTCATATTATTTCATATCACACTACATTGAAAATGGAGAGGCACAGCAATCAGTACGAGTTGAGACTGCTCAGTCCCGGCTCATGCTGAGTCCAGCAGCCCCTGTTTGTGGCAGACAGCCTCTGCTCTGGCACCAGCGCCTATTCATGGCAGCCAGGGCTGGTACAAAAAGAGGATGGTGCCTGAGCAGCCCCTGCCTGTGGCCATCTCTGGCCGCTGCAAACAAGGGTTGCATAGCAGCAACAGTCCCTGTCTGTGGGGGGGGGCCTAGCTCCTCGCTGGAACCTCTGCAGACAGGGGCTGCTTTGCAGTAGTGTCCCTTTCCCCTCTGTCCCCCCTCCCCATTGCATCTGACAGAGGCAGCGGGGAAGGGGAGGGGCAGGCAGCACCCCGGAGACAGTGCTGGGGGGAACCAGCTTTTCAGTCAGATGCCTCGATCACCAGATCCTGTCCCGCCCCCCAGCCCTTACTGCCATCTCATAGGGGGCGCCGCAGAGAGTACGTGGCGATAGGGGACTGCTTGAGTCCCTGCTCGCCCTGTGCTCCCTGCGGCACTTCTGTTTTTGAAATGTACAAGAGTCCCGCAGGGCTCTTGTACATTTTAAAAGCAAAAGCGTCGGAAGTGGGAACGGGTGTGAGTGGGGACTGAAGCAGTCCCTGCTCGTGCCATTTCCCACTGTGCCTCTGCCTCCCCTGCCCTCACAGAGACGGTGCTGAGGGGAACTGGCTTTACTGATTCCCCCTCAGTGCTGGCTCCTATTCCCTCCCTCTCCCCCCTCCATTTCCCACCAATGCCTCTCTGTGATAGAGGCAGCCAGAGGTGATGGGAAGTGACTAGTCGACTGGCCGCTTACATCCCTACCAGGGATGCAAACCACTTCCTTGTCCCATCTGTGACCAGGGAGCTACATAATGAGTGCGCATGCTGACTCTGGCCAGTGGACCACACTGTCCTGTAGACTGGGGCAATTTGTTGACTTTGGACAAGTGGGCCACCCAGTTGCGTGACTGGGGGCGGGACTATAGACATGGGTTGGGGACAGTAAAGGCAGGAATCTTGCATATGCTCCACAAGAGGGATGGACACACTCATCCCACACTAGGCATGATCTTCCCCAACTGTGTCATAGTAGAGCACTGGGGCTTGGTCCCTACCTGAATAGAAATTAATTGTATAAAATTATATAAATTGTTAAAATTATACCTTTCAATAGTCCATAGATCAACCTTTCGTCCCATGATAGTCATAAATACCACTGATTTTTTTTAATTTTACAAGTTAGCAGGCTCAAACAGAGATGAAAGGAAGCTGCTGCCATGAGATGTGTGACACTGCATGCTCTCAACAGCTGCTGCTTGCCCAGAACTTGAACTGGGGGACTGGATTCAGGTGGCAGTGTCATAGTCACACTTCTCATAGCTGCCAGTTAAAAAAAAAATCAGAGGAAAAAAAAAAAAAAGACATTTTTTCTTGTTTCCTTGCCCACCCCATTCCTCAGTTCAAGCAATTGAACCTACCAAACCGGTTGTTACCTTGACAGGGCAACAAGTCACAGAAGGCCTATATTCTCTTTTCTTAAGTTCCCTGCTTCAGGATTCTCCCCAGCTCTACTACATTTAAAAGGCAGAGGTGCTGCAACGTGGGGCCTGGTGTGAGCAGGGACTGAAGCAGTCCTACATTTAAAAGGCAGAGCTGTAATGGCTCCTGCTGCATTTAAATTGCAGAGTTGCAGCGGGGGTAATGAGCGTCCTTCCCCTTATCGATTAATCAAGTAGTGGATGGAAATTCCATCGACTACTCGATTAGCTGATTAATCACAACATCCCTATTATATGCCATAAACCTGTCCAATTGGTTTGAACAGCGGGTAGACTAAGAAAGCAACACAATACACACATTCAGCTAGCTAGCAAATTAAAATTTTACTTAACATGTTTTTTTTTTCCCAATCATCCTTGGGAGTATTTAGAATAACATTTAATTGCTTTTTAAAGAATTTAAGAAAAACATAAAAGGCAATTAACAAATATAGCAATTCTTTCCTCTCTCAGCACTATTTGTAATCAGCAATACAAATGTAAAGGAAATAAAACCTTGTATATACGCATTAGGAAATTGAGGGTATGTAGGGGAACCCATTAAGGCTCACAGAGTGCATGCCAGTAGCGAAGCTTAGCAGTGTGAGGGAAAATAATGTATTGTTTTTTGAACTCCATGCAGAGAAGGAGAGAGCCCATAAACCTCATTGGACAATAACCTTTTTGTTCACCATGACCAATCAACAGCAGCTTTCCAAGGTATCATGTTTTCCTTCTTTTGGGAGCATGCGGCATGATATTTCTGAATGGCTGAAGCATATTGATTCTATTGTGGGTGGCACACTGATTGCTCAGTGTTAACTAAGGATGTTAAATATCAACTAAACTGACTAATTGAACAGTCAATGCATTTTGCTTCCGCTATTCAATTAGCTGAGAAGATGCCTGTGCCTTTGAAGTGTAGCATTAGCCCTAGGGCTGTTGCTATACTGCAAAGGTGAAAGTGCCAAATGGAGCCCATGACCCCAGGCTCCATGTGGCACTGCTGCTTTGAAAGGCTGCAAGGAACCTGATGCTGGCCTCCCTGGCGTGTTTCAAAGCAGCAGCACCGCACAGAACCCGGGGTCAGTGGGGGAGTCCCGGACTGATTCCAGGCTGCATGCAGCACTGCCGCTTTGAAATACCACATGCAGCCTGGGGCCACCCCAGCTGACTCCGAGCTGCAGGCAGCATTTCAAAGCAGCAGCGCTGCATGGATCCCAGGAGTCTCTAGCTAATACTGGGCTCCATGCGGCGCTGCCACTTTGAAATGCTGCGAGGAGGGGGGAGGAAGAGACTAGTTGACTAGCCTGTCGACTATCCAATAAGCATTTGCTTATCGGATAGTCGACTTGTCCTTTCCATCCCTAGTGTGGCAGACCTACAAAACTGTTTCCAACACACCGAAAAGCCCATCCATAAGAAACATTGATCAATTGAAAGGTGTTTTCCCCCTCTTTTTCCTTCTCCCTTACAGGTTACTGCCAAAAGATTAAGTAAAACTTTTAGCTTCCCCCACACCATTTAATGGTATACCAGGTTTTAAAAGCTTATCCCAGACACTTCAATAAACAGCATGGGTAAATTCATATTTCAACCAGCATCAATAAATAATCTAACTCCTCAAAGCAAAAACCTGAAGAAAAATTAGAAGAATAGCACAAAAGCAATCTGTATGTCGTTACAAGGAGAAGTCAGTTTGCTGCACATGTTCTTCATGGTCTCTAGCATAGGCTTCATATTTCTAACCTATTCAAATGAATTCAGCATACACAGAAATGTTTGACATGAATATCTGTACTAGAACACATTTTGAAAGGAACTGGAAAGAAGTGTAACACAAAGGGTTAAGAGATTTGACAAATTAAATTAATTCATGGGATACAAATAAGACCTTTTTCTAGTATTTTTGGTCAGTGCAGAGAACTATTAAAAGCACAGCCTTCTTTCCCTTTGTGAATTATACAGGCTAGTTCTGGATTCTCATATTATTAATCAACCTGTTTCCTGTTAGAATTGCCACTCACAATTTGTTGCTCTAAAGTTCAGATGAATATTTCCCTCCATAACTCCAGTTCATATCATATAACTAAGATGTTTCTCTTAAATGGGGCAGGAGAGAATCCAGACTAATGTCAGTTCATTGAATAGTGCCAATTCATGGCTGCAATGTTTTATGATTATAGATTAGATTTCTGTGAAGTAGACAAATATGACTGAAGTATCTGTGTGAAATTTAGCTGCTGTCTTTTTGCCTTAGTTGCACTTTATAGTAGTTTTGACTCCTAAAACTTTGCTTTTAATTTTGAGGTGCAAATACATATCCTGCATTTCATCATTTTAAGACAACTGGGAAGGGGGAAGGAGAAGCAAGCCTAGGTTCCTTAAAAGGTTTGTGACTCATAAAAAAAAAAAAAGTTAAACTGAATTTTGAGCTTGCAGCAAAATCCAAATGAAGGTGAATTTTTCAAATGTTGAGAGGTGATTCAGTATAACCATATTCATGCTGTTTGAGACATGGTGTTAAGATTCCTATGTTTTTTATTTCCTTACTTTCAAGTTTTTATTTATTTTGATTGTACCGTTCATTTTAAAGTTAAATATTTACAAGTGTAACTTTGTCTTAGCATCTTTTGGGAGCACATGGGGAAATATGTGCAATAGGAGAGGGAGAGAGACTGGGAGTAGATACTGTACCAGATTCTGCACAGGATATATGTCAGAAGGAAATGACCCAGTTATGGTAGTGATCTTTTCCTAACAGAACTGTAAGTCTTTGTAGAGAATCTTTTCTGTGCCTAAATCCTGCCACTTTTCATAAAGATTTCTTGAGTGCTATCAGGTAAAATACATCCCCATCGGTATCACCTGAGAAGTCCTGAGCAATTCTGATGTACAACATTCTTTTAATATCCCTAGTACAAACTACAGTTTCACTTATATTTTGCACTTCACAAGCCCTTTAAAACCCATTCTATATTAGTTATTTCTATAGCACTAACCATAATATTTCATTACAAGTGTACAATAGCTGGCTTTTCTCCTCTCCCATCACTTCTTCCCTGTAGCATCTGTGTCTCACCCTCATCATGCTCTCTTTGGGTTTGCTTATGGTGCAATGAAAGACCTGCGGCTAGCCTGGGTTAGTGGGCTCAGGCTAAGGGACTATAAAATTTCAGTGCAAAAGCTCAGGCTCAGGCTGAAGCTTGGGCTCTGAGACCCCATGAGCAGGGAAGGTATTTCATAGTCTTCCAGCCCAAACCCTCTGATCTGCTGCAGGCATTTTAATTGCAGTATAGATGTACCCTGAGACCCCATGCTGGTGAAGGGGTGTTAAATCACATTGTAGACATAACCCAAAGTGAGACCTATCCAACTTCTTTTAACAAGGCTTTGACTTCTCCTCTTGAAGCACTTAAAAAAGTCATCCTTTCACCTCCATTGCATAGTTGCATACTTCTTTCCCCTTTGCTCTTAGCCCGTTCCCTGTCTCTCTTCTGGTCATCTTGTAAATTTATCAGTTTGCTGGTTCCTCTGTATCTCCAAGCTGGTAGTAGTAATTGTGTGTCAGTTCTTTTCTGTTACTTTCCATATAAAAAAGGGAGATGAAATCTAGAAGCATGGCACAGACAGCACACAAAACAGGAAGGAGTCATGTGGGTGAATGTCAATTCTCTTCAGAAATCCTGATCCACTACTAGTAACAGCTGCAAGCTATTAGAAGTGAAGCCAGTCTCCTAAGAATACTGTTAATCATCAGATACTGTGGGAGCCCACCTAAGGTAGCTTCCATCCTAAACAGAAGTCTATTCCTTTGAAGTTCTATATGAGCTCAAAAAAATACAATACTGTAATCAATGCAAATGGGGGATTGGCAGCAGCTCTTGCACAAGACTATGGGCCAAATAGCTCCAGGCATTATTGTCACATTCCTCTCTAAAACACATTTATCTGGACACAAAGCTTTGCTAGAACACGTACTTGGCTTCTCAAATGTGCAATTACAAAGCAGTTGTCTGAACACATGATGTTAGCATGTCTTTCAACAAACCCAGGATACAAATGTAAAATCCTAAACCAGGGATATAAAGGGAATTTGTGATACACTCTGAGTGACTTGAAGTATAAAGAAAATGCATGTAGGCTATAAGCAATCTGTTGTGTGGCAGATCTAATATAGCTAATTTCATTTATTAAACCATACAAGTAATTCACCTCACCATGTATGGAAATTTCTTATACAAATATAAGAGGATTGGAGGATTTTGTGGCATGCCTCAGTGAAAGGCACATTATAATCAAGTGTATTTACTGAAGCATTCCATAGCCTAGGTGGAATGTCACAGCTGACAAGACAGTTTGGAATATGCCTCTCTCTATCGAGTGGCATACCTCAGACACACTGTGAAATACTGCAACCTTAATCAAAAAATAATAGTAATTAAAAGTACCCTGGATGCATTGCTCCCTGCTGCCACACCAGTCGTGGTTGGAATGAAGGGGGTCTTGTCTGGAAAGCAGGGTAGATGAAACCTTCCAGTTTCATTATGAAATAGCCAAGTTCTGAGCAAACCCAAAAATTCTAGGGAAAAACAATTTACCATTGACTTCAGCAACAAGCCTAAAGGTTCACTCACTGGATGCATATCTGTGCATAATAAGCTCCCACTTATGGGTTGCCAAAGAAGTGTGAACCAAGAGTAGCCTATTTAGCTCAGCTCAACCTACTACATTGACCTATTGTGGATCACAGTCTCTCTTTAGCTAGAACAACTAGCCTGTTCACCTCTCCAGTAAATTCCCTAATCACTGAACTATGGGACACTGATGTGAGTCTCTCTTGCTAAAGCCATTCCATTTTAACAATTAATATTAATTAGGCCAGAGAAAGTGAGAATCACAGTATAGTCAAGTGACTAGGATACATACCTGGGAGAAAGCTGTGAATCACAAGAAGAAACAACGTCTGGATTTTATGAGCTAAGTGGGATTTAGGACATACTCTTCTTGTTGGCATCTCCTATGGGTTAGTTCAGGCTCATGTGCTCTCTTCCCATTCATTGCACATTCATTCCACTTCCTACTAATACTAGCAGAAGGGGCATGGTTAGACTAGGGGTTGTGATTCTTTTAACTCAGGACTTATTTTCTATCCCTTTCTTAATAAGACCCAGAATATCTTACTGCCCCTGTATAAAACTATGGTATGCCCTCATCTTGAATACTGTGTACAGATGTGGTCTCCTCACCTCAAAAAAAGATATTTTGGCCTTGGAAAGGGTTCAGAAAAGGGCAACTAAAATGATTAGAGGTTTGGAACAGGTCCCATATGAAGAGAAGTTAAAACGTCTGCCGTCCAGACCTGGAATCTCGAGAGGTGTGCTGCTTACCGGGAGCTCGCATTCAGGATGTCACTGAGAGGCTTACCAAGCTGACCAACCTTCAGATTACTACCCCTTCCTGCTTCTCCACGTGGGAACTAATGATACGGCCAAGAATGATCTTGAGCGTGTTACTGCGGATTATGTAGCTCTAGGAAGAAGGATCCAAGAATTTGGAGCACAAGTAGTATTCTCCTCCATCCTCCCTGTTGAAGGGAAAGGACTGGGCAGGGATCGTCGAATTGAGGACGTAAATGCGTGGTTGCGCAGATGGTGTCGCAGAGAGGGCTTTGGTTTCTTCGACCATGGGACTCTGTTCCGGGTGCAAGGATTGTTAGGAAGAGATGGGATCCACCTAACGAAGAGAGGAAGGAGCATCTTCGCGGGCAGGCTTGCAAACCTAGTGAGGAGGGCTTTAAACTAGGTTCGTCGGGGGACAGTGACCAAAACCCTGAGGGGAGTGGGAAAGTCGGATACCGGGAAGAAATGCAGAGAGGAAGGGGCAAGAAAGAAGGACCCATGTTTCGAATGGAGAAGATAGGACGATCAACTGGTTACCTGAAGTGTTTGTACACTAATGTGAGAAGCCTGGGCAACAAACAGGAAGAACTGGAGGCCCTGGCCCAGACCAAGAAATATGATTTAATTGGGATAACAGAGACTTGGTGGGATGACTCGCATGACTGGAGCGCTGTCATGGAAGGGTATAGACTGTTCAGGAACAACAGGCAGGGGAGAAAAGGAGGAGGAGTTGCACTATATGTAAGAGAGCACTACGATTGCTCTGAACTCCAGTATAAAGAGGGAGAAAAACCTGTTGAGAGTCTATGGGTTAAGTTTAAAGGAGCAAACAACAGCAGTGATGTTGTGGTTGGTGTTTACTACAGGCCACTGAATCAGGTGGATGAGGTAGATGAGGCTTTCTTCGGACAACTGAGCGAAGCTTCCAGATCGCAGGCCCTGGTTCTCGTGGGGGACTTTAATCACCCTGACATCTGCTGGGAAACGTATACGGCAGTACACAGGCAATCCAGGAAGTTTTTGGAGAAGGTTGGGGATAACTTCTTGACACAGGTGCTGAAGGATCCGACCAGGGGCCGTGCGCAGCTTGACCTTCTGCTCACAAACAGGGAGGAACTAATAGGGAAAGTGGAGGTGGGTGACAACCTGGGAAGCAGTGATCATGAGATGGTAGATTTCAGGATCCTGACGAAAGGAAGAAGAGAGATTAGTAAAATACACACCTTGGACTTCAAAAAAGCAGATTTTGACTCCCTCCGAGATCTGATGGGCAGAATCCCCTGGGATGCTAACATGAAGGGGAAAGGAGTCCAGGACAGCTGGCAGTATTTTAAAGAAGCCTTATTGAAGGCACAGAAAGAAACCATCCCGACGCGTAGCAAGAGAGGCAAACATGGTAGGAGACCGGACTGGCTTACAGGGGAAATCCTTGGTGAACTTAAGCACAAAAAGGAAGCTTACAAAGAGTGGAAACTTGGACAAATGACCAGGGAGGAGTTTAAAGGTATAGCTCAAGAATGCCAGGGGGTTATCAGGAAGGCGAAAACACAAATGGAATTGCGACTGGCTAAGGATGTGAAGGATAACAAGAAAGGTTTCTACAGGCATGTTAACAAGAAGAAGGTGATCAGAGAGGGTGTGCGGATAGATGAAGGAGGTAACCTAGTGACAGATGATGTGGGGAAAGCTGAAGTACTCAATGCTTTCTTTGCCTCTATATTCACGGACAAAGTCGGCTCCTGGACTTCTGCGCCAAGTGACGCAAGATGGGATGAAGATGGACAGCCCGTGGTGGGTAAAGAACAGGTTAGGAACTATTTAGAAAAGCTAAACGTACATAAATCCATGGGTCCGGACTTAGTGCATCCGAGGGTAATGAGGGAGTTGGCAAATGTCATTGTGGAGCCTTTGGCTATTATCTTTGAAAAGTCGTGGAGATCGGGAGAAATCCAGGATGACTGGAAAAAGGCAAATGTAGTGCCCATCTTCAAAAAAGGGAAGAAGGATGATCCAGGGAACTATAGGCCGGTCAGTCTTACCTCGGTTCCTGGAAAAATCATGGAAGGGATCCTTAAGGAATCCATATTGAGGCACTTGGATGAGAGGAAAGTGATTAGGAATAGTCAGCATGGATTCACGAAGGGCAAGTCGTGCCTGACCAATCTGATTAGCTTCTATGATGAGGTAACTGGCTCGGTGGACCTGGGGAAGTCAGTGGATGTTATATACCTTGACTTTAGCAAGGCTTTTGATACGGTCTCCCACAATATTCTTGCCAGCAAGTTAAGGGAATGTGGATTGGATTAATGGATGGTAAAATGGATAGAAAGATGGCTAGAAGGCCGGGCCCAGCGGGTAGTGATCAATGGCTCGATGTCAGGATGGCGGTCGGTTTCTAGCGGA
Organism: Pelodiscus sinensis; assembly: GCF_052426305.1. Taxonomy (NCBI): domain Eukaryota; kingdom Metazoa; phylum Chordata; order Testudines; family Trionychidae; genus Pelodiscus; species Pelodiscus sinensis. The sequence goes on from NC_143057.1 coordinate 70,908,863, forward strand.
GTGCCCCAAGCGGAGCGGAGTTCGGTTCTAGGACGGGTTTTGTTCAATATCTTTATTAATGATCTGGATGAGGGGATGGATTGCACCCTCAGCAAGTCTGCGGATGACACTAAACTGGGGGGAGAGGTAGATACGCTTAAGGGCAGAGATAGGGTACAGAGTGACTTAGACAAATTGGAGGATTGGGCCACAAGAAATCTGATGAGGTTCAACAAGGACAAGTGTAGAGTCCTGCACTTGGGACGGAAGAATCCCAAGCATAGTTACAAGCTGGGGACCAACCAGTTAAGTAGTAGTTCTGCAGAAAAGGACCTGGGGGTTACAGTGGATGAGAAGCTAGATATGAGTCAACAGTGTGCCCTTATAGCCAAGAAGGCTAATGGCATATTAGGTTGCATTAAAAGGAGCATTGCCAGCAGATCCAGAGATGTCATCATTCCCCTTTATTCGGCTTTGGTGAGGCCGCATCTGGAGTATTGTGTCCAGTTCTGGGCCCCCCCACTACAAAAAGGATGTGGACGCATTGGAGAGGGTCCAGCGGAGGGCAACCAAAATGATTAGGGGGCTGGAGCATATGACTTATGAGGAGAGGCTGAGGGACTTGGGTCTGTTTAGTCTGCAGAAGCGAAGAATGAGGGGGGATTTGATAGCAGCCTTCAACTTCCTGAAGGGAGGTTCCAAAGAGGATGGAGAGAGGCTGTTCTCAGTAGTGACAGATGGCAGAACAAGGAGCAATGGTCTCAAGTTGTGGTGGGAGAGGTCCAGGTTGGATATTAGGAAAAACTATTTCACTAGGAGGGTGGTGAAGCACTGGAATGGGTTACCTAGGGAAGTAGTGGAGTCTCCATCCCTAGAGGTGTTTAAGTCTCGGCTTGACAAAGCCCTGGCCAGGTTGATTTAGTTGAAATTGGTCCTGCCTAGAGCAGGGGGCTGGACTTGATGACCTTCTGAGGTCTCTTCCAGTTCTATGATTCTATGAGACTTTTCAGTTTAGAAAGGAGGAGACTGAGGGGGGATATGATAGAGGTATATAAAATCATGAGTGATGTGGAGAGGGCAAATAAAGAAAAGTTATTAGTTCCCATAACAGAAGAACTAGAAGACACCAAATGAAGTTAATGGGTAGCAGGTTTAAAACTAATAAAATAAAGTTCTTCTTCACACAGCATGTAGTCAACCTGTGGAACTCCTTGCCAGAGGAGGCTGTGAAGGCTAGGACTATAATAGAGTTTAAAGAGAAGCTAGATAATTTCATGGAGGTTAGGTCCCTAAAAGGCTATTAGCCAGGGGATAGAAATGGTGTCCCTGGCCTCTGTTTGTCAGAGGCTGGAGAAAGATGGCAGGAGACAAATCGCTTGATCATTGTCTTCGGTCCACCCTCTCTGAGGCACCTGGTGCTGGCCACTGTCGGCAGACAGGCTACTGGGCTAGATGGACCTTTGGTCTGACCCAGTATGGCTGTTCTTATGACTGTTGATTCATTGCCAATGAATTTGTGTCAAGTTAATTAGCACAATTGTAAATGCAAGTCTAGACTTGTTTTCCCTAGGCCAAGACCTCAATCGGATGTCTGATCACATGGACATCTAATCCAGGTCTTGTCCTAGGGAAAACAAACACTTGTGGAGGCCAGGTCTACAGTGTAAACTTACATCAGTATATCAAAATCCACATCCTTGGGCCACACAGCTATCCTAACCTAAGCCACAGTGTAAATGGCACTGTACTGATGGGACAGCTTCTCCCATCGACATAGCTACCACCTCTTGTGGCTGTGGATTAATTATGTCGATGGTTCCCCATCAGCATAACAGCATCTTCACTGCTGCAGTGTTTTAAGTATGGTCCTGCCCTGAGTGTCTACACAGGCAGTTACATTAGTTAACTGCTGATCACTGACTGGCAATTAATGTGTATTTAAAAATGGAAACACAAATGTATGTATGGCTTGTCTTCACTGCTAAAAAAGCAGTGTGGGTTTGTTTTGTTTTGAAGCTTCAAGGTAACTAATGTCTGAGAGAGATCCTGAGGTAAAAAACACACACTGAAGACCAGGTACTTCAGGCTTACCCGGAAGTAAACTCACTTCTGTCACTGTCAGAGAGTGAGAAGAAAGCACACAGCATCTCTTCATTCCTCTTCCTCCTGGCTAGTACAGGGAGGGGGCAGAGGAGAGACTGACCCACACTGTGAGCTCTCCTGACGGTGATGGACAGGGAACAACAAGCAGTATCAGTAGGAATGGGAGACATCAGCTCTCTTGCCCTTCCTAAAGGGCTCCCTTGCTTCCTTATACTCCCCACCCCCCCCAATCACCTGCCCTGATTCCTGCACCCCCACCCACACAATCAGCTCTCTGCCCTGGGCCTCCCCATGCCCCCAGCCCTGATTCTGCCCACCTCCACACACCACAACCATCTGCCCTGAACCCCTCCTCATACTCCAATCCTGCACCCCACATCCTCACCACTTACCTTGAGCTACCCCGCTCCCATCCCTCTGCACTCCACCCCACACTTACATTTCTTACATTGTCAACCCCCTGCCTTGTGCCCCGCGAAGGGAGGAAGCAATACAGTACCTGTAAGTAATTTAAGTTAGTTTTACCCCCTGAGTGTCCTTACCCTCAGCATTCCAATGACTCACTGATTGAGGATCCTAAATCTCATTTTTAAGGGGGATTTAAGCACTTGAGAAAAAATCCCAGGCTCAGGTTCATTAGAGACTAAATCAATTTTGAAAATGATTTAGGCTCTTCAAATCAGTGAGACTTGGCCATGCTGAGCACACCATCACTTAAATACCTTTTGAAAAGCTGGCTTGCCTCTTTCTCTTTTCCTGAAGCACTGTGATGTTGTCATCCATATTACATGGTACTTTTTACTTTTAGTTTATTTCTCTGAGAGGCAACTCTTGCACTGAAGGATCCTTGCTTCTCAGGAATTTCACAAAGGAATATTATTTCACACTGAACTGACTACAGCTGTTTTGAATGGTTACATTTGATCATAGACATCTTTCAGACTTGTAGAGCTTAATTTAAGATGTAAATCAAGATCTGAATTTTGCTGTGGTGCATTTTCTGTTGTTGGGGTTTGCTTTATTTTTTTTGTAACTTTGTTTGCTTTTCAGACAAGCTCTTTTGGCATTATCTTGTTGTGTACATGTACTCTAAGAGAACACAAACAAATACAGCCAGCAACTAATTACAACTTTAGAAATATTACTAGCTCTTAAATAGTCTGTCTCAGTGTAAAAGGTTCCTACAGAAGGTTTTAAAAGCCAGTGAGGAGAAAAAGAGTCTTAAAAATATAACCAAGCTTCAGCCATACAAAACTGTTTGAAATTTAATCCAGCTATTTCAGGATAATGCAAAGTTATTTTAAGTTTACTGACCTTTAGTTAGACAGTAAGTAGCATCATCCACCTTGTGAGAACAGGAAAAACTGGTCTGAGACAAATTAATGACTTTCCAAAGCTTATATATGGAAAGTCATTGACAAAAATGGAAATAAAATACCAGAGTCCTAAATGTTATCTTTTAGAGTCAAAAGAAAATGCATATACTTTCAGGGTTCTTTGCAAATTAAATGTATATTAATATTTAACCCAAATTTGTGGCTCTCCAAGGAATATGTTGGAGATGTTTTGGGAACTAGGATACCTTGATTTTGAAGGAGCTATAAAAAATCCTGTTTCACAGATTTTTACTAAATAGTAGAGGTTTCTACACATTTCTCCCCCTCCCTGCCTGCTTTTGCAAAATGATGGGAAAAATTTTAAGTCTTATGTCAGGAATGAGATTGCAACATGTGAACACTTCATTTTCCCCTTTCCTCTACCATGCAACATACTCTCTCAGTGCCTAATACAAAGCCCAGCATGAGGCATAATCTATTCCTGTGAACATGCAATAATCTGTAGAACCCTCACGGTAAAAGACAAACAAACAAACAACACTCACAGGAAAGCATAGAAAGATGAAAAAGTTTTCCCATTCCTTTCTGAAGGGAACCATCTGAGCTCACCAATATGAGTTGACAAGCAAGTTGGAGCTCTGGTTCCAAGGCCCCACTTGTTAGTCCATCCACCTGACAGCATTCAGAGTCTTAATTCTTCTGCACAAGACACAGTCTAAGAACTCAGGCCTTTTCAGACTCCAAGCACTAGTTCTCTGTCAGGAAGATCAGCAAGATGGCTCCTCTGCTGGCTTCCTAGCTAATTCCTCCCTCTTACCAGGGAGGCCAGGCAGAACATTCCATTCTCTGAAGACTGCCTCTCCCAGGCAGCCACCACCTACCTGTTTCCTTGATCCTCCACTTTGTGATTTCAGGCAGCTATGAGTCACCAGGTTGCTATCCCCATGAGGACCCCAAGCTCCCTTTTAAAGGGCTAGTGTCACTGTGACAATTGGATTGTATTAATAAACAGAATAACACTTGCTAATCTAATTAAGAATTTGAAATTAAGGAAAGGTGAAAGTACTTGATTTTTGCTTTCAAGCACCCTGCCCCTCTTGCATACCTGTAGATTGCCCTCCTGTTCCAGTAAAACCAGTGTGATTCCTCTATGCTGGGGGGTAGGACTTGGCATGAGTATGGAGAAACTGGGGGATTCATGGAGATTTTCTGCCCATCTGTGCACAGAGGGGAGGGTATGATTGACGTACCTCTCCCCACTAGCTTTAACCCCTTGGCTAGGGTGGGATAAGACAGGCATGGTGGTACTGAGACTGGAGCTGCAGGGCATGCTCCATGCTTTGGACAAAAAAAAAAGTACCTTCCCACTGCCTCTTGGAGCCACACATCTATACCAGTTCCAATGAAGATGTTAGGTAGATGAAACCAATAGGGGTCCCATGTTACATGTTTGCAGAGCCCCAACCAACCAAAGCACCATCTCAGATGCTTATCTCTGATACCATCTGCCTAACATCATTACTGTAACTGGCATGGATGTGTGGATTCATGGGGTAACGAGAAGGAACTCCTTACATCCCAACCTCAATCCTCCTCTGAGTTACATGGAGTATTCTTTAATGAATGAATGGAGAATGGACCCATTTAACTGTGAATACAAGATTCTACATTTGAAATTTTTTCTCCTGGGTCCCCAGGGATCTACACTGGCCCCGATCCTCCGGAAAAAGTGCCCTTTTCCGGAGGGTCTTATTCCTACTTCAAAGGATCGGGGCCAGTGTAGACGCTCTTTTCCGGCTTTTTTAAAAGCCGGAAAAAAGCGGCGGACATTTTTATTTAAATGCCGCGGGGGATATTTAAATCCCCCGCGGATTTCCCTACGACGACTGGTGAAATTTACATGCCCCTTCCGGAAAAGGGGCCAGTGTAGACGTAGCCAACTAGTGTAGCAGCTGCTATTTTGTTAAGAATATTAATACAAAGGCAGAAGGTTTGCGTACCCAAATTTTAAATATTTTCTTAATGCAAGTCAAACATGCAAGATTCATATGCACTTTGGTACTTTTTTGCCTCCAATTCCACTTCCATAATTTTATTTTTTACTTTTACTTTTATTTTACAGGTTTGAATAATTCTCAAAGATACAGCACACAGTGACAACATACAACCTTATTTACAAAGAGAACATCCAGTTCAGCAAGAGGCCTGTTGAGGAAAAATCCTTCGTTCTAATTATGTTGTTAAATGTAATGCAAAGAACACTAAGCCGCATCACTTGCTTTTCTGAATTTTGAATAATGATCAGATTTATATGCGTGCTGTTTCAATCTTTGTGTAATTATAAAAAATATGTACACAGTATTATACGTGTTTACTTTTCAGTTAAGCACATTAATGCATCCAAGTAATTTATATCGAATGAATTATGCATTTCAAAAAATTTTAATTAGCAAGAGGAATTTCATAATTTCATTATTTTACTCTACAAGTGAAATCTACTGAGCTGAAAACCAATTTATGCATTTCTCTGCTGTAAACTATGGAGCTCAATTCTGCAAACATTTACTAGTAAGTATAGTGCTGTGGGACTAAAACAAAAGGCAACCTACTATATATTTGAGAGAGTTTGTGTGTGTGTCTAAGAACTCCTCCTACGTGTGTGTCTGTCTAAGGACTCAAATTTGGTATACAGCTTTTTCTTATTATAACTTAAAGCAAGGTCAGGGTGTCTTTGAGCCAGGAAAATGGAATGCACCTAAAATGGGATTGCTTCTCATAAAACAATACAGAAAAGAAACAGAATCACCAAGCAGGCCTCCTGAGCCTCCTATCCCCCAGGCACCCTTTAGGATTGGCAGAGGGGCTGACGCTCCCCTCTCCTTGATTCTTAGGGGCATGTTGCTGGCCGGGGCCAGCTTTAGAAAGTGCGGGGCCCAGCCCAATTCAAACAATTTTGACGGGGCCCCACAGCAATTTTGGTTGAGCAAAAAAAAAAAAAAAACCACACACACACACACCAACACACACATACACCCTCCTGCAGCACATGAAAACCCTGCACACCTCCTGCGGCCGACGCACTCCTCCTCCAGGGCCAGCAGATTTGTATAAGTTTTGGTGGTGTCCCATTAGCCACAACCCCTGACCGCTGTTAACCACACACCAACCCCCATTAGCCACACCCCCTCTGGAGGCCTCTGGAGGTAACACACTCAGGGCAAGATGGACACATGACCAGAAGTAAAAGGTGTCATGTCATCCCTCTTGAAGGACTTTTCCCACCATCCTCCTACCAACAGGGATTAGTTTGGCCCCCACCAAACCCCCCTCGTGCAACTGTCCTGAAATTGCATTAACCCAATGTGTGTGACATTAACTCAGGGGCAGAGAGGCTGGGGGAAGTGTTCCATCTAAGGCTATGTCTACACTCACGGCTTCTTGCGCAAGTACAGCCGTTCTTGCGCAAGAACCCACAGAGCAGCCACACTGCCCGCCCGCTCTTGCGCAAGGAAATTTACAGTATGGCCTGGTAAGAGGGGGTGTCTTGCGCAAGAGCTACGCGCTTTTCTAACAGGTGTAAGCTCTCTTGCGCAAGAGGTCAGTGTGGATGCTCGGCAGGGATTTCTTGCGCAAGAAACCCCTATGGCTAAAATAGCCATTGGCGCTTTCTTGCGCAAGAGAATGTCCATACTGCCATGGATGCTCTTGTGCAAAATCACAGCTCACACATGGCTGTGTGCACATGTTCTTGCACAAGAAGTTCTTGCGCAAGAAGTCGCCAGTGTAGACGTAGCCTAAGAGTTTCCTCCCATGAGCAGAATGGATTTTGTGTTGTGCACCAGTACTGAGTTCATGTGGCTTGTTTGAATGTGCCACTGTGGCACCCAAGTCATTAATAAATATTTTATAAACCTTTACCTTTTCTTTGCTGCCATGTCTCCTCCCCTTGCTCCATCAGCTCCCCTGGTGCCTGCTGCCCCCCAACTCCTCACCCTCCTCTGCTGTCCTGACTCCTGCCCTTCTTACTGCCCTCAGCCCTCCTGCAACCTGCCCCCCTCCTCCAGCCGTTCTCTCCCCCCTGTGCCCACTCCTCCAGTAGCCCTACTCTGATCATGTGAGCTACCCTTCTTCATCCCCTCTTCTAACACCTCCCTCGCCTCTCTCCTCTGGTGCTGGTCCCTCCCGTGCAGGTGTCTGCACTTCTGCTTCACCCCAGAACCCCCTGGCACCTGCATCTTCCCTTAACCCTGCACCCTCCTGGTGCCTCCCCTTTCCCTCACTGCCCCAGCCCCTTTGCCCTCTTTTTCCCTGATGCCCACCCACTCACCACTCTCTGCCCCCGTTCCCCTCCTGCCCCTGTGCCCTCACACATGCCTTACTCCATCCCTACCTTCCTCATGCCCACCCCTTCTTTCAAGCCTTCTCCTAGCACCTCACCCTCCAGCCCCCAATGCCCTTACCCTCTCCTCTCCCAGCATCACCCTGTGCTCCCTCCCTCTGACACCTCCCCTCCTGCCTTTTTCCTCAGTGTCTGCACTTGGCCCCCTGGGATTGGTCTCTCCTCCCACTCCCTCCTCCTCTGCCCCCGCACAAGCCTCTTCCCCTCCCCTATCCTCTGCCTTCCACTTTGCGGGGCCGGAGTCTGAGCTTGGGCTCCAAACCCGGAGCTAGGCCACGCACCGCTGAGCAATTTTAAAGTCCCATGACATCACATCTGGGCATCCTCCCTGTTCATCTGCAATGACGCGCATGGCAGCAGCCGGCGAGGGGGAGCCACACTGAAAGCCACGCACAGCAGGGACGGTCCAGGGCCGAGGGAGACACTCTGGGGCCAGGGTGGGAGGATGTGCAGGGGTGGGAGAATGCACCGGGAGAGGGGGGGGATGGCGGGCAGGTGGAGGCTGGGGCCCACTCCAGGCAGAGCCAGGGGAGAAACCCAGCTCCAAATATTGCTGGAGCAGGGCCCCCGGCTCTGAATATTAACTCGCACCCATGGTGCCTGGCACACTTCTGGGTTCAGGGTGCGGGGCCCCACTCGGGGGAATCGGCCTAAGGCCAGCCCTGTTGCTGGCTGTTCCCCTTTGTATCAGTTTGCTGCATTCCTCACTCTGGTTGGGGAGTACAGGGAGCAGATGAACCTGGACCTGCCCCAGTCAGGAGACATGCACCTCTCCCCAGCTGCGCTTGCTTGGGCTGCAGTGGCCATGGAGGGACACTTCTCACCTGACCCCCAAGCTCTTGTTGTGAGAGAGGGCTTAAGTAGTCCTTGTTTCCCTGGGGCAGTCTCTGCTTACTGAACCTTTCAGCCCAGTCCCACCTCAGATCAATGATTTAAAGGATGAAAAATAAAAACTGAGTTAAGGACCCGAGCAATGCCGGACAAATCTTCTAGGCCGGGCCTAGACTGGAAAGTTTTTCCACAAAAGCAGCTGCTTTTGTGGAAAAACTTGCCAGCTGTCTACACTGACCGCTTGAATTTCCGCAAGAACACTGACGATCTCATGTAAGAAATCAGTGCTTCTTGCAGAAATACTATGCTGCTCCCGTTCAGGCAAAAGTCCTTTTGCACAAAAGCTTTTGCACAAAAGGGCCAGTGTAGACAGCTCAGATTTGTTTTGCGCACAAAAGCCCCGATCGCAAAAATGGCAATTGGGGCTTTTTTGCGCCAAAGCGTGTCTAGATTGGCCATGGATGCTTTTGCTCAAAAATGCTTTTGCGGAAAAGTGACTATGCCAATCTAGACGCTCTTTTCCGCAAATGCTTTCAACAGAAAACTTTTCCATTAAAAGCATTTGTGGAAAATCATGCCAGTCTAGACGTAGCCCTGGTGTTCTATATGTGTCAATGCAATGACAGGACAAATACTAATCATATGTAAGAGCAATGAAGTAATTATTTATTATTCATGTACAAGCATATATGGTGCCTTGCAGACAAAATAAACAAGTAAGGCTATTCTCTGAAGACCTGCCAAAGAGTCCTGTACTGCATCATGTTCAGAGTCCATAGTACTATTCAGCAGAAGGACAATGGTTCAGTACATGTTCAGGAAATACACATGGTAGGTGCACATTTTGTTGGTTGCTTTTTAATAATAATTTGTAGAATTAGGAAACTTTTAGCAAAATATTTGACAAGGAAAACTCTGGCTTCCCCAAATTGGAAATTTTCCATGGTAATCTGACATTTTCACCAATTTTGGGGGTTTTCCATTGGGGCAAAAATAATATATTTTAAGTCAAGTCAACCTGAATTAATACACCAAATTTCAGTTTTTTGCAGGGCAGTTGGACATTCGTGTGGGTCTGCCTATGACATCCAGTGACTCATGCTCCCCATTCAGCTCTCCTGGGCTGGATTTTCCTGCTAGACTGCATCTTCCATGCTGCAGTGCAGTCTGTCCTCTGGCAGAGCTGCTGCAGTGCATCTGGGCATGAGGACACATGACAATTTAGTTCACCACATTATGTCTGCACATAAGGATCTACCCTTTTTTAAATTTACCACTTTTCTATTAAAGTTAGAGAAAAGTGAATGTCTAAAGGTTGAGAGAATTTCTCATTTTCCCCATTCGTGCCACTGTATGATCTAAGTATATATCAAATACATGAAACATTTAATATCACATTAAATTTGAGATTTAATCCCACAAATGTCTGTGAAGAAAAAGGATGATATAATCATATCACGTGATGGTGATAAAAACTCCTTCCATACCACTAGTATCTCAGGAGGATATTAAACAACCACCACTAAACGTGTATATATACAGGCAGTCCCCGGGTTACGTACAAGATAGGGACTGTAGGTTTGTTCTTAAATTGAATCTGTATGTAAGTCGGAACTGGCGTCAGCCGCTGCTGAAACTGATCAGTTTCAACCGCGGCTGAATCTGGACAGATTCAACTTAAGAAACCCAGGCATCCCCAAGTCAGCTGCTGCTGAAACTGATCAGCGGCTGATTCCAGGAAGCCTGGGGTAGAGCAACTCTGCCTCGGGCTTCCTGTAGTCAGCCGCTGGTCAGTTTCAGCAGTGGCTGACTTGGGGACGCCTGGGGCAGAGCAGCTGGGGTGCTGCTGGGTTGCTCCAGTAGCGTGGCTCCTCGGCGCTACTGGAGCAACCCAGCAGCACCCCAGCTGCTCTGCCCCAGGTGTCCTGATTCAGCCGCTGCTGAAACTGACCAGCAGCGGCTGAATCAGGACGCCTGGGGCAGAGCAGCTGGGGTGCTGCCGGGTTGGTCTGGAGCGGCGCTGCGAGACCAACCAGGCAGCCCCCAGATGCTCTACCCCAGGGGTAGGCAAGAAAAGCCTGGTCTGCTGGGGGGGGCACTAGCTGCACCCCCCCCCCAGCAGACCAGGGAGACGGGGGTGACGGGACCTCCCAAGTCCTCCACGGCTTTGCTCCGTCTCCCTGGTCTGCTGACCTGGGAGACGCGGAGCAAAGCCTTGGAGCATGTGGGCAGCGGGACAGTCCAGGCGCTCCGCGGCTGTCCCACTGCTGGCGTGCTCCGCGGCTTTGCTCCCCATCTCCCTGGTCGTCTGGTCAGACCAGGGAGACGGGGAGCAAAGCCGCGGAGCACGCCCGCAGCAGGACAGCCCAAGCGCGCCTGGGCTGTCCCGCTGCGGGCGTGCTCCAAGGCTTTGCTCCCTGTCTCCCTGCAGACCAGGGAGACGGGGAGCAAAGCCGCGGAGCACGCCCGCTGCGGGCGTGCTCCAAGGCTTTGCTCCCCATCTCCCTGCAGACCAGGGAGCTTGGGCTGTCCCGCTGCAGGCGTGCTCCAAGGCTTTGCTCCCCGTCTCCCTGGTCTGCAGGTCTGTTGGTCGGGAGACGGGGAGCAAAGCCGCAGAGCACGCCCGCAGGCCAGGGAGATGGGGAGCAGCTTTTCTCGCCCCGGAGGACGGGGGCGGTGGACCGCGGTGCATCTGGGAGTCCCGCCGCTCCCGTCCTCCGGTGCGAGAAAAGCCCTGTTCATAACTGCGGATTCGACATAAGTCGGATCCGTGGGGACTGCCTGTATATATATAATCACAGTTCTGGAAACTCCATGGGCCCTAAAGGGTATGGACTCTAGGCTATAAGCTTCAAAACAACCATGTGTCTTGAATAGAGATACACATGTCTCTCCCTATTAACCATCATTTTTCAAGACTGCACAGTTCTCTACTTACACTGTGGTATCCCCTGCAAGCCAGACTACCTACAGAAGCCAGCACTTGCACTTTGCTCTCTTTGATGGCTATGAACATCTGTAATGACCAGAAGTTACAAGTTATCACATAGACCTTTATAAGCAACAAAAATTTTTCTTAAGGAGCAAGACTATACAAAGAAAATACAGTTAGCAACAAAAATGTTCCTATAGGCAGGCTAAGAGCTTACTAGATGGCACCCATCAGTCTTATGGAGTCTCATAAACCAAAATCTTCCTAGCCTTTTCCAGCCACAATGTTTACTCCCCACATCTCTTGGAGAGAAGGTCCTGTCCGTTTGATGGATCAGAAATAAGGCTCAGAATCAGTTTAAACTCAGCCTATTTATTCCAAAGTCTTTTCTTTGTCTACTGGTCTAAGTCAGGGGTGGGGGACCTCAGGCCCAAGGACTGAATGCAGATGCCAGCTCCCCTGGATGTGGTCCCCCAGGCTCATGGCCTCCTCCCTGCATTGGGGAGCCTGTACTGGTGCTCCAGCTTTCCCCTCCCCACACTGCCTCACCATGAGGCTGGAGCACACAAAATCTACTAGGCTTCCTCCCGCACTCCCCCCTCGGCTCTGGTGTGCGAGGGGGATGTGAGGAGTGTCTTTCTGCTTCTTAATTGGGTGCCACATCAGTGACAGTTTTTGTGTGTGGCCCCAACTGATTTTTCTGTGGGTCAGTAGCCCCCAACCCAAAAAAAGGTCGTCGTCCCCAGTCTAAAGTGAGGACCTCCCCCCCAGAGGTGTTACAATCTGAGCAAATTTGACTAATCATCCCTGACCATTCTTACTTCAAAATAGAGCTGGGTCACCCTCAACCATAGAATTACATACCATCCCTAGTCCACAATGATATATTCATGTAATACAGTAAAATCTCCCAAAGTTATTGCAGGAATTTGCCATATCAATCACAAACAAGTCCAGATAATTTACATCCAAGCATTTAAAATGACCTGCCAAAGGAATTTGCTGGACAGTTAGGTTGATTTTCAATAAATCTTGCAACACTGTAAAAAAACTAATATTGTGGCAATATTTTGAAAGAGTAAATGGGATGTCCTACATAATTATTGGCCTTTCAGCCTGACGCCAATCCTGGACAAGATAATGCTAAGACTGATACAGGACTAGTTCATAAAGAATAAAAGGAGAGTAATATAAATAACATTAATCAATGTGTGTTTATGGAAAATAGATCCTGACACATTAGCTTTTTAAATAAGATTTGATTGATAAAGGTAATGGTGTTCATATAATAGACTTCTGTAAGGCATTTGACTTGGTATCCTGGTCACTAACAATATCTGTTAAAATATGGCTGTTTGTTCCTGGATTTACACATTTATAAAGAATAGAGGCCATAATTTCAGGATTGGGTGGACTCTCTACTGGGAAACAGAGGGTCTGAAAAAGATTTGCAGGTCACAGAGGATAATCAGTTGAATAAGTGCTCCCAGTGCAACACTGTGGGCAAAAGAACCTATGTGATACTTGGATGCATGAACAGGTAAATCTCAAAAAGGAACAGAGAGGTTATTTTATCTCTGTATTTGCTGTTTGGTGCAAACGCTGCTGGCATAATGTGGCTAGCTCTGGTGTCCACAGTTCCAGAAGAATTTTGGTAAATCAAAGAAAGTTCAGAGAAGAGCCAAGAGAATGAGTAAAGGATTAGAGAAAATGTCTTATTGTGATAGATTCAAATATCTCAATCAAATTCAGATAGGAAATAAGATGGGCTGTCAATTAAATTGCAGTTAACCAATAAGTAACTCAAAATCAGTCACGGTTCAGAAAATTAAGCACAGTTGTAATCACACTGTTTATAATAATTGAAATTTATTCAATATTTTGGATGTTTTTCTACATTTTCAAATATACCGATATAAATTATATATGTTTATTACAAATATTTACACTGTAAAATGATAAACAAAATAAATATTTTCCATTTACCTCATATAAATTGTAATGCAATTTTTTTATTTTGAAAGTGCAACTTGCAAATATAGATTTGTTTTTGTTACATTACAACACTCAAAAGCAAAACAATGTAAAACTTTAGAACTTACAAGTCCACTCAGTCCTACTTCTCATTCAGGCAATCATTTAGAGAACCAAGTTTGCTTCCATTAAAAGGAAATAATACTGCCCACTTATTAATTATAGTGTCACCTGAAAGTGAGAACAGGTGTTCACATGGCAATTTTGTAGCTGGCATTGCATGGCATTTGCATGCCAGATATGCTAAATATTCATATGCCCCTTCATGCTTCAGCCATTATTCCAGAGGACATGCTTCCATGCTGATGACATTGCTTAAAAATAATGCATTAATGAAATTTGTGACTGAACTCCGTAGAGGAGTTTTGTGTGTCTTCTGTTCTGTTTTACCTGCATTCTGCCATATATTTCATATTACAGCAGTCTTGGATGATGAGCCAGCACGTGTTAAGAACACTTTCACTGAAGATTTGATAAAAATTACAAAAAGGTACCCAAGTGAGATTTCTAAAAATGGCTACAGCACTCAACTCAAGGCTTAAGAATCTGATGTGCCTTCCAAACTCTAAGAGGGAGGAGTTGATTCTTTCAGAGTCTAAAAAGAGCAACATTCATGTGGAAACTACAGAACCCATACTACCAGAAAAGAAAATCAGCTTTCTGCTGTTGGAATCTGACTCAGATGATGAAAATGAATATGCGTTGGTCTGCACTGCTTTGAAGTATTATCAAACAGAACCCATCACCACCATGGACTCATGTCCTCTGAAACAGTGGTTAAAGCATGAAGGGCCATATGACTCCTTAGCACATCTTGTGACACCACCTACAACCATACCATGTGAATGCCTGTTCCCACTTTCAGGTAACATTGTAAATGAGAAGCAGACAGCATTATCTCTTGCAAATGTAAACAAACTTGTTTTTCTGGGCAATTGCTTTTATAAGAAGTAGGACTAAATAAACTTTTAGATTCTAAAGTTTTACATTGTGTTATTTTTTAATGCAGTTATTTTTGTATACATAATTTTACCATTCCAAAGACCCAAGTGACTAAACAAATAAAGCTGTTTCACCTTTGAATTTCTGTGTATGTTCACAATCAGAATGAGGCTCTATTAAGTGAATATGGTTGTCTTAGGTATTTCACTACTGAACATTTTACAGTACAAAACCTTCACATTTATTACACAGTAATTGTCAGTCTCAGTCTCCAGAAAGGCTTGGGACTGAGCTAGCAGGGATATGTAATAACCTATCATTATATACACCACTAGTACAAAGTTCTTGGTTTCTTTCCTTTGATAAAAAGCAGCATTGTGTTTCCTCCATATGCTTTTTGGGATTCATTAGTACTTTTTATCATCTGCCTGCAAATGACCTCTATCTCTGTTTCATGCTTGTAAGATGCCCCACTCCTCACATACAGACAATAATAAAGGACCTAATGAGTTATTTTAGTGATGAAAGACATATGGTTTCTTTAGATGTGCTTGCAGATATCTAATACACCACACTCTGCACACAATTTTGTCTACTGAAAGAAAAAATAAGTAGAGGAGTTATGCTGTAACTGGAAATGTAAAGGCTATATTTGAAAATGAGAGATGGGGGCCCAGGAGAGAGTTGGATGAGGGAAACAATATTGTATGACCTATTTAATGGGGCATTACATATACTTTGGACTTTTTTTTCCTTTTGGAAAATGGTATTTTTGTCAAACAAGGGCTAAAAAGATACCCCATTTAGAGATAAAAGATAGCTGGGGTGAGTAATGCAGCACAACCTGCTGTGCTGATATTCAGTAGCTGCTTTGTGAGTACAGCAAAACAGCAGCTGAAAAGGCTTCTAGGAAGTCAGTAATCATCACTATAGAGAAATGGAAAAATGCTAAAAATAAGGCATTCAGCTTCACAATCAGATTTTGTTGCAATTTCTCTTCCATTAGATCCTCTAGAGAGCAAATCCAGCCTCCCGCCCTTTGCTGTGCCATAGAAGCAGCACTGACCTAGTTCCAATGTGCAAAGAAGACAACAGATGGGATGGGAAAAACTGGGAAAAGTGGTGGCCCATGGGGTGCTTATCCCCAGTACAGAATGCAGCTACAAGGACACAGCTGGGAGCAGAACAGAGGGGATGTGGGACAGGGATGTTGGAATACAAGGACCCATTGTTGCACCAATACACCCCATCTTAGAAAAAAAGATGCATCATAAGCCAGGCAAACGACTCCTGCCATTGGTCAGGGGTAGTCACCACAGAGCATCTTTGAGGATATTTTATATGTATTAGGATTTCCCCCGCTACTACAGATTTGTGGGAATGGCTCTTTTCAAATTCTCATCCACTGCAATGAGGAACTAATAAGTCCAGATAGAACTGGAAGGCTACTATATCCAGCTGACACAATTTTATGGAAGAAAAATTGTGTGTTTATTTGGAATGTGCCTCTTTCAGCCTTAGCATAATTAACAGGGCATTCATTCAATCTCTCTCTCAAATAAACGAAGTTTGCACTTTTATTCCCAGCAATAGTTCAGAATTTCCTGAATTTTGTTGACTTAGGTCCACTCTTTGAATGGGTTCAAATGTTGGTGCTCTACTAATCATCTCTGTTAGCAGTGTTTTGGAAAATAAATCTAATAACTCTCATATAAAACAGCTACAATAGCTATGTGTACAATAAACAGGACAAGCTCTACCAAGCCAGCAATAGAAGCCTCAAATACAATAAATATGCTTTCCTGAGTGAATGCAACCTGGTGAGAACATGGATACTTGTCAGTTTATATATGGGACAAGACCTGTTACAACCACTTCTAACAATGTATAATACATGACTATCCAGAATTACAAGGCATGTCTGGAAAACTCCACAATAGATTCAGCTCGGTAGCGTCTGACTTCATAGCAACATTTGTTAGCTAAACAAAAAGTCCCATATGAATCTAGAAACAGCTGTTGTTCATCTTCAGGAAGGGAAATGATGCCATGTTTTTACTTTTTCTCCAGACAAATGGAAGCAAGATTTTCCCCACTTTGCCTGTAAGCAGAATCTTTTCAAACATCTGAAAATCTGTGACAAGTGGTTTACTTTTTAAAAAAATCTTCAACTACTACTCCCTCATTTCAAAATCTGAAAATGAAGGGCTCTTAGGGAAATTACACAGCAGAGAACAAGGTTTTTTTGACAAACATTTATTTTGGTGTGGCGGCCCTGAAATTGGATTTAGGAATGGAGGAAACAGTTTCCCCCTCTTCCATTAGGCTATGGAGACGGACTAATATATGACTCCTGTTCACTGGGAATGGGCTGTTTGTTGGCTGTAGAAATAATATTTACTATCTCCTTTCCTTTTTCTTTTACACTGATGTCTTTTTTTCCTACTATAGAGAAAACAGTGTATCTAAGTAGTGCTGATGTGGAGTTCAAGTCAGGAGGAGAGGCTAGTGCCTTTTACAAAAAGGGAAGATTTTAGTTTTGTTTTCCATCTTCAGTATTATCAATTCTCATAATATTTGGTGTTTTTCCCTCAGGCTATGGCTATACTGCCATTTTTTTGGGGAAGAAGATATGCAAATGGTGCTCTCATTTGCATATCTTCTTCCGATTCTTTTTGCGGGAAAGGTTTTTGTGATAAAAAGCCCCATGTAGATGGGGCCATTTGTTAGAAAAAGCCCCTTTTTTGCAAGATCCTGTAAACCTCGATTTTTGAGGAATAAGAGATCTTGCGACAAAGAGTTTTTTTTCCGACAAATGTCCCCATCTACAAGAGGCTTTTTATCACAAAAACCTCTTCCATGAAAAGAATCGGAAGAAGATATACGAATGAGAGAGCCATTTACATATCCTCTTTAGCAAAAAAATGGCAGAGTAGCCGTAGCCTGTTGGTGTCCTTACTTATTGTGTTACGTGAATACTTACATGTACATTTCTATCTGTAATCTTAGTGCGGAAAATCTTGGAAAACCAGGAGCAAAGTTTAACTTAAAAATACAAAAAGCAGCAGATTAATAAAATAAGTTATTTTTAAATTCTGAACAACACTTACGTTGGGCAGACAGGGAGCAAGACTCATGATTTTTGAATATTTGGAGTTGGCAAGACTGCTTCTGCAGCCCATGGATATTATCTTACCTGTTAGCGAAGCAACCATTGTCTTTACTCCCACTCCTTCAGTGAATTCATTGCTCACAGGATAACAAAGACCAGTCTCCACTAGGGGACAAAGTTGAACTAAGATATGCAACTCCAGCTATATGAATCATGTACCTTAGTTTGAATTTTATGCAGCATACCCACCTCAGGAATTGATGTGAGAAACTCTCCCATCAACTTCCCTTATGCCTCTGGACTAAGTGGCATACCAGAGTCAACAGGAATGCGATCAGCAGTTGATTTAGCAGGTTCTGGGCAGACCCACTAAATAGACCCTTAGAAGATCAATTTCCTCAGAGTCAAACTCCCGGTGAGTGGACAAAAGGCTTAAGCATCACCAATATGATACGGCCATGAAAAAGACTAATGCAAGCCTAGGATGCATCTGACAAAATATTTCAAATAGAGCTAGGGAAATGCTAGTACCATTATACCAGGAACTTATGAGACCTCTTTTTTTCCCACCCATGTTTAAAAAAGATGAACTCAACCAGAGCAGGTGCAGAAAAGGGCTGGCAGAATGATTAAAGGAATGGAAAACGTCACTTATAAGAGGAGACTCAATGGGCTTTGCTTGTTTAGCCTAACCAAATGAAGGCAGAGAGGAGATATGATTGCTCTCTAAATATATCAGAGCAATAAATACCAGGGAGGGACAGGAGTTATTTAAATTAAGTGTCAATGTTGACACAAGAACAAATGGATAAAAACAGGCCACCTACAAGCTTAGGCTTGAAATTAGACAAAGGTTTCTATCCATCAGTGGAGTAAAGTTTGGAACAGCCTTCAAAGGAGGCAGTGGGAACAGAAAAACTAACCATCTTCAAGACTGAATTTGATAGGTTTATGAAGCAGAAGATATGATGAAACTGCCTACAATGACAGATAGCTGATCTGCGACCACTAGTAATCCTTGTTAATAGTCACTAAATGGGGAGGGCTCTGAGTTAATAAAGATAATTGTTTCACAGGTATCTAGTTGATGGGTCTTGCCCATATGCTCAAGGTCCAACTAACGATTGACATGGGATTGGGAAGAATTTTCCCCTGGTTCAAATTGACAGAGACTCAGAGGTTGCCTTCCTATGCAGCCTGGGCCATGGATCATTTGCAGTTTTAAACTATTGTAAATCAATTCTCTGTAATCTGAAGTCTTTAAGTCATTATTCAAGAATTTTGGTATCTCGGTCAGATGTTATGGATTTATTACAGGGCTGTGCGAGCAAAATTTTGCGGTCTGCAATGTGCAGGAGATAAAGCTAGATAATCATGATTATTACCTTCCTAGTGGGGTCAATGGAGCTCCACTCATAAAGCCGAAGACTAGCTCAGACACCATAAGAGAACAAATACAATGCATGTGAAAACCACAAAAGTAAAATACTTCCATTGTACTTCCAAAATGGTTCCATCAACTGCCTGCCCTAAGGTGGAAACAGCTAAACAGACAGGCTGCTGAATGAAGATTTACTGATGTTCACATTAATTGTGCCCGAATAACTCCATTTAGTTTATAAGCTCATATGATTTGGTGTGCCCTCTAAATGCTTCAGTACACAATGATAGTTTGGTTTAGCCACAGATTAGTCTATCTATGGTGGTCAGTTTAAGATAAAAGCAATACAAGCCAATTTAATAGCAATATTAAATGTGAAGAATTTCTCAGCAGAAAGGAAAATGTAGGGATTAGAGCAAAGCTGTTTCCCAGTGCAAAGAACTGGCCATTAGCATTGCTTTTTTTAGTCTAGTTTTCATTACTAAAACAATGACAATAGAGAACCTTCTCTGGCCACCTGACTTTTGTTGTCCTTTGTTTTGTTTTGGGGGAGAGGGAAGATTTTTTTTTCTTAAATCGTTCAACTGAAAATCCCACACCATGTTATAATACAAACCCACATCTTGAGCTAGATAGGGAAAGCATGATAGGAAACAGGTTCTTAACATAATTCAAAAAGATCTGATTTGAGTCATTCAGTGTAACAAAAGGGTCTGTCAAGTCTGAGGAAGAGCAGCATGTAGTTAAAAATCATTTTAACATAAAAAAGATAACCTTTCCCTGGTCTAAGAAATTACAAGGTTTTTATAATAAATTGTATTATATTTCCCTCAAAAGCTTTGCTTAATCTTTCCTGATGTAAAATCCCTTTGGGAAGGGAGAAGGAGAGGTACTGATTAGAAAATTGCCTGCAACCTTTACATTTTGCAAACAGGTGGTATTATAGCTCTGGATGTCCTCACCTTGGTGTGCTTTCTTGCTATATTTTCCCAGTCATCTTAACATGCCTTTATAAGTTTAGTTATCATTTTTAATACCACCTATTTCTGTAAATAATTTCAAACCTTTTAAAAATAAACCTATTTATTATAGGGTCATCATTTCATGTAACCTATGGGTTATTACACATTGGTCTTGACTAAATGGCTCATACCAACAGATCCTCTTACGTTCTACTGATGCACTTTCGTTCTGATCTGCAACAGGCCCTGCTATTTGCCACTGGCCTCTCTTGAGCAGAGGTTGCTGTAACCATGCCCAAGCAAGTCACATCCAGAACTTGTTTTCCTAGTCATATCACAAACCTTTCTGTCTTGGTAGAACCTTCCAGAGCTTATGCTCTGCTGGCATAGCCTTTGAGAGCCCCGAGTCACCTCCACACCATAATGAGGCAACGGCATAGAATCTTTATGAGGTCTTTATAAAAATGATCTATGCCCGTATTGAGGGTGTCCTTAAGGAAAACATGAGATGGGAACAGGCAGACTTTCATAGGGGATTCTCCACACTGGACCACATTTTTGTGGTCCTGCAGATGACCAAAAGGGCCAGTGTAGACAGCTGAGATTTGTTTTCCGCAAATAAGCCCCGATCGTGAAAATGGCGATAGGGACTTTTTTGCGGAAAAGCACGTCTAGATTGGCCATGGACGCTTTTCCGCAAAAAGTGCTTTTCCAATTGACATGCCTCTGACTTATTAATCTCTCCTTATTAATGTAGCTGTTCCATAGCCTAACCACTGTCTGGGATTGAATAGCAAGGAGAATTGGACTTGGACAAGGATGGGAGTCCATCCCAGGAATGGGATGGACTCAGAACTAGAAGAGAGACAGATGGATGGGAAGGGCAAAAATGGTAAAACCTGTGGCAAACAGGTAAAAGAGTCTGTGACCACTACAGCACATACTCCTCTAGAGTCTGCCCTGGAACCTAAGATTCCTGATTTTAAGCAAATTGGCTTCTACATAGTATAGACATCTTGATGGCAGAATTTCATCTTTGTCACCGCAGACTAAGCACTGCTGGAACCTTAGAATAAATGGCATCTCAGAGGCCTGTAAATGGGTCCATGCTGTGGCTGATATGAATCATATTCACAATGATTCTTCCATGCTTATCTGACTTTTCTGTTTGAGAGTTTATTTGCTGATATTTAAAATATCAAGAGAGGCCTATGGAGTTACTACTCTAGGTCCTGTAGCAACAGTAGTGTTTCTACCATAACAACTTTAGTGAACTGTTCTACTGCATGTCTGACCTGAAAACTAGAGATCAAACAGAATCAAGGAAGCTGGCCCTTCAGAAGCAGTGACAAAATTCCCACTAATTTCAGTGGGACTAGGACTTCACCTCTGCTATTGCTGATTTTAGAAATCAAGTCAAACTGTTCTGGTACCCTAAAGAGCAAATATCCAAGCCAAGAAACATGATTTATCAAAAAGGTATTTCCATTCAGTGTACATTTTAAAAAATAACTTTTAACAACATGTTTTCCTAACTATAACTTATTTTGATCTATACAACTTATTATTTTGAAATCTTTACATGTAAGAGGAAGATCAAAGAGAATTAGGATTGGACTGACCCCAAAGTTTGCCAAGACAAAGCCTATATTTTCTGGAAAGTTTGGAGCAAGTCAGGCTAGCCAATTTATAGATATGATGGTTTTTTTAGGTCTAGTCACTTTAAAAAACTTAACAGGGCAGATCGTTAGCAAGTGTAAATTGGTTTAGATCTATTAGACTCAACAGAGCACTTAGAATCAATAATGTTATTCCAATATATACCCACTGCCCCAACATGTTTAAACAATGTCTCAAAGTTAAAGCCAACAGTTCTCACATTTCTGATTCAGTGATGTACATTTGTACGAAGAAAGGTTTGTCACCCAGCCTTCTGCTTTCTTTGAAGCAGTGTTGTAGGGTCAGAGCTGGGGCTCAGGTGACAACATGTGCATTTCCACAGTCCTATTTTTTAAAAAACATGGAAGCTTAGCTTTGGACTTCCAGGCCTCAACATTTGTTTTGTTTTTTAAACAAAACTGTAATGTTCTTTAAAGGCACATTCCAATAAGGTTAGTGGTACATCTGGTCATCTTTAACTCCCAGTTAATTTTTTTTTTTCGCTTGGGAACTGTAGAACAGCCATGACATTTTGACCCTTTCTTGAGATTATAAAAAACAGACCTGGAATAATCACTCATTCATACATTAAGCTTCCTGGGTTGAAGAAGACTCCCAAAATATTTTGATTTGATGTTCTACTCAGTAGTGAAAAAGAGTTGTTTTAAGACATACCAGAAAAAGCTGTATCTACTGTCTGGGTAATCACTATAGGAATGAAGGCTTTATCACAGATCCCCAAATAATTGAGGTATTTTGATGCATATTGAATTTATTTATGAATATATGACATCCATACAATGTTGTGCGTGAGAGATAGGCACTTTTTATTTCTGGAGTATGAGCTGTGTTTTGAAGCAAAGCTATATCAGGTAGGGTTGGTATTTTCATAATCAGATGTAACAAAACTTGAACCTTTGAGAACTTTTTTCTAAATGATGAAATATATCAGTCTACTCTTCTAGGAGACACAGAGTTCTTTTTTCTTTAATTTAGGTTAATTAAAAGAGAATTCAAAGAACCATAAAGTTCAGATTCAGGGTCTTGTTCCAGACCTGTCTATTGCTGAAGCAGAGCATTTGTCTGAATCCTAAGAGTTATGATAGGAGGTTAAGAATGAACTATAAATATTCAGTCAGATTCCAAACAGATGCATCTATAGGATAAACAAAACAGTCCTCTAATTATAAGGCAGAGTAGAAATTGTAATAAGATGTATCAAAACTGTGGTCCTATAGAAACTTCTTCATTGGCCATAAAAAAAAAATAGATGAGTTTGGGTGTGGAGCTGATTTTTCACAGAAATGAAACAGGACATGTTCATTCACTTTCCAAAGTCACTTCTGATAGGTAAAAGTATAAAATCACTTTCAGTGCAACACAGTTTTGCTACAAACAATGACCAATTTTCACACCTCGGCACTGAAAGCTGTGGTTTTCTTGAAAGGGGATCCAAGGAGAGAGAGCTAAGAGAAGAGAGCATTAAGGGACATTCAATGGGTGTAATTTTCTTAAACTGAAAATGCAATTAACAGTATACCACACCTGTGATTAATGGCTATGGTAACAATTTAATAGGAGGGAACAATTAGGGTAGATGTGTATTATAATTAGTATCAGACTATGCAATCAAGATAGCAATGCAATATCAGAGTTGGTGGCTGAAGCAGAGCTTATTAGTAAGGTCTAACGAACTTTTCAAGTGAAAAAGATCACAGAGTGTCCCAATGGAACCCCAGTTTAATATGGTGAACCATGTAACTATCAGTAAACAAGATTAGTGGCTTCTTCTAGTCAAAGGACTCAGAAATAAATGAAAAATCTTATCTTGTGAATTTAAAAAAATGTTGATTTAATGGAACCTGTTTAAAAGAAAACATCTCCTTTGGTGATGTCATGGTGCATGCTTTAGAAATATTTAATAAGAGCAATAAGCTTTGTGCATTGTGACCTTTGTTATGTAAGACTGTGGGGCGATATCTAAGATAGCTTGATGAATACATACACACACAGAAGGAGAGTCTTCTCGCAGTGTTCTCTGCTCATAGTTTGGACTAGGATTGAATTGTTACTCTTGCAAATTATGCATTCTGAATATGAAAATAGAGCACTTAGGAAATCTGTTATTCTAGAAGGTGCTGTGCAATGTTTACCATCAGCTCCATTAACTGTAGCTCTGTGCCAGTAGGCAAAGGTTTGTAAGACCTACTACTCTTTGCATCCATATGTGGGAAGAAAGCACAGACACAATCCTAATACTTCTAGCAGTACTATTGAACTAAAAGAGGGTACGAAGTGGCAGGGAAAGGGTAGTAAGCCTGACCAGTGGGAAGGGGAATGCTCACTATACCCAATGAAATGGTGGTGAAGCTGCCCCAGGAATCTTGTAGTACCTCTGAGGTACTCTGGGTGAGTCAACCATGAAATGCCCTTGCAGTGTGGCCTATGTTATAAAAGTTACAGTATATCACTAATAGTGTGACTGGTAGTTCTGGTATGTATTTGTTACACTGCGGGTATTGTGCAGAGACTCCTGCAACAATCAGAATGTGATCTGCTTTTCGTTAACCTTGCTGCTTTATACTTCTGTTGGTCCAGCAGACTGAGCAAAGGGGAAATGAGCAGGATGAGGAAGCAGTCTTGGAGTCCCTGTGGATAGTTCCCTGAAAATATCCACTCAATGTGTAGAGGCAGGTCAAAAAAGCTATCAGAATTATGAGACAGAAAAGATCATATCACCTCTATATACATCTATGGTACTCCCACAGTTTAAATACTGAATGCAGGTGTGGTGGCCACATCTCCAAACAGAATATTGGAATAGGAAAAGTTTCAGAAAAGAGCAGTGAACTGGGAATGAAAGACACTCAGATAAGGAGCCAGGAAGTGGGTGAGAAGCAGACTGAGGTCGGATGAAGATCTGGGTGAAGAGAACTGAAATGGAAGCTAGTGTGGGGGAGGTGAGGCAAATCAGACTAGCATCCAGAAAGGGGGATCTGGTATGGGCTGGGCAAGGAAACTGGAATTGGGATAAGAAGTTCCTCTGTTTCCATCGCTCTTTCTAAGTCCTAGTCTTCTTGCCTAGCTAACCTCAGTCTTCCCCTGTTCCATCCCCACCTGATTTCAGTGTCTCCGCCTTGACTCCTGGTTCTCCTTCCTCTCCCGCAACATCCCTCATTAAATCTCAGTTTTGGTCTTCCACCCTCCATAACTTCCAGTCCAACTCTCCTTGCCCAGACAGTCCCAGCCTCCCCTCTGCCTCTAGATCCTTATCCAGTGCAGCCCAGTCTCTCTTTCCAACTCACAGACACAGTTCCTCTTCTTCTTCCCAGGTCCAGGCTCCCAGACTTTTTGTTTTAATGTCATCAGCAGAGCCGAGAGTGCTCCCAAAAGGGTCAGGGCCTCATGTGTAAGAGGCAGGGCTAGGAGCAGCCAACCCACAGCGCCTGGAGTGCACGTTGCTGCCCTCCCCAGCCCTGAGAGCTGCCTGGAGTGTGCTGCACATCTCTCCAAGCACAATTTAAAAGGATTCTGGGTGCCAGAAGCTCTGGTCCTTTAGAGTCATCAGATCCCAAGGCCGTTGTCCCCTTTGCTCCCTTCAGTGGACCCAACTCTACTGCTTTCCCTCCACCCTGTCTTTTATCTTCACTTTTATTTGAATTGGATGGCTTCCTCCTCTATGATGCCTGCTCACTAACAGAGCATGTCTATGACAGCAGGATCTCAGTTTTGGTGCCCAGCCCTATCTATCCAGAGCAACCATTACAGGCAAAGTTCGTCTGAGCCCTCAAGCCCTGGGCTGAATATGCTCAGTAGCAGTATGGGAGTGACACATGCAGAGTCTGGTCAGCACCAGGAGCTGTGAGTGACTCAAGCATGCTCAAATGAGGACAGAATTTTCAGAGCTGTCAAGCTATAGCAAAAACTTCAGGGGGTAGCTGAGTTAGTCTGTTCAGGATACACTTAAAAAACAACAAATGGTCTGGTAGCACTTTATAGACTAACAAAACATGTTAGTCTATAAAGTGCTACCAGACCATTTGTTGTTTTTTAAGTTTAAGCTAAAGCAAGTCTCTACAGAGAACATGAACCTATAATTTGCCAAAGGCTTAGCCATAGGTGAATGGATTTTCACAGGAAAAGTAAAAGACTCATCCTTAATATAAGGTTATTCCCCTGCCAAATATCAAGTCCCAGGTTCCAAAGTATGGGGGTTCCAGAGCTGTTCATTAAAAGGTCTCAAAATGTAATAATGGCAAAACAACCTGTCTGTAGCCGAATTCTTCTGGAAACAGAAGAACTGTTTTGGCTGAAATTTTTCAAAATGATTTCAGCCTGAGGCAAACATCTGATATGGAAAGTTTCTGCCAAAATAGTTAAACAGTGACAAAGTTACAATGAATTGAAAACAGGGCCTTATAACAGTGAGTGGGAAGTGTTGGGCAACTTTAATAATAGGTGATGCTATCAGCCCTGTCTATAATAATATTTTGGAAACTATACACAAAAGCTGTAGAAGAGCTTTTCTTTTTTGGAAGTCTTTTCCCTAATCTTTACACAGTCAATATTTCACACAGCCCTTTCCTTATGAAACTGGAGATTCTATCTTTTAACAAATATTTCCTACAAACAAATGATAGAAGGGATGCTAAAGATTTAGCTTCTATTTTTATTTGATAGCAAAGACTTACTAAAAATACATCTGGGGTGCTATTTCTGAGAAAAACCCTAATCCTAACCAATCATTCAAGTCTGCCATCCATATTCAGCATTCTCCGTGTAAGTCACTGTGGTGGTCAGGCAAGCTGACAGACTCACTGGGCCTCTGGGCAAGGTGGAGAGGGCCCGGCTCCCAGTGCTGGCCTTACCATGAGGCGAACTGAGGCTGCCGCGTCAGGTGCCAGACTGTGGGGGGGTACCACTAGGACCCAGTGTGTAGAAAATTGTGTGCGCTGCTGGTGCATATGTATTCTCTCAGCTCAAGATGCATCAAGATGGTGGAGTGCTGTGCTGGGGGAAGGAGGCCACAAGAGACATAACAGGCAGGCACGAGAAAAGGTGGCATGGGGGCATGATTTGAGCTCCCCACTTCAGAAGAGCCTTGGGCAGTAGGGGCATGGCCAGGGCAGCTGACCCTCAGCACTGCCCAGACAGCACCTCCCCCCTCAATGCCATCCAAGTTGCACCACACAAGGGTCTGCAGGGAACTTAAAAAAGGCCTGGGGCTCCAGCAGCTGATGCACTACCAGTGGCTGGGAGCCCTGGGCCCCTTTTAATCACCAGGCCCCAGAGCAGCTGTCACCCCTGTCAGTGGACCTGATGGCAGTTAGAAACACCACCAAGTATGCATATCATATTGTAAATAATCAATGCTCTAGTTACAAGGGTTAAATATTCTCATTGTTAAAATTCACACCTTATGTCCAGTCTAACTTTGTCAACTTCCAATCAATAGATCAGGTTATACCTTCTCTGCTACACTGAATAACCAATGATTAATTAATATTTTTCCCTATGTAGATATTCAGTCTGTAATCAAGTCAGCCTTTCACGTTTTCTTTGTTTAGCTAAATAAATTGAGCTAAATCTTTGAGTCTATCCTATAAAGCATTTTTTCTAATCCTTTAATCATTCTCATGGCTTTTCTCTAAACCTTCTCCAATTTATTAACATCCTTCTTGAATTGTTGACAACAGAACTGTATATAAAGTTCCAGCAGCAGTCAGAATAATGCCAAATATAGAGGAAAAATAACCTCTGTACTGCTACTCAAGATTGTGCTGTTAATTTATCCAAGATTTACCTCAGTCACCGTTTCCTAGGACAGAGCCTCCCATCCTGTGAGCATAGCGTGCATTGTTTATTCCTAAATGTATTAATTTACATTTAGCCATTTAAAATGCATATTGTTTGCTTATACCCTGCTTAGCAAGCAATGTGTATATTTACATTCTGTGTTCCCACTTACACATTCTATAGGCCTGATTTTGCTGTCATTTATACCATTTTTATATCTGCATGATTCTATTTACTTCAGTGGAGTTACGCTGCCATAAGAAAAGAATAAGTTCATAATGGCCTCAGAGGAAAGATTCCCTTCAACCATAATGGTCTTCAGAACAGACCATAACTAAAAGGAGAATTAGGCCAACAATCTATGAACTATGAATTACTATACACTGTACAGTTCACTTCCGTATATATGCACCATTGTTTTTCTCTTCCTCACATTTACTTTATTATATTTGTAGCATATTCTAGATTGAGTGATAGGGGTCATCTTCTAGGACAATTGGGTTACATTTAATAAAGCCAAAGACCTGCAGTTTAAAGTAAAAGATTTTGCCAAATTACATTTCCTGTGCCCAATTTGTTCCACTATTTTGCAAATCTGGCAACCTTCCAGGCACACTGCAAAAGAGCTTTTGGAGAAAGCTGAGGGTATGCTTCCCGCATTGACTAAGGACAAGAAAAGAGCCTTTGTAAGTGGCTGAGTGGCTGAATTCCTGCTAAATTTATTATTTAATAGCATTTTTATTTAATCATTTGAATACTGCCAAGGTTTAATTATATAGTTAGTAATGTGTTAAGGGCTGTAAAGCCTTGGATAGGTTTCATTTTTGTTATTATTTAAATGGAAATAAATCTAAGATAAATACCATTTTCAATAATGGCTTTGTATATTATTGAGCCGCTTCTGGATTAAAGCTTTTATTTAGGAAATACACAACAGGGCTTGTTTCCACTGTTTTAACCCCAAAGGACATTCTCTATGCTCCAGTTAGTGATTGATCTGTGCCTAAATACATGGAGATGGAAAACGTGCAAGAAACCCTCCCCCAGCAGTTGCACAGACTTTGAAATCCCAGCACTCCAGTGAGACGAGAGACAGCTTTTTCCATGGCCCCACCCCCCTGCTATAACGCCCCAAAGCTGGCAGGGAAGTGGGCCTGCACCTTTTCCACACCAGCCTTCTCAACAGGTCAGGTGAACCTTGGGGAACATCCTATGCATATTTCCTGGAGCTCAAGGACCAGTTATGATTTAAGTACGTAAGAGCTGCCATACTGGATCAGATCATGGTCTACCTTTCCCAGTACCCTGTCTCTAATAGTAGCCTGTACGTGAGTGTCAGGGAATGTACAGAATAGGGGCAATTTTGCAGAGATACTTAGTCAGAGCTGGTCAGAGGATCACCCTGAGCATGGGAGTTACATCAATTTGTGATTTTATACGTCTATCATATTGCCCTTAGTTGTCTCTTTTCTAAGATGAACAGCCCTAATCTTTGTAGTCTCCATACCTTTGATCATCTGTGTTGTCCTTTACAAACCCTTTTCTAGTTCCACTCTATACCTTTGGAGATAGATGCAGTATTCAAGGTGTGAGTTCATCTGGATTTACATAAATGGCATTATAAGCGGTCATATTTTCTATCCCTTTCCTAATAGATTCTAGCACAGAGCTAGCCTTTTTGATGGCTGCAGTACACTGAGCGGGATTTTTCAGAGAATTATACATGGTGATGGTAAGTTCTCTTTCTTTGGTGGTAATGGCTAATATAGATCCCATCATTACATATGTATACCTAGGATTATTTTTCCAACGTGCATTTTTTTCATTTAGAAATGTTGAATTTCATCTGCCACTGTTACCCAGTTGCCCTGGTTCAAGAGATCCCTCTAACTCCCTGCAGTCTGCATTGAACTTCTCTATCTTAAATACTATTGTATGCAAACTTTGCTATGTCTCTGTTAACCCCCTTTTTCCAGATCATTAATGTACATGTTGAACAGCACAGGTATAGTACCTCCCAGTCCCCCAATGGCAGGATGACCCTCTACAAAAGGTCTGCACAACATATGGCCCGAGGGTCGCATGTGGCCCGCAGGGGCTCACTGTGTGGCCTGTGCCAACTACAGGTGGTGCAGCCCCATCCGATCCACCGGCTGGGCAGAGGAGTGAAGTGCCTCCGGGGAGGGGGAGGTGCGGCAATTCTCACCGCTGGGCTGCCTGCATGCAGCTCCGGCATGAGGAGGCAGGGTGCAAGCCAGAGGGCGGGATGCCGGCAGATGCCAGAACGCTGGCGTGACATGGCGTCATGACGTCACGGCCGGCGATCGCTGGATTAAAAAAGGCTCTAGCAGCCCTGCAAACTGGAAGGCAGAAGCTAGGTAGGGGAGGGGAAGGGATTTGTGCTGAGGGAAGGGGGGCAGGTCAGGAGAAAGGAGAAAGCACCAAGGGGTGGGGTGTAGGAGAGACAAATGCCAGGGGGCCAAGTGGAGATACACGTGGTTTGTTTGTTTTTTGCTTGACAAAAATTTGTAGCCTGCGTGTTCAGTATTTTTTGGGAGAGCATCCTTACTTGCGACCTGCAGCTGTTTTCTTTGGAGTAATATGGCCCTCGCCGCTTTCCGAGTTGTATAGGCCTGCTCTACAAGGGCCAGTGCCTTCCAGAATCAATTTAGCTGCTAAATTTGGGCTGCTCAAAACTTACCTAAAACACTCCAACACTAGTTCAGACAGATCTCTCCACACTAGAGTTAACTTTTCACTTACATTTGTGGCCCTTCAAAACTTGTCAGCTGGGCTATTCAGTGCCCTGGATAACTAATTGCCCCAGTATCTTAGACATTCAAGGTATTTCCTATGATAAATATAGGGAAGAGCAAAGTATACTGAGATAGCTTTCAGTATAGCTTAGGTGAAACTGGAAAGTTTATAAATAATTTATTTTTACATACAACTATCTATTATTTACCAATGTGTGAACTGAACAAGGACAAGTATAAAATCCCAGTGGTAGATCTATTGCTATGAAAGAGTATGTAACATTCCTATTTGCTAGACTATAAGTTTGTCTAAGAATTGAACTGTTGGTCATACAATAAGTATTTAGTTTGGATCATATGCCAAATAAACAGCGAGTCCAGTTAGCATACTGATTAGGTGTTTATGAAGGAGTGGGTTATTCGATCTAAGCAGGTGGGTTACTGAACCATAAATACTGCCATAGGAGAAACACCTGCTTACATAATCAGGATGCAAATCTTTATGAGCATTAAAATGAGCCTGAACACTTGCCTCTCCCTAAAACACATAAGCAAGCCCAAACTGAGGGGAGGGGCTAGAGAAAACAATCAAGCAGACTATTTTGTCATATTTAAAAAATATTTTATATGGCTACATTTCTAACTTTACACCTTAATATTATTACAATAGTGTAACATATGGTCATTAATAAATTACAACAGTACCTCTAACCTCTCTTCCCCCACTAATTTTGTCCCAAATTCATTGGATTTATTTGTTAATATCAGAACAGAGTCAGACGCAGTTTCAGAATTAAGCAAACAAGTGCTCATAGACAATATTAAATGGTGTTAACTTGCTCAGTCGAAAGTTAACATGAGAGTACCTGGCCCAACTGTCATCTTCTTACCATGTCTCCTTTTGGCTACACTTTATTCTCTTTGGAACCTGATACAAATTCCATTGAAGTCAGTTGAAATACCCCCAGTGAAATACCCCTTTTGTTGCATCTATGGTAGTAGGTACCAATGAACTCCATTTATCCTGACAAAATAGAATTTACAGACATGGGGATTTCAACAAGAGAGTTCATTTCAGCATGCATCTTGTTTCAGTCATTAGAATTTGACCCGCTAACTAGTAACGCCTACCAGCATGTCTGAAGGGTGAACACTAGAGCTCTAGGGGACTGTCTTAATCTGAACTGCAAGTGGCTGACAGCTTTTTATTATTCAGTTACCAGTTTGGCCAGTGCCATGTTGTGTGTTTTAACTAAAGCTCAGTTTGGCAGTAGCCAAATGACATCTGAGCTCACTTGCATAACGTTTCTTCCATTTGTCAGATCATTAGTATTTGCTCCAAGTGGACTTTTTATTTTCAAGCCACTGAAATCGTGCCTCAAATATTTATCCAGGATGTCTGCAGAATTTCTAATGCATGTGTACTAGCTTTCAAGTCGGCTAAAGGAGATTTTGCACTACAAAACCAGCTCATGTCAACTCATCTCAAGTGGCACAGAGCTGTGAAGCACTCCTCTTTCTCTTTCATTTTTAAAGACAGTGCAGATGACATGCCCTTACTTAAAAGGAGTTCTCCTTGGCACACAGGGTCTTTCCTCCAGTGCCTACAGCAGCTGCTCTTTTTAATTTCAGTATATATTACCAGGAGAATAGTCTGAGAGGGAAAAAATTCTGACAAAGCCTTTGACGTCTGACTCCTCAGGGTTCTCTGCCTCCTTGAGCTTTGTACTATGACATTACCATCCTAGGCATGTGTAGCCTCCTCTGAGCTGTTAGGGCAATAAGTGTCAGAGACAACAAAAACTATCAGCATCCACAGAAGCATGCAGGATAAAAGCTATAAGGCATGTGGTTCATTACTGCATGGAAATAGATGGATCTTCCATTTTAGCGGATAACGACAAAACTATTTATATTCGGGACAAGTATCTGCTCAAGAACTAAAGCTTGACAAGCTCTTCCTCACCCAAATCACTCCCTTCCTTCACACACACACACACACACACACACACACAGCTGTTCTTTAACAAGGCCTTTCAGTAACACTGAGATGAAAATTTGCATTTAAAGAGATTTGTTTGCCAATGCATCATATATCATGGAAATCAGCAAAGTCAGGCTGGGTAAGTTAGTTGAAGGCTATTAACTGGATTACCCGCTACATTCCACATCCAAAAAACCAAGCAGCAGGTACTTGAGAGCACTTAGGACCCACTCCATAAGCTACATTTAGCATAGACATTTTTAATATTTTCCCCCTTTTTCCTTTCTTTTTCTTTCTCTTCGGCCCCCATCCCTTCTCTTCCTCTGCTATTTATTTGGAAACTGGACCCGTCATGTTACTGGATTTTAAGGGGATCAGACAGATCACTGTTGCACCCATGGGCAGGGGTTGCCCCAAAAGTCTGTACAAAGGGGGTCATGTGAGGTGTCACATGAAATCTTATATTCTACTGATTCTGTACATACTATTCGTGTACTTATATAATGTCTGTATGTGGAGTTATAAACATGTACTCTGTATGGATGCTGGAAAATTCTCTGTGGCTGAGCAATGGGCAAGGAACGCTCAGCCAATGGCTATGCTAATTAGCAAGGAGACAATGAAGCTCTAGATGCCAATACATACCTCAGGAATATGACTGATACCTGCAAACCAGCCAGGGCCTAAGGGCTGCCAGCATGGGATGCAGAACCATGTGACCTGCTACAGCTTGAAAGATGCTAGGAGAAGTATATGAGTGCCACGTGGCACCCTCCACCTTGTCTTGAGTTCAGCTCCTGATCCCAGATGCAGCCTTGCAGAGAACAATGAGCCAGGAAGAACCATGGACCCATCCTGACATAGGATGTACACCAGAGACTTTTAAAATAGCAGTTTATAACATCTCTGCTAAGAGCCTGGTTTGTGGCCTATTGGGAAGGTCTCCAGTCTGGGGCTAACACACAGGAACCCCGAGTTTTGAGCAATTTGCCCTGAGAAGACACTCTCAGCTGTGCCCAAACCCGGCCCGGTCTGTCACAACCCCTTAACTCCATTTGTTTAAAGAAGTGGGTTGTTGGTCTTTAAGGTGCTGCAAGACTATTCATTATTTTTTAAGTTTTTCTAAAATCAGGTGTGCGGAGAATGTGTGTGTCTGCAGGGGAGAGGGAAAGAGGGCTGTCATAGACAGTTTAGTTTGAAATAATTACCAGTCTTCAAGTTAAAGCCCAGATGTCAACTAAAACACAGAAACAGAACAAGAAGAGATTGACTGAGTTAGTTCCAAAAAAATATCTGGCACCTGGATCTTCTTTGTGCTCTTACAAGCACACAATTACAGTCCTGAAGTTTTATAATCCCATCTTTTCCTGTAGGGAGGGAGTCTGGTTATAGAGGTACTTGGTGTTATTTGTTAGATATGAACTGGAAGGCAGGAAAATCACTGAAGGATATGGGGAACTTGTAAAGGTTCCTGAATGTAAACATCAGAGACAGATCCAAATCTGAACATTCTTGAATTTTACCACTGACTCCCTTCAACCTTTGGGCAAGTTTGATTCCAGATCTGAACTATGCAGCTTGGACACAGATCTTTTACCCAGGACTCAAACTTAATGATTTGGGACTTGTGAGCAGACAAAGCATAGTTGTGCTCTGAAGTAAGACCCTTGTCCTTGGAGAAGGGAATACATCATATTCCTTTGTGACAACCATTCTGATAATCTTCAGAGTCACATTAACAGCTTGTGGAAGTTAAAAACTTCATGCAGAAAACCGCACTGAGGATGCAGTTTGCAGTGCACAAATCATATTGATCCTGAAAAACCCAGGGACAATACTGCATACATTACCTAGATTAACTTGTAACTAACTGCAGAGATCTCTCTCTCTCTCTCTCTCTCTCATATATAAGAAGCACTCCTGTAATAAAAGTTGTTGTATTCTGTCCTCCTTAGGTACAAAGATGGCTCTTTTAGTGCTGGAGCTTTCACAGCATACATATGGGAAAGACTGGAAGGCAATCAGTAAAAATCTGTTGGGAGACCCTATCGTGTCCTTAGAGATGTACTTAACAACCAAATGGCTTTTTCCAACTCTATCTGCTATGATCCTGAAGTTGCCAATACAATACCAAATACATTGTAAATATGTATTTAAACTAATGGTAACTTTCCTCACTCTGATTACAGTCAGTCATCTGAAAGCCTCTTGTGCTTGTTCTGAGTGACTATGGTGTAGCAGTCCCCTTGACTTTTTAGCATTTGTAGATTTGGAATAAAATTGTAATCCTGGGGTAAGGTCCCCTAGATATAAAAATCCATCAGGATAGGCCAAAGTGGTACAAAGTTACCACAGCTCCTCTTCGGCTGGGAGTTGGAAGAGGACAAGAGTGGCCCCCCCAAAAGAGGTAGGAGTGGCTGTGGAATTGTGGGGTCCAGCCATGACAGCTAGTGATTCACGAGTTCAGGAGACTCTGCTAGCAGACCTTCTGTAGAGGTCTCCAGCAGATATTAAAGCTGCTTTATCTTAACAGAAATCTGAAGGTAAAGCAAAAAACTACATTAGCACCTGGACTCTGGCGAGTGAATCCTTCCTGAGTCTCATGAGGCCCCCCTGGCCTATTTCAATGTCCTTTACATCTCCTTCTAATGCATTCATTGAATCTATCTTCTCTCTCCAGTCCATGGTTTATATCAAATTTCCCTAGTGTATATCTAAATACCAAGAGTAGTCCTGTGGCACCTCATATTATATTTAAACACACAGTATCATGAGGTTTTATGGGCAAAATTCATTTGATTAGATTAGATGATCTGTCACTATTACCAAGCTATTTGCACCTCTGTCCCTTCCTAGTCTCTTCAAGTACACCCCCTCCTCTCAGGTTTCAGGCCTCAAAGCAGTAACATGGCTCAAGATAGAATCTCAATTCTCCAACTTTCAGAATGGCCCATCACTACAGTTCTCTAAAATCAATCATCATTTACCTTAGCAAGTAAATGATATAATGAAATGTCCGGGATGGCCATTCTGTTCTGTTGAGGAACTAATTACTAAACAGCCACCTAAAAGCAAAATTATATTTATTTAGAACAAAAGCATTTCAAAGATAACACGTCTGAATAACAAACTGTGTACATGCCTGGTATTATGATCCCTAAGGCTTAACATTCCCCAGACCATGTATAATGTCGAACTCCTGTACACTACTTCAGTCTCTCCCTGTATTAGCTTACCTTTCATGCTAGCTTCTGATAACTTATCCCCCTTCTCCCGGGAAAGGGGTTTTTACCTGTTTATTGTTCTTTTGATCATCTGGCTCCTAACTTTGATAAACCAAGATTTGTAACTTGATGGAAGCAGGATACAGGATCCCTGAAGCTCATAGTTTATGCCATTGTCATTCAGGTGTGTACCTGGATGTTCTTATCAGGAATGCCACTGACTTACCTTCCTGTTTGTTTTCTCAGCAGCACCCTACCGATCAATACATTCACACAGGAAAGACTTATATAGCCCAAAATTTAGTAACTTGACCCCAGGTTATATAATATGTTCATAACATTATTATATAGCATTATACATCCATCCCAATATCATCATGGTCAACTCCACTTTAAAAGATCAAAATTGTCAGGAAGTGTTGAGGTTACAACATTACCATTAATTTTGTTTTTCACAGCTCACAGAGAAATCAAATTAGGACTCCTGGGCCTGATTCTGATCTCAAACCAACTTATCGCTTGTGTAGCTCCATTAGAGATCATTTTAATTAAACCAAAGTAAATAAGAATCAGCCACCCCTGCAACTACAGCTGATTAAAATGTGTTACTGATATAAAAAAATAAAACCTCATACTAACAATGACAAATTATTCACAGATAATTAGAGCACAATTTTAAAATATGCTTAGAAACACTTGGCTTCTCTTTTCAAGCTAGAATAAAATAAACATGCAAATTATTGTACTCCATGTCTTGCCAAATAACATTTATGGACCCAGCCATCTGCAAAGATATATGTAGGAATTCAGCAAAAACACAAATAGGCAGATGTCTTTTAAGATGCCATCAGAACACTAAGAACTCACCCAAGTTTGACTATCATGTATTAAACTGTTTACATTATACACTTGATACAAATGCCTAATAGGTTTTACAGTCCACTAGTGGTATATGCCACAGAAATAAGGCGTATGCAAATTAAATGAGTGCCTGCATTTTAAGAGTGATAGTTTTCTCATTCCCTTATATATTTGTTAGAACCCATTTTGAAAACATACACACTGTAGCTGCCCTCACTCTTTCACTTTCTGGACCAGATTGTAATTTCAATTACAGTAGTACAAACCCAGATTTACACAAATAGAATGACACCTTTCCTTTCACCAGAACTATTCACATGTGTAAAAGTTAAGCATACATAAGCGCTTTCTTGGATACAGGCCAGACTACTCAGCATCTTCCAGTATTAAGTCCTATAAGGACAATTAAGAATTCCACATGGAGGAGACTCAATCGTTAAATGTCAATAACTAAAGAGTCTTATCCTACCCACCTGGTAATTAAACTAGGAAGTCAAATTCTACATTTTGTGCCCATTCTGGCATTTATGCACCTAAAATGGGCATTGAGGGGGAAAAAGATATCAAAGGTAGGTTTCAAAATATTATATATTTCTCACTTTTCTTCCACTGAAAGCAGATACAAATATTTGGTTATATCATGCATTTATTCAAATTCTTCTCTCTTTGCAGAAACTTAATGGCTACGTCTAGACTGGCATGATTTTCCACAAATGCTTTTAACGGAAAAGCACTTTTTGCGGAAAAGCGTCCGTGACAATCTAGACGCGCTTTTCAGCAAAAAAGCGGAGTTTTTTATTTTGATAGCCTCTCTAATCTCCCTTAGCATTTCATAGTCATTATGGGTATGTCTACACAGCAAAGTTATTTTGAAATAACAGACATAACTTTCCTAGGGTCTACACAGCCAAACCGCTATTTCAAAATTAATTCGAAATAGCGGAGCTCTTATTTCAAATTTGGTAAACCTCATTTTATGAGGAATAACACCAAATTCAAAATAGCTCATTCGAAATAAACGCTGCGTAGATTCTTATTTCGAAATAGGGGTCCTCCAGCCCTTCCCAGGGTGCCCTGGTGGCCACTCTGGACACAACCGGAAAACTTCCTATCTTCTCCCCTAGCCCCGGAGCCCTTAAAGGGATGGAGTCTGGTCACAGTGCCTGTGCCAGCTCCAGGCCTGCCAGCACAGAGCCAACAGTCTCTGAGCCAGTGGCCCCACCATGAGCCAGGCAGCCAGGGCCAGCCAGGGCCAGCCAGGGCCAGCCAGCCAGCCCTCCACTGCTCCCCAGGCACAGTCCCCCAGCTCCCAGGAGCCTGCGAGGGGCCGGAGTAGGTGGGCGTGTTCCTGGTCCAGTGCAGAGATCATGGACCTGATTGAGGTTTTGGGGGATGCCTCCAATGTCCATGATCTGTGCACTAGATGGAAGAACATGGCCATCTACAGATGGATGGCTGACAGCCTGGCCACCAAAGGCCACTTGCTTACCCAGGAGCAGATGCGCATGAAAATTAAGGAGCTGCAGCAGGCCTATGCCAGGGCCACAGGGGGCAGCTCTCAAACAGGGGCAAACACCTGCTCATATTTTGATGCCCTGGACCGCATCCTGGGGAGCGGGACAGTCCGTGCCACCCCGGGGGTCATCGATCCTGGAGCAGAAGGTCCCGACCAGGGCATGGAGGAAGAGTGCCAGGAGCAGCAGGAGCCCAGAGGGAGCGTGCCACACAGTCAGGACCCCCGAGCCGTCCCAGCAGACCCATCACCAGTGTCATCTAGGGAGGCAACAACACGTGAGTGCCATCACTGTCCCCGTATTGGGGGGTGGTGAGGGAGACCAGGGACTACGCGCATGGGCCTTGATTACCACAGATCATGCAGCAACCTGTGCACGTGAGCATGTGCCATGCCACCCCTGGGCACGTGGCCCCAGCTGGCTGCCACACAGGGGCTTTGGCCTGTTAGCCACATGTGTACATGAAGAGACATGACATGCTCCTGACCCCGGGGTGGGCCACAGCAGGACACCCTCCCTCCACAAGGCCATTCTACACAGAGGCAGGGAACATCTCCCCCACACCTCACCCACACTATACACAGCACAGGGGCATAGGTGTGGTCTCAGGGCAGCTCCCACTCCCAGGGATAGCAGGACATTCCGAACATAGCCTGTGTGCAAGTACATCAGCTCTGATGGTGCAGGGAATGGTCATCCTCACCTCGCAGATGTGGGCTGGGCCCCCCAGGGATAACTGACCACTTCTCTTATTTCTCCACAGCTGCACATGCAGGGTGCATCACCCGACCTGGGACGTGCTCCCGCACGCAAGGGCTCCGCAGGACCACCCGTGCAGTGGAGAGGTACTGACAGCAGCACTTGAGGGCACCGCAAGCCCTGCACTGCACCCTCCAGAACTGGGTGCAAGAAGACCTGGAGCTCCGGCGGAAGCAGCTTGCCCAGGGCTGTGCCATCTGCCAACACCTGCAGACCCTGGTACAGAGCGTGCTGCCTCCTGCCACTCCAGCGTCTGCTGCCTCCTCCCACTCCTTCTCCCCCTCCATCCCCTCCCCATCCCCCCGGGGATGCCGAGGCCCCCACATCCACGGTGCTGGGAGACAGTTGGCCCAGCGAGTCCCCCCCCCCTGTGCCCTGAGCTTCCCTACCCCCTTCTTCCCCTTGCTTCCCCCTTCCAGCTCCCTCCTCCCAGGTTTCCCACTCTCCTCTTCCACCCTCTCTCCTCCTTTCCCCAGTCTCCCCAGAGTTTCACTCTCCCCCCCCATTCTGTTAAATAAAGACAGTTTGTGTTTATGAAAAATGTGTATTTTATTTTACATCAGGAAGGGGGTGGGGGGGAGGTAAGTGAAGGCAAACAGAGAACGCAGAAACAAAATGACTTTGCAATGGACGGCATGAGGGATCAAACAGAATCATGAGCATGAGGGCCACGATTCGAGGTACACTCCAAGAGTTTCTATCGAGTCATGGATAAACCCGAGGGAAGAGGGGAGCTATGGCAACTATTGGTGCCCGCTTGCTACTGCCGGGCTGTGCTAGAGCTGGCTCATGAGAACCCCTGGGCTGAATATTTGGGACATGAGAAAACGTTGCAACGGGTGAGCCAGAGGTTCTACTGGCTGGGGATTTATTGGGAGGTTAAAGACTTTTGTAAGTCATACCCGCTGTGTCAGCGCACCAGGCTGGGGTCGGTGCCTAAAGCCCTCCTGGTAGTGGACATCCCTTTTGAGAAAATAGCCCTTGATTTGGTGGGGCCCTTGGAAAAGTTCGCAAGGGGAGGGCACCAGTACGTCCTCATTGTTGTGGACTATGCCACCCACTATACGGAGGCTGTCCCACTGCGAAACGCCACGGCCCCAACCCTCGCAACTGAATTAATGAAAATATACTCACAAGTGGGACTACCCAAAGAAATTGTAACTAACCAAGGCACAAACGTGACATCCCGTTTAATGGCTGAGCTATGCTGGCTGTTGCAGATTAGAACCTTGAAAATGTCCATATACCACTCCCAAACCGATGGCTTGGTGGAGCGGTTTAACAGGATGCTCAAATCAATGCTCCGCCGGCTGGTAGCGGATGACTCCTGGGAGTGGGACAGGGTTGCTCCCCGCTCTGCTGTTCACCATAAAAGAAGTATCTCAATCCTCCACGGGGTTCTCCCCATTTGAACTGCTGTATGGGCGTCAACTTGAGGGATACTGGACTTATTAAAAGAGACTTGGGAAGAGCAAGAACCCTGCAGCGGCGGTTCCATTCAATATATAATTCAACTAAGAGAGAGGCTCAGGACTTTGGGCGAGTACGCCAAAGCAAACCTCTTGAAGGCACAAGAGAGGCAGGCCTGGTATTATAACCGGGGTGCCGAACTCCGCACTTTCGAGCCGGGGACAGCGTACTACTGTTGTTGCCATCCAAGGAGTCTAAGGGTACGTCTAGACTACATGCCTCTGTCGCCAGAGGCATGTAGATTAGGCTACCCGACACAGTAAAATGAATAATCGCCGCTTCATTTAAATTTACATGGCTGCCGCGCTGAGCCGACAAACAGCTAATCAGCTGTTTGTCGGCTCAGCACGATAGTCTGGATGCTCCCCTGCCGATATCAAAGGTATTTGTCGACCACCCAGGTAAACCTCATCCCAGGAGGCATAACTGGGTGGTCGACAAATACCTTTGATGTCGGCAGGGAAGCGTCCAGACTATCATGCTGAGCCATGTAAATTTAAATGAAGCGGCGATTATTTAAATCGACGCTTCATTTTACTGTGTCAGGTAGCCTAATCTACATGCCTCTGGCGACAGAGGCATGTAGTCTAGATGTATCCTAAGTTGCTCGCCAAGGGTACGTCTAGACTACAGGCTTTTGCTGACAGAAGTTTTGTTGACAGATACTGTTGACAAAGCTTCTGTCGACAAAGAGCGTCTAGACTACATCCAGTTCTGTCGACAAAGCAAGCTGCTTTGTCGACATGACAGCATAGACGCAAAGGACAGTGTAGATGCAAGAACTCTGTCGACAAAAGGCGTTATTCCTCGTAGAATTAGGTTTACCGCCGTCGACAGAAGTCGTGACGATTGAGAAGGAAGCTCTCGCGGTTAAGTGGGCCATTGACTAGTTAAGATATTATCTCCTAGGAAACCCCTTCTGGCTCATAACCAGTCACATCCCACTAAAGTGGATGAATTCTATGAAGAGCATCAATCCACAGATTATGAGATGGTATCTCTCATTACAGCCATACC
Source organism: Pelodiscus sinensis (assembly GCF_052426305.1). Lineage (NCBI taxonomy): Eukaryota > Metazoa > Chordata > Testudines > Trionychidae > Pelodiscus > Pelodiscus sinensis. The sequence goes on from NC_143057.1 coordinate 70,949,915, forward strand.
GGTTTGAAGTATTCCACCGACCCGGCAAGGCACATGGTAATGCTGATATTTTTTTTTAAGTCCTAGAAGGAAGACCCGGAGGGAGGAAGAAGAAGATTTAGAAGGGGGGGATGTGACAAGGCCTCCAGCAGAGCCCGTATTCCTGTGGCGCCATCCCCTGCACGCTGGGGAGAAAAGCCGCTGCCAGCGCAGGGGCAGTTCTGCGGCGCTTGTTCAGCAGCCGCCGGTGGGCCCCAGCATCCTCTCTCAGTGGCTGAAGAGGGTGGGGTGAGGTGGGTCAAACGTGGACCAGATGGCAGCCCTGGCAGCATCAGTGCAGGCGCAGCGGTATGTTTAAAAGGTGCCGTCACAGCCGAGGGGGGAGGAGGAAGTGGGAATGCAGAAGTGAGAGGGAGAGGCTTCCACAGTGGAGCAGGACGTGGAAGTAGGAAGTTCCCAAGCGGGACGAACTTGGAGAGGTGGTAGGAGGTGACCCAGGTGCGGCCAATGGATCGGCCTGTGGGTTGATGAGCTGCGAGAGGCTTTCCCCACCTTTCTGTAGGGCCCTGGGTCAGGGCTCGGAGTGAGGGTGGGCCTGAGCCCCCCTACCTGCCTCGAAAGTGGAAAAGGGCACTTTTCCAGGTGGTTGGGGAGTACGGGGTTAGGGGATTTGGGCGACACCGGTGGTGTACCAGTTGACTAATAAAGGCGGGATGTGACCCAAGCTAAGTCCTAGCCTTTACAGAGTCACACATGAGCTAGGTCAAAAGTGATTCTAGAAAGAACCCAAACCTCAAGCATGTAATAACAAGAGGCAATTCCAAAAACACTAACAAATTCCAATTTCCCAAGGCTGCACATATTGGAAGTCAAAGAATGGAGCCCCCACACTGAAGGGACCACATAATGTTGTAAAAACACTTGTGCTGGTTTTGTCTATATAGTCCATACCGTAAGTGCTGCCTATTTCTTGCCATAGTTCTTGCTGTTATGATCTCTTGCAACCTCTGGATGGGTTGACAACAAATATGGCACTTTCTATAGCTACCACCAAAGCTATTCTATTAGACAGCCAGCAGATATGGATTCTAAAATAGTCTTATATTTGCATGTCACTTGCTCTTATTGATGTTTATTATGGAGCAACACAAAGCAGCAACAGAGAGGCCAAGTTTCTTGCTGATAGTCCCTCTCCTATACCTTATAGCCCTTACAATCTCTGGGTAGGAAAGAGGAAACTGAAGGTTAGAACAGCCTATCAGAACTCACATTTGTTTCTTCATTTGAACAGTGATATTGTTTTGTTCATATAGCTTTTAGTTGGTTCAAATACCAAAATCTTTCTGCCTCCCTGAAGCTAGTTTTACTTTGAGCTCAGGATCCCAAAATTCTATGTAATCCCACTAAATGTTAAATGATTGAAAGATTAAATTTAATGCATGATATTGAAAATGAACCTTTGCTTAGTCTTCTTGTTTCATGTAATCTATTTAGTGTGAAGCAGAGGTAGATAGAAAATTGCAAAGTATATTACCTGCTGATGCTGAAATTCTGGGATGCTGAGATGAAAAAAGTAGCTTTGCTTCTAGTTTTAGTAACTTGACAGAAAATAATCCACATTATAATTGTTTTAGCATATGTTTAGGCTTATACACAATGCAAATTATGTATTGTACACTTCTGTTTGGGTAGATGTAAAGCCCATTTCTCATACCATTGAAAAGATCAGGTGTATACTTTGATGGTTAATATGATCATTGAATTTGATTCTGTTTTCAGGAATAACATTATTGTAAACTCTTTCACATTTATAACACTATTGCAAATTTAGAGTGGTATACGAAGGGCACAGCTTCATTTCAAGAAGGACTTGCTGAGCTTTCCTCTTTAGTTAAAATGTTTTAAAACAGAGATGTTTTAACCTAAGATGGTTTGAAGGAGAAGGTGCAATACCAACTCACAACCCTATCATCTTGATGCTTTCGTATTTGTATAGAGTGTCCAATTCCCTGAGTTTGGTCTCATGTTCATGTTCAAGTTTCCTTGTTAAAAGAGTACAAATGGGACCACGCACCATCGAAATAATAAAATGTGTGCTTTTGTCATCTTTTCATCCCTACCTTTTGAAGTCTGAGCTACCAGTGAAATATATATTTTTTATTTATCTCCGTGACCAAAAGGGATAAAAATATTGAAATCATATCACAGAAAGCTATCTTTTACTTTCTATGCAAATTATAAATCCAATATTTTGTAAGTTGATTTAACATGCAGCCTATATTAGTAGCAAGAATAACTAGATTATTTTATGGACGGGGAAGGGAAGATATTAAATCAACTGCATTGTTTAATTATCTTTTCATTTCCTCAGATTTTGTGAGTAGACTATTTTCACATTTCATTCCAAAAGGATATCATGTAATCACTTTTGTGTTAAATATATTAGTGAAATATGGTAAGGTGTCAAAACTAACCAATTCCTGACAGACATCAACAATGGATCTGTAATTTCTCATTTCTGGGACCAAAATACTACAATAGACTGAAGATACATGGAAATTAATGCAAATTAAAACCAGCCTATTGGGGGAAAGCTTTGAATGACAGGTCAACAAACTGTTCCATCTAAAAGAAATTGTATAAGGAAATAAAGTAGACCTCAACCACATCTGCCATTAAACTAAACAGACTATCAGTTTTTAATGATTCCCAAAGGAGAGCTCAATGAAAAGATGCAGTGGCAGTGCCGGAAAACTTGCCAGTGTTATCTGCAACACACAGCTGTGGGTGCCTCAGAATTTGCTTTTTACTTGTCTTTTCCTACAGGACATGTATTGAATAATGAAAATATTAAAAGTAACTAACTAAAGTTTGTAGCTTATTATTTAAACCAATTACCAAAATTTAGCACCACCTCTAAAAATTAGCACTTTCTGTACATAGTTGGTAAAATTAATGTATGTGCAAAGGGTTCACAATAAAAAGATCTTTCTCACTTAGCCCTGATGCTAAGATACACCAAGTGAAGGGGTTGGAAGACCTCTTGCCACATAAGAAGGCCTATGAACTATTAATGTACCAGCTGACATGGAACCTGTAACCCATAACTCCTATTTGGAGGATACATAAGGTTAGCATATGTGATAGGCTTTAACAGATACTGTGGATGGGGGCTCTGTTACTACTCCACATCCAAAGTGGACTGTAAAGCAGTGGAGGGAGAAGAATAAATTCCATCCTCCACCTCACACTCAAGGAGAATTGCAGTTCATCCTACAAAGATGGATTACACAGGCATTGTGCAGAAGGTGTGAATTTCACCCTGTGTGTTTATATGCACTGATATGAGCAGTACAACAGTATTGTGTGTCACTTATGCATTATTAGGTTGGGAAAACTATACAACCAATGCTGAGAGATTCTGAAATACCACGGGTATGCAGAGAAATACTCCTATTACTGGAACCCTTAGGTTATGTCTACACAGTGGAGATATTTCAGGATACCGAGATATCCCGAAATAGCTACCCCACATCTTAGAAGTATGTCCGTTATTTTGAAATAATGGGCATGCTTTTTTGCCATCCATGTAAACCTCATTGCGTGAGGGTTAAAGGATGGCTCGAAATAGTGCATTTCAAAATTTGGCACTGTGTAGACAGCACCAAATTTCGAAATAGCCTATCAAAATAGACTTGAAATAAGCTACACAATTTGCACCCTTAGGGTGCATCTGCACATCAGGGCTTCACTCAAAATAAGCTACGCAAATTGAGCTACAGCAATTGTGTAGCTTATTTTGAAATTGAAATTGAAATTGAAATTGGGAGCATCTACACAGCACTTATTTTGAAATAGAGCACTCTGACTTCTCTTACTCCTCGTACAATGAGGTGCAGGAGTTGGAATAAGTCCTTCAGCTTGACAGTATTGTGACATTATGTCGAAATAACTGCCTGATGTGTAGACATGGACTAAGTTATTTTGAAATAACACTAGCTGTTTCAAAATAATGTTGCTGTGTAGACGTCTAAGGGTACATCTACACACAGCATTATTTTGGAATAATGTCAGTAAAATAGTAGAGCGTGTCTACATTGCAAGCCATTATTTCAAAAATATGGCAAGCTGGAGGACTTCTTACTCCAGCTCCTATAACCCTCATTTTTATGAGGAATATGGGAAGTCAAAGGAAAAGTGTTCTTCCTTCGACTTCCTGCTGTGTAGACAGTGCCAAAAGCCAAATTAAGCTATTATGATTTAAGCTACACAACTGACATAGTTCAAATTGTGTAGCTGACTTCAGCTTAAGCTTTGCTGTATAGACATGCCCTAAAAGTGCTGCAAACAGTGCTAAGAATAAATTTGTTTGGAATTTAATTTTATAGCCTTCTTCCATTCCTCTGGAAAATGTATTTCTTCACATGTGCATAAAAATAGCCCTCTGATCACTGAGCACACTTCAGTGCCATAGAAAAAAATACGAATAAATAGGGAAGGACACAAAATACCCAATTCAGATCCTTTGAGCATTTCATGAGAATCTAGTTTTTAAACCCTTTGGCTGTGTCTAGACTGGCAAGTTTTTCCACAAAATCAGCTGCTTTTGCAGAAAAACTTGCTAGCTGTCTACACCGGCAGCTTGAATTTCCGCAAGAACACTGACTTCCTACTGTAAGAAATCAGTGCTTCTTGCGGAAATACTATGCTGCTCCCGTTCGGGCAAAAGCCCTCTTGTGCAAATCATTTGCGCAAGAAGGCCAGTGTAGACAGCACAGTACTGATTTGTGCAAAAAAGCCCCGATGGCTAAAATGGCGATCGGGGCTTTTTTGCACAAAAGCGCATCTAGATTGGCACGGAAGCTTTTCCGCAAGAAGTGCTTTTGCGGAAAAGCGTCCGTGCCAATCTAGATGCTCTTTTCCGCAAATGCTTTTAACTGAAAACTTTTCTGTTAAAAGCATTTGCAGAAAATCATGCCAGTCTAGATGTAGCCTTTTAGAATAATTTAAGCTTTATGCTTATTAGATAGTGGGCAACAAGACAATCAGAGAGGAGAGGGAATCACCTATGAAATACATGCTGCTCAATAACTATAGTTATGCCCCTTATGCTAGAGCTATGAGACACAAATCTGATCCTAGATTCCATGGTAGAAGGATGCAAGGTGTCTTCTATCTTTCAGCATTTTTATTCTCATTTTCATCATTTTAAGAAATCTAGTCTAAATACCGTGGTCCTAATTCACCCTTTGTAACTTTACTAGAGTTATGCTGTAGAGGAATTTGACCAGTATTTTATGGGAAACGGTTTGTTTCCTTTTATTATTTGTATTGTCGTACTGCCAAGAACAAGGACCCTAGTACTTGTAAATATTTTTATAGAATGCTTTATAACTGTGCCCTGATAACTCCAACTTCAGACTGACAATCATTAATACAGGGGTGACAGCCTATTCTTTTTACATCTTATTTTATAGATACTAAGGACATTCAAAAATACTGACCTACAATTAAAAACAGCATGAATTGGTTAAATGTGTTCCACATATAGTTGTCTTCCTCAGTGACAGGTGACCTTTTTGCTCTCTTTAATATAATGCTTAATAATGTTGAGATGTGAAAAAACATAAATTAACCATTTTAGTTCTATTTATACTTGTTAAGGTACATTCAAAATAGCACTTTTTTGGAGAACTGATCTCCTTAGGATGGAGAAAACATTTTTCTTTTATTTAGAGACACTGAAAATACCAAATAAATTCACAAAACTGTCAGTACAACCATGCAAAATCACCCATTATCAGTCATGGGCAATGCTAACATTGTTTTAAATATTCATACAGCTCATAATGCAGTCGTCTGGTTTTTTCCTTTGTCTGATTCACACATCATCTGACACATGGAGAAAGTGAATGTCAAGCAGCGTCTGGGGCTTCTTTGTATATAACCAATTAGAGGGATCCACATTTAAGGCATTCCTCCCCAGGGTTCAGTAGAGAGTAATGGGGCGCAAAGAAACCAGGAGCCCCATCTCACTGTGCAGAACCGTTCAACCTTTACTGAGACTGAGCTTTGATTTATGAGTCAGTGACACACAGCTGAGTTTTCTGAGGGTCTGATAATTCTGACGATAATTGCTTAGGTGTGAAACTGCAAATGATCAATAACATTATTATGTAGCATGTGGGCAATGAGCATTCATGTTCACATGATTTACAGCTCTTGAAAACTGAATAACAGAAACATACAGAGGTTGCTTAATAGTGTGGAAGATTGAAAAAAAAAGATAAATGCAGCCGTTCCCCCGCTTTGGTGGTGTTTTTCCTTTAAAGGAAACGGGGGTCAAATGCAAATAGATTGTGTTTATGTTCATAGGTCAAACACAATGTTTGACAATATTGAAATGTCTAGCCTCATCTTAAGTTTCACCTTGTTCAATAGCAGCAAACCACAAGTTCCCTGAAAGATCCTGAGTATTTTCAGTGAATTGGGAATGAATTGTCATTTGATACTTAAATTCCTGAAATGTGACTTATTGTTCTTTTACACAATAAATTTAGAGCTTGTTTCATTTTCAAACAGACTCCAACACTAAAACTTAAAACAAAACTTGAGTCTGTGATGCAGAGGTACTGAAAGCAAAGGAAGTCTCTGCAAACCCGTTGTGAAGTGAAATGGCCACATTTCCCAGAGAGCTGGCTATAAACCATTCTCCACAGCCAAGTTAATTCATGTTGAAATGCATTAATGCCACCACATCATCAGGTAATAAGAGACCATTAACCAAACACTTATTATTCATTCATTTCATATTTATTGTCACACTGATCATCATGCATGTATTTAGTATCTTACCAGCTGTTGGCAAATATATTCTATAGGAATACATTGAACTTTGGAAGTACAGTAATTAAGGTAAAGATATTGCAAGAGGTTGTTAAACACAGTTTTCCAATTGGGTGCATTTGTACATTGAGGATCCTAGTTTTCTCCATAACCTTTTAAATTCATGATCCCTCATTCTCTGCTAATTTTTGCCAACAGTTCCTCTTTTTCCCTCAAACTCTCTATAACTTCCATCCTTAACCATATCATTCAAGCCAAATACTGTTCTGCATGGAAAACATCTCCTGCTGAGAAATTTGAAATGTATGTAAACTACATAAAAGAAAGTTTTGATAACTCCTGGTTCTTAACCCTTACTCTCCAAATAGACAAAAAATTGGGACATTTTTCATTGACATTTTCAAAATTCAAAACGATGTTGAGGAGCTCTCATAACTAACAAGCTGGTTCTCCCACACAGACTCAATTATTTCAATGGAATAACACATGGAATAAGAAATTTTGGCAAGGCTGGCAGAATATAATCTGCTTGAGCACTAACCTATGTATCCATTTACTCAATCTCATGAGTTTGTACTACCACCTATCATTGCAGTATGCAAGTACCTTCCATATAAAATAGATCAGCAATAGCAAAGTCCTTACTCGACTTCTTGCAGCATCTGACTTCTCCATCTTCTAAGACATAGAGTAGGGATTGGAGGGGAGAGGGCAATCTTCAAGATAATGGTTAATGTTACGAATTATAGGTTTCAGAGGGTAGGTGAATTAGTCTGTTTCAGCAAAAACAACAGAGAATCCGATGGCACTTCCAAGACTAACGGATTTATTAGAGTATTAAGAGCATAAGCATTTATGAGCTACAACTCACTTCCTCAGATGCTGAAGAGAAGAAGAAAACAAGAAAAAAACCTGACATCAGTCCTAATTAAATCAGAATGGATGTGGCTCATCTCCAATAGTGGTGAAAAAGTTGAGTGTACCTGACTGGCCAATTAGCTATTATAAAGAGAGACCGTAATGGTTCTCCTTGTTAGGTTACAAATATAAGGAAGGTTTTGCAATGTTTTCTACCAATTGTCACTCTTTGGATCCTAAGTCAGGCAGGTGACATTTCCACCCATCTTCCCAGGTGTTCTAATAGGCTGGTGTGACCCAGGTGCCCCATGAGAAGAACCAAGAGGGGGCACAAACTGCATAACCAGAACTCGCCTGGAAAGCCCAGAGAGGCATATTCTTGAGATCACTATTTGCATATTTCACTACAGGACTTTTTCAGTGTCACACCTCACAGCTTTTACAATCTCCAGTCCTGAGGGGCATCAAATGCAACAATTGCAGAATTCCTCCAGGACTAAATCTCATGTCATTGAAGAAAGAGTGGACTACATTTTCCGCAGTAGTGACATAACATTATGACCAGACAAGCAGATGTGCAGAGGAGTGACACTGAGTTTAATGTACCTGACAACCAGGTTCCCACGAGTCCTAGCATTAATGGCGAGGACTGATCCTGCCACCTTTGAATTCGATGACAAAATATGTATTGGCTTCAGTGTGAGCAAGAGTGGGATGCAGCTCTCTCCAGGATGACGGATGAGGGATTGGGACACACAGTTAATGAACTGGCTTTTCTAAAGACTCCAAGGTTCAGCTTGCTGCACAGGACGTATTTTAGCTACTAGTTCAGGTAGGAATGGATCATACTACTGGGTATTTCCCTGCAGATTCTTTGTTTGGGGAAAGCCAATCTTATTTTTTTCTACCCAAAAGACTAGCTGTAGGACTTTTGCTGTGAAATAACCTCCCTCCCTTCCCTGCCCCAAGTCAGTGGGGTGGCTACACTACACATCTGCGAGTGAAATGGATGTTATAATGCTAGAAGCTTGTCAATGCCACAGTCATCATGCCAATCCAACCCTCACTGATAATGCATGAAATAAAGCTCCAGCCTCTTGATTACACTCTGCATGTTGCCTTCTTGCATGGCCAACTACGCCAATCTCTTATCTCCACTGCTGCTTTGATTTGCATAGCCTTGATTTCAGAGCAGACAGATTTGCAGTGCAGACCTAACGGAGACATTTTCTCAATACTTTGGGAATTACAAACAGTGTATACCTGTATTTTGCATCACAAAACTGCAAAATACAGTTTTGTTCTATTTCAGCTTACTCTGATGTCAGTGCTGATCACCCCCAGGCAAAGGATGCAGGACACTCAGAGTTCCACCACAGGGGACATCTACACTGCACGGCTATTTTGGGATACCGGAAGTATCCCAAAATAGCTACCCCATGTCTTATCAAGCCACCCATTATTTTGAAATATCTTTCAAAATTACGGACGTGCTATTTTGGCATCCCTGTAAACCTTGTTCCACGAAGGTTAAAAAATGTCTTGAAATAGCACATTACTTCAAAATTTGGTGCTGTGTAGATGCTATTAATAGGTAAGCTATTTTGAAATAGAATCAAAATAAGATTTCAAGTTTAGGGTGCTGTGTAGATGCACCCTCAGAGGCTATGTCGACACTGTCAGCTATGGCAGCAATTCCCTGCTTGTGGATGCATATGTGCATTAGTGCAAGTATAAGTAGCAGGGTAGCTGCAGTAACACGGGCAGCGGCAGCGCAGCAAAGTGTACTCACTCTTATCAGGTAGATTTGTACTCACTGTGGCTCAGCCATGATTCCTTGGCTGCTACAGCTACATTGCTATTTATACATGCACTACCTCTCCTGTGCTAGCTTAAGTATGTGTCTGCAAGCAGAGTAAAATGCAAGATATTGTTTATAGGGGAAAAAAAGAAAACCCAGAACAGTTCTGAGCAAAACAAACTATCTTGTAATGGAAGCTTCAGAGAAAGTGACAGTGATTTCATGTAAGCTATGTTTTTCCCAGCCTGCAGTAACTTTACTAGAAGCTACCTATTGATCATTTACTATTAGTAATTCCACTGTGAAAAAAGATGAAATCCTGGCCCTGCTGATGCCAATGGCAGAACTCCCTTTGACTTTACTGGGGTAAACTTTTCATCCAAGCCATCACCCTATGTACATTGCTGAGCCGTTACAGAAAGGATGAAAGGTATGAGTGTGTAGGAGTCTTTCAAATGGAAGGTGATACATCAGGTAAAATAGTAATACAATATCATTAGGAGCTGGGCAAAATCTTATCAGACAAATGAAAACCACTCTGACTTCTGGGTGTAAACTCACTCTTTAATTTAGCCTCAAAATTATGTTAAATTGATAAGAGGAGTCTGCCTAAGGCAAGAAGGCTTATGTGCATCCCTTTAGGAGTTTTGAAGTGAGTGGGGAGAGGGCTTTTGTTGAATAGTGTGAAAGTGAATTTAGGAAAACACACAGAAAGTAAAAGTTAGAACAGAGAGTCAGAGGGAAAAAATGCAAGGAAGTCAGTGTATTATGACCCTTTTTGAGAATGGTATTGACTAAAGAAAGTTGGGACAATTATCCAAGAAATTGATTTTTTAGTTCCTCCTGCATTTGGAGAAGTAGAACCTGGTACATTCCTTGTAAATAAACACAATGGCATCAAAGTTAATATCAGACTCCATAGATTTCTACTTCCAACAGGAACATCCCCAGGGTCCACAGACTGGACAAGCTGATCACGCCAAGAAGAGGCAAGAATATCATCTTAAAGTAGAGAAGAATCTAAACCTTATTCCCTGTGGGAAGGATAGAAGAATTTATAGCCAAAGGAATGCTAGCCTCACTGCAGTGAGCCTGGTCTCCCAGATTGCCCTTGAGACACCACAGCAAATAATCTTGGTGTCCCAGCGACAGTGCCACAAGAGTACAGAGGTGAGAATGAATTGGAGCCTAGATGACCTGCCAGGGATATAAATTCAGGGGAATTTACTTGTGACATTGAACATCTGGGTCTATGCATTTCAACTTCCCAAAGTAAACTGTCTCTCCAGCCCTCCTCTTCAGTGACTTCTGCAGCTCTAGTGAGTTGACAGCAGCGGAAGACAAGGGCACACCAAGAATAGGAGTAGTTCCACATATCCTACCTATGGAGCAGGGCTGTTCCTGCACCATTTGTATACCCCTAACAATTTCAGAATTTGCTTTCATTCAGGGTTTACTAGGCAGCATAAGCCCATGCTTAGGCCCTAGTTCCTTGAGTCATATGATTACATCAGAATCTCAGCTTTCATGAAAGAAAATGAAGACCCGGAGAAAAACTGTTCAGCTTATTCATTTAAAAAAGTAATAAATTGTCAGTTCTTCTGATTGCTAAGGAAAGAATAACAATGTAAGCCAAGGATAACACAGTACATCTTCCTGAGTCTGCAGAGGGCCGGGGTCAAAAGCTCTGAGAGGTGTGAAATGGCCCATTCATCTCCGTTACCACCAAGATTCATTGCTTTGTGAGCCTTATGAACCACCCTATCTCACCCCACAACTCATGCAGTTTAAAGAGAAAAAAACTAGCAGCGAGATCGGTTTCCTATCCAAGCAGATAATCCAGTGGCTGAGGTATAAGTGCTGGGGTTCTCCCTTACTGCCACTCCTACTTCCCCAAGGAGCTAAGGAGCCCCCTTGCTGACACTTCTGTAGGAAGCATCTTACCAATGCCTCTGCTTCTTTGGGAGGCTAGGGAAACTCCTCTGCCAGTGCATCTCTACACAAGAGGGTAGGTCACAATGTGAGAGTGGAGCCTCACAACACTGCAGTTCCTAGGGTTTTCAGACTGGCTTAGCTCAGCCCTGGTCATGCCCCAGATGGGGGACACATCCAATAAAAAGAGAAGCAAATGACACCTTCCCCTGGCAGCCCCAAGCAAGCAATGATAAACAATCAATATCATGACTGTACCACTTTAAAATGTCACAGTCATTGAAACCCACATAGTCCAGAGGAAGAGCTGCTAAATATGTCCCTGGCTCTTCTTTGTCTGCTGGTGAAGCATCCCTAGTCTCTTCTATCATTGTGCTTGGCCATCAGAAAACAGAAGGAGAAAAGTTAATAAGAGCAAGACCTACAAGGCCACAAAGGGAGGGAAAAAATAAATGAGGAGGGTACGGCTGCTAGTTGCAAATTATACCTTATGTCCTTAAAGCCAAGAGAGTATACAGTACTTGACTGCTGAAAATCTCTGGCTTTTCTAGGCAGTGCATTGCCACCTAGCAGCCATTTGGGTAAGCAGCACGGTTTTGACTTTAAAAATCCAAAATCTCTTGAAGTACAAGTGGATAGTAGTAGTTTTATGGAAGGGTGGAAATCCAGTCTGCCACTTGCACAGTAGTATGGATGGACATCCCTTTATGCAAGTAAAGTACAAGGCCCTGAGCATTTGAGCAGCACATCATTTGGACAGGGCGTGTTTTAGTCTGCTCCTTCAGATTACTTGTTGCAGGTTCCTTCATCATCTTCTTAGCCTGATGTTTTCTCAGGTCTTCTCCCCAATAACCCCTCTAGGCTAATCCTTCTTACGGGGCTCTCCCTTGGAGCCCCCAATCAAGTCCCAAACTAAACTAAAAGCTCAAATACCCTTCTGTCCTCCCCAGACTGTTCCCACACACTGTCCTCAGAGAGCCACAGGAGAGTTCCTATGGCTCATCCTACAACCCCCAAGTCTTTCCTTCATGCTGACTCCCAGCCCTCTCTCTCCGCTGGGATTCATCAACATTTGGATTGACCTCTCTAGCTCTAATTACCCTTTTTAGTGCTAGTGTTGGGGCACACACAGCACATCATGCAGGATAACATCTAGTTACAATGGCTTGGCTTAGTAAAGGAGGCCCACAATGAAATAAGTTCTAGGGGCCGCATCTTGGACACTTTTATTCATGTAGGGACTCCATTGCATGAGAAGTCTCTCACAGTCAGAAGTTGTAGAATGCTGATCGTGTGACTGGTGAGATCTGCCTAGCTGCCACAGCATGGTCAATTGGAGTGCCAGCTCCTCTCACCCAATTCGTGTTCAGCAGTGCAACCAAAATGAGTGAGCCCTTCTGAATAACTGACTGCCTGGACGACAAGGGGACATTTAGTTCCATCGTGCAGGGTGTTTGTTTTAAAACAAGAGCTCAGTTAGGAAACTAGCCACAGCTGTTCTCAATCCCATGAGGAAAACAATGAAGCTCTAGGAATTGTTATTTAAATCTTCGCTTTTTAGGGATTTCTTTTAAGGGTATTTGAGATCTTTTTGCTGCACCCAGCTACCAGGGGTTTCCAATGCATCCAGCTGCAGGAGTCAGAAAGCAGGGTAGCTATTATGAGAGATGAATGTAAAGCAGTAAAAAGAAAAAAAAAAGAGGGCTCTGTGTTGTCATCAGGAATGGATCTAATGGGCAGCATATGGGCCTGCCACACATGGAAACAAAGGTTTGGTAGCACTTCTGGAATTCTGGCTCTTTGAGCCAAGTAACAAAGCCAGCTGGGGAGCAGCTGCTAGCAATAAATGTGGCTGCTGCTTATTCTTTCCCCACACCCATTCCTCTCACTAAGTCTTTGCCAAACCTTTTCCCACCAGCTTATCCACCCATTGCTCCAGTGCTCCAGGCTACGGTAACGAGTTCCAGATCAGGCCCCAGGCCCATCAGTTCCCCACATAAGGGAGAAGCAAAGTTTTCCCTCATGGTCCCTTTACAAATTCCCAAGTCTTTTTCAGACTGGCATAGATGTTGATAAGATGGAGGAAGAAGCTGTAACATCTGGAGAGCCCTCCTAGACATAAATGAAGAAGCAGGTTTGGTATAAAATCCACAAAATTAAATGTTGACAATGTTAATACCAGCAAAACTCAATTCCAAAACAAATCAGGAATCAGAGTTATAATAAGGGCTTCTGAATTAGATTTTAACTGATAAACACTTTGATATAAAAATAATTAAATTGATATTTATCCAATAAACACTGGAAAAACTGGAAATGAATGGTTGTATCTAGGAGCTTATCTATATGGAGCAGTAATTTCTAAAGAACACTAATGTGTTGTGCATTAATTGGTCTATGTAGTTGCTCCTACTGTGCACTAAAGGTTTCCTAGAGCACATCAACATAGTGTTGTATGAAACTACTACATTAAAGCACACTAGGGAACAATATAAAAGAGAGTACTCATTACAGTATATACATTACTCATGACACAGTGCATACACAAAAGGTCCTGAAACCCCTGATTTTTGGCCATTCACATGTCCAACTCATTTCAGAAATAGCTAAAAATAACCCCGCAAAACCAAAATTAATAAATGCTCCCAAGCAGAAGTCCTATTTGTAATATGAGACTTTACAGAGAGGTTCAGAGGTGAGTAGTAGAAGAGATTTTCTAGAAGAATGGGGCCACGGGAAGTGTTTAAAATGAGAGAAATAGCATTGTTTCAGAATTGTAGAAAAGAAATTATTTAAACCCCATAAGCCCTTTAAAAAAGCTTCTAGGATGCTTTGAGAATAATTTGCTTATACAAAACAAAAGCACAATGGAACAGACCCTGATCACTCAGGGCTACTACTGCAGGCCAGCAGCGCTAAGTGACAGGCCTTAGGCAATGTGGCCAAGTGGAACAAGCAATGCACATGGATCAGAGATTGGCTCTAGTACTAGCTCTGTCCCTGGCCTGCTGGGTGACTCCCTCTCTCTCTTTCCTAATCCACAGAAAGTGGGGGGAAATACACTTACTCCCCTAGTAGGACACCTCTATGGATGACAAGCTCTAGCTATCTTTGTGATGATATTAAGAGTTTAGATTTTTAAAAGTAACATGATACATGCATTTGTTTTTATCCAGATGGGATCTACAAATGGACTTATGACATGCCATGCTGAACATCATGCCATCTAACTTTTAAGCCCCTAGAAAAATCACAGGAATTTCACAACAAACTACCATACAAAGTTAGCTGCCCAAGCTCCCTCAGATGGGTGCCTTAGAATGCCATTCACAAATGCTTGCATGCTAGGCAGGGAGCTGCTTTAACTAGCTAAGGAGAGATGCCAACAAGAAGGGTATGTTTTAAAAGCCATCCTCTTCCCAGAAACAGACGCCTAAACCCAAGCTACAGGGAGATGCCTAGCACTGCTTAATGATCCACAAATGGGAAGTAGCTATCTGCAGTGAGGCGGCTTAGGGGCTGGAGTCATTTCATGTGAGAATGAGTATGGCCACCTTGTATGAAGTGAGGTAGGTGCCTGTGGTGGAAATTGGGCCCACCAGATAACTTTTAATAGAGTAGTTAGAGCCTTCACCTGTGCTACAGGAGACTGAGGTTCAATTCCCCCTCTCTGCCATAGTTGAAGAACAGAGGTGAAGAGGGATGTTTCCCTCTGCTCAGGGATTTGCTCTAACCACTGGGCTATTCTGCTCTCAGGGGTCCCTTAATCTCTCTTGCTGAATCTCTTCTACTGTGAATAAATAATGAACCAATGATTGGAGCAGGGGGCTGACTCTAGGTTATCCTATTGCCCAAGCTGGGTGGATGTGATGGGATTGCCAAGGTACAAT
Source organism: Pelodiscus sinensis (assembly GCF_052426305.1). Taxonomy (NCBI): domain Eukaryota; kingdom Metazoa; phylum Chordata; order Testudines; family Trionychidae; genus Pelodiscus; species Pelodiscus sinensis. Next base: position 70,965,221 of record NC_143057.1, read on the forward strand.
CTGGAACTGAGGTATCACTGTGACCCCGTAACACTCCAGCCTGGATTATCTTTCATAATGTCTTGCTAGTGACAAGCAGCAAACCCCTCCAGGCACTGTTATCACTCATCCCAAAAGCATGTGGAGCCCATACCCAGCTAAATGGCATAAATTCTCCCTGAGCCATTCACAAATCACACAGAGAAAGGCATGAGCAAATCTCAGCCCCTAGCTTTGCACCTCAGAACTGTACGGTCTTCCTTGGTCAGAAGCCTGAACAGTGTAATTTCACTATTCAAATAGTTGCCCTTGCCTCAATATGGAGAGGACACACCACCCTTTGCAAACTGAGTTGAGATTTCTCAAGTACGTCAACCCAAACCACACTGTTTAAATAAAATAGAATATAGATTGATAAACTTTAGGTGATTATAAGTAATAGACACAAAAGGTCAGAGATAGTTGCCAAATCAAATAAAAGTAAGCACACAGCCTAAATTTTAAATCCTATTTAGACTAAGCAGTATTTGGATCAAGCAGTTTTCTCTCCCCACTAGGGCTACATCTACACTGCAGGCTTTTTGTGCAAGAACTTTTTGCAGAAGAGATCTTCCGCAAAAAGTTCCTGCGCAAGAGCGCGTCCACACTGCTATGTGCTTTTGCACAAGAGATGTGCTTTTGCACAAAAGAGAACCCACACTGCCATGGACACTCTTGTGCAAGAAAGCTCTGATGGCCATTCATAGAATGGCCATCAGAGCACCTGTGCTTTTTCAGATAGGAGTTTCTTGTGCAAGAAACCCCTGTTGTCCGCCCCCACACACCTTTTTGAGCAAGAGCACTTGTGCAAAAAAGGCTTATTCCTCGTAGAAAGAGGAATAACTCTTGCAAAAAAACCTGCCTTCTGACGATCTACTGTACTTTTTCTTGCACAAAAACACGCTTCTAGTGTGGATGCTCTGTTAGTTTTTGCACAAAAACTCTGCAATGTAGATGTAACCCAAGCGTTACAATTCTTAATACACAGGCTTCCCATCTAAGCCCCATCTGTATAGTTCAAGTATTTGTCTTCTCAGCATTCTTGTTACTTCCGAGGGTGATGCTCATGCAGCACAGTATTGCAAATCCCTTTCTTACAGCTCCCCTGCTGATTAGTGACCACTTAACACCCTCCTATAAATAGTCACAGAGAGGTAGCCTTGTTAGTCTGATCTGGGTAAAACAAAAAAGCAGTCATGTAGCATTTTAAAGACTAACAAAATTGTTTATTAGAAAGCTCATCACCTAATAAACTGTTTTGTTAGTCTTTAAAGTGCTACATGACTGCTTTTTTGTTTTACCCTCCTATGAGTGAATCTCAGTAACAACCATGCAGCAAAATCTCATAACCTTAGACATACTATTGATGTATATATTTTGACAGATTTCAAAATATACAATAGATTTCAGCATACCATGAGCTTTCATATGGTATCTTACATGGCATGCTCTGTATGAAACTTATCATAATTACCTGACAGGGATGAATATGGGGGTTCCAGGGTGCGGCTTTGAGGTGTAGAGTTCCACAGTGTCCTAACCATTGAGTTAAAAAAAACTTAAAAAAACAATTTTAAGGTCTTGCAGCACCTTAGAGATTAAAAGAACCCATAGATGGTATCATGAGCTTTTGTGGGCACAACCCACTTCTTCAGCAGAATGAAACCTGAAGAAGTGGGTTGTACCCACAAAAGTTCATGATACCATCTACATGCATTGTTAGTCTCTAAGGTGCTGCTAGACTGTTTGTTGTTTTTTAAGTTTTTCCAATTATAGACCAACATGGCTACTCCTATGAAGCCATTGAGCTATAGCTAGTGACTCTCTCTGGTCCAGAGATGATGCTAGCCTATTGGGGACCCTAAGCAAGAATATTTCCCATTCAGTAATTAGACATGTTATAAATATTCACCTGGAGTGAAATTTATCCCTCTGCATAGAGCCAGTACAAGGCACATCCACCTCCTAAGTCCTATTTTTTGTTTAACTTTTTGTTTCATCAAGCTCCCTCAGTATGTAATTGTTGCTGTTAATTAACTGGAACATAAAACGTGGCTAGACCTTGCACTGATTCTCTGTACAGGGATGAATTTCACCACTAATTCTTGTAGAATGATTTGTGTATCTGTCTATAAGCTATCTTAAGTTTATTCTTTACCCCCTGTTACTTCTATATTGCTGGTGCTGGAATAATTAAAATACCATATGAAAAGTTTATTACACCTTGATAGTTAAAAAGCAAAAAACTCTTCCTGCAAAAGTAGTCAGTAGAACAGAAATAGGCTCTAGGGTGTGAGTATGTTCAGTCGAGTACAAGAGATTTGTAATGTTCTGTAAGTAATTTGATACTTCATAGCTACCAGCGCCAGCCTTAGAGCAATTGCTGTCCCAAGTGACACTAGATTACATTGCCACACATGCAGCTAGCAACAAGAGAGGATTTTACTTCCATTCAAACTATGCCAATAAAAGCACATACCCCCATGGTGCTCTGGTAGCAGACATACTAGTAACATGACTGATGTGTGTTAGCTTAGGAAGCCAAAATCCGGGAATTTTGCCTAATACCTAATCATGGCAATAGTTGTTTTACGTTTTAAAGAAACCTAAACCAAATACTGGAGGGGAAAAAGTGAGACAAAGAAGAGTATATCACATCTGTAGCTTTGAGTTTCCCATCAGGCCACTGTTTATCATGTGTACCCTTGGTCATCCCTGATAGCAATGATGAATTCACAGAGAAAAATTTAACATGTACATGAAATGTACTGGTTGCACTGCAATGCAAAAAATGGAGGATTATTTTGGAGCAGCGTGGGGGTGAGTAGAGATTAGGGATGGAAAAGTTCACAGGTCGTGCATGTTCTGTAAGAGGCTTTCATTCTCATGACAAGGCCCAGGGTCTGTATGTGGGTCCCGAATTGTTTGTTTCCAGCCCCCAAGCCCCTCCAGAATTGGGGAGACCATGATGGTACTCCAGGCCTCCCATTGCTTTCCTATAGGGCTCCCAACACAAAAAATCTATTAGCCTGGTCCCCTTGCCCCCCAGATTCTGGTGCGCAAGGGAAAAGTGGGAAGTGTCTTTCTCCTTCTCAATCAGGGGCCATGTCAGTGAGAATTTGGGTTTTTCGTTTTGCTTCTCACTTATGTACAGCCCTTGACTGATTTTTCTGTAGGTCAGCAGCCTCAGACCCCCCAAAAATTCCCCGTCCCTGCTGTAGGAGGAATGTATGCATTCTCATGCTCCTATTTCCTTCTACCCTTCATCTAAGCCTATTTCACCTCCAAGGATATCTCCACAATTTCACAAACATAAGAAAGGGGCAAATTTTAAATGGTTGATTTTTTCTTATTAATTATTTGAAAACATAAACTGATGGACAATGTCCCTACTTGAACTGGGATTGTCAAATGAAACCCCATGGTTTCAGACATGAGGTTATTTGTGCAGTCACACTAGTAAAGGGGTCTCTCTTTCTGCCCCACCTCCCCCATGAACTGGATTCAATTTTGTGGTTACCTGGAGGCTTTCTTTCGCCGCCTCCGCCTACGAGAATATTTCCAAACTACCAATGAACATCAATCTGACCAACCAGATCTCCCCTATCAACACAAAAGGAAAAATAATTCTATATGGACTCCCCCTGACGGTCGGAATTACAATCTGGATTTCTATATACAAAGCTTCCGGAACAATGTCCAGACTGACATTATTCACAAACGACAAGAAGTGACACACAATCTCAGCCACGCTGAACTCTATGCTATCCAGTCTCTCAAAAACAACCTGGGCATTATAATCAAACCAGCTGACGAAGGGGGTGCTGTGGTCATTATGAATAAGTCCGACTATAACCAGGAGGCAACCAGACAACTCTCCAATGATACATTTTACAAACCTCTCTACTCTGATCCCACTTCAGAATACCAAAAGAAACTACACTGTCTCCTTAAAGAACTCCCTACATCAACTCAGGACCAAATCCACACAGAAATACCTTCTGAACCTTGACCAGGATTGTTCTATCTGCTTCCCAAAATCCATAAACCTGGACACCCCGGATGTCCCATCATCTCAGGTATCGGCACGCTCACTACTGGATTATCCAGCATGTAGACTCTCTTCTCAAACCCTACGCAACCAACACTCCCAGCTATCTCTGAGATACTACTGACTTCCTGAGAAAACTACAAAACATCGATAACCTCCTTGATAACACCATCCTTGCTGCCAGGGATGTAGAAGCTCTCTACACCAACATCCCACATGAAGAGGGATTACAAGCAATTAAAAACACTATCCCAGAGGACACCACTGCCAATCTGGCAGCAGACCTATGTAACTTTGTTCTCACCCACAATTATTTCCAATTTGAGGACAACTTATACCTCCAGATCAGCAGCATAGCCAGGGGTGCCCGCATGGCCCCACAGTACACTAACATCTTTACGGCTGATTTAGAACAACGTTTCCTCAGATCCCGTCCCCTTTTACACCTTCTCTACTTATGCTACATCGATGACATCTTTATGATCTGGACCCATGGCCAAGAAACACTGGAGACAGAGATTTAACAACCTACACCCCACCATCAATCTCAGCCTGGACCATTCTACACGAGAGATCCATTTCCTGGATACCACGATACAAATCACCAATGGTAAATTAGACACCACTTTCTACAGAAAACCCACTGACTCATACAGTTACCTACATGCCTCCAGCTCCCATCCAGAACACACCATACGATCCATCGTCTATAGCCAAGCCCTTCGAGACAACCGCATCTGCTCTAATCCCACTGACAGAGACCAGAAACTTCAGGATCTCTACCAAGCATTTATAAACCTCAATTACCCACCCAGAGAAATAAAAAAACAAATTGAAAGAGCCAGACGAATACCCAGAAACTATCTACTTCAAGAGAGACCCAAGAAAACCAACAATAGAACACCCACACCACTTGTCATCACCTATAGCTCCCAACTTAAACCCGTCCAATATATTATCAATAAACTACAACCTATACTGAAAGAGGATACTACACTCTGAGAAGCTCTGGGAGACAGACCCATAGTCTCCTAGGGTATGTCTACACTACCCCGCTAGTTCGAACTAGCGAGGTAATGTAGGCATACCGCACTTGCAAATGAAGCCCGGGATTTGAATTTCCTGGGCTTCATTTGCATAAGCCGGCCGGCGCCATTTTTATATGCCAGTTTGTTCGAACCCCGTGCCGCGCGGCTACACGCGGCACGGGCTAGATAGTTCGAACTAGCAAGCCATTCCGCACTATCTGTACGCCTCGTTCCACGTATGTGGAACGAGGCGTACAGATAGTGCGGAATGGCTTGCTAGTTCGAACTATCTAGCCCGTGGAACGAGGAACGTGGAACGAGGCATACAGATAGTGCGGAATGGCTTGCTAGTTCGAACTATCTAGGCCGTGCCGCGTGTAGCCGCGCGGCACGGGGTTCGAACAAGCCGGCATATAAAAATGGCGCCGGCCGGCTTATGCAAATGAAGCCCGGGAAATTCAAATCCCGGGCTTCATTTGCAAGTGCGGTATGCCTACATTACCACCCTAGTTCGAACTAGGGTGGTAGTGTAGACATACCCCTATAGACAACCACCTAACCTCAAGATGATTCTTACCAACAACCACAGGACATACCACATTAATGTCAACCCTGGAACTTTCCCTTGCAACAAACCCCGTTGCCAGCTTTGTCCACATATTTACTCTGCTGACACCATTATTGGATCTAACCAATTCAGTTATAAGATCAAGAACACATATTCCTGCTCATCCAGAAATATAATTTATGCCATCATGTGCTATGTACATTGGACAAACGTCTCAGACACTTCACCAAAGAATCAATGCACACAAAACAGATATCAGACAGTATCACACACAAAAAAAAACAGTTTCTTGCCATTTCAACCAATAAGGGCATTGTCTCAACGACTTGATTACCTGCATCCTGCTTCAAAGACATTTTAACACCAGACTTGAAAGAGAAACCTCTGAACTGTCATTCATGCTTAAATTTGACACTTTACGCCTGGGTCTCAATAAAGATGCTAATTACCTTACCCATTACAAAGATAGCTTCCCCAATTATCACCTCTAATATCATTAGCTCATAGACATTAACCTCCCCCCCGTTCTGAAATTTGATTTCTCCTTTTGATATGTGTTCACTTTTTTGATTGTATCCCTTTGGTATATATGGTCATGCCAATTTTTTTCCCACAATTTGATCTGAGGATGTAGGTCTGGCCCATGAAAGCTCATCACCTCATAAACCATCTTGTTAGTCTTTAAAGTGCTACATAGTCCTGTTTTTTGTTTCAGCTAGACTAGACTAACACAGCTACATCTCTATTATTAGTAAAGTGATGTAACATACAGCTACAATGGTTCTTCTCCATATCTGTTCACCTTTACTCTGATGGGGAAGAGGAGGAACAGGATACCACTGATTGGTAATGGACACTGAGTAGAATATAGTGATAGTATGATGAAAGACTTGTACTGGTAGATTTTTAAAAAATACAGAGGGGTAGCCGAGTTGATCTGTAACAGGAAAACTTTAAAAACAACAAATAATCCAGTAACACCTTAAAGACTAATAAAACATGCAGATGGTATCATGAGCTTTCCACTTATCATCTACAGCACACAACTTAAATCCCTCAAATGCATGATAAACAATCTACAACCTATCCTGGAAAATGACCCCTCACTCTCAGAAGCCTTGGGGGAAAGGCCAGTCCTTGCTTATAGACAACCCCCCTAACCCCAAACTAATTCTTTCCAGTAACCACGCAACACACTTCCATTGTAATCTTCCAGGAACCTACCCCTGCAATCAGCCCCACTGCCAACTCTGCCCACATATCTACACTAGTGCTTTCATCACTGGACCCAACCACATCAGCCACCAAATCAGAGGCTCATTTAACTGCATATCCACTAATGTGATCTATGCCATCAAATACCAGCAATGCCCCACTGACTGATGGATCTCCAAGTCACCATGTTGTTTTAGGCCAATTCCACAAGCCAAATACACAGAGAAGGATTGGAACTTAACTTCATTTACAAGTTTAATTCTTATGCAAATAGAATGAACAGGGTCATTGGCTGGCTCGCACACCACCTTCTACATCCTAACGACCTAACCAAACCAACAAACAATGGAGGTGCTAATTGTTCTGATCAGCCTCTTGTAACTACTGAACCATCTACTCACTGTCGCTCTCCTTCTCTCCCCCCCCTTTTATTTCCCCCCCCCCCCCTTCCCTGATTTATTCTTGGATTTGGACTTCTAATACTCCAGTCATCTGAAGAAGTGGGCTGTGCCCACAAAAGCTCATGATCCCATTTACATGTTTTGTTAGTCTTTATGGTGTTACTATTAATTGTTTTTTAAGTTTTTTTTAAAAATAGCTTCATATCTCAATGAGACTTAGGGAGTTCCTACTGCTGTCATAGCACATTATATAGTTGATTCAAAAAGCAACAGATATATCTGGAATACTTGCTTTCCTTATTCTCTCATTCCAGATGGAAGAAATGACTGAGATGTAGGAGGATGTACAACAGTGTTTCCTGCAAGCTGTGCGCTTGCGTGGCTACTCATGAGAGATTCAAATGCTACTTAGCTGATTAGCAGTGCTCCTACAGCTATGTTTTTTTGTTTCTGTTCTGGTGTATATTTTCATATGCCTTGATGCACATAAAATTATTCTCTACATGGATGGAAAAATCTGCACATGGATGGAATAGATTAGAGGGGACATTGATGTACAGTCTCACATATTATAAAAAGCTAATTTATTATACTACTTGAGTCTTTAAATATAACCCTTAGCACTTTAAAAACATTAACTAAGCTTTTCAACACTCCTCTGTGATATTATTGTATACATTTTACAGGTATATAAGTAAGACAAGGGGAACAAATGACTGGTCTACAGCTAACCAATAAGTGGCAGCAGTAAGTAAAGAATCCAAGTGGCCTGATTCTCATTCTCAGCTCTAAATGATACATCATATCAGCTCACAGAAAAGACCATCAATTCAAATGCACAATGTCTGTTATTTCTGTTAGAGGGGACTCTCTATTATCATTGAGCAGTAGGGTTCACTGCACTGTGTTATATTTGAGGAATCTTGCATTAGGTCCCTGCAGTGACAGGTATCTCAAAGAGGGAGGAAAGTTGAATCAATAACCACCTGATCCCTGTAAATAGTGTGGCTTTATCGTAATAAATGGGCTTTAACTAAAATGGGAGAATGCAGTGAATCACAGAAAAGAACAATGAAAATGAACCACAGAAAAGTTGGAATGTAACCGAGTTACAAAAATAGTTTCTTTCCTCAAAGAACACTATAAAATAAGTCTATAAAACCTGACCCTGCTAGTTAATTAGCACTCTGTGCAGTAGATTATGTGATATAGTTTGATTTCTGTGTTATGAACTATGGCCCAATAAGTCCAACCAATTAATTTGCACATGATTTCATTATTCTTTTCCTTATGCTTTCACAGTAAATCACTGCTTCAAGGGTTTTTTTAAACACAGACCCATGATTGCTTTTTGTCGCATTTCCAAATCCTCAGTCCTGTGTCATAGAGCATCAGGCAGTGGAACATTTCCAAAACTGCTAATGTACATAATGGCCTGATCAAACTCCAACTATTGCCTTCCAGAGGAAATGATTCATTTATTAAGGCTGTAATTACAGGCAATGAAACAGCTGGTTATGGGTTCATTCCCCAGGCCTCAACTACTTTCTAACATCTGTTCATGTGAGTAAGAGCAGGCCCCTGACTCATTATGAAGAGACTATTTGCTTCCACATCTATAACACTGCAACCATGGCTTCATCATGATATCTGCTTTCACTCTGGCCCTCCTTTAAAACTCCAATACAAAAATTCACATATTCAAGGCTGGGATTAACGCTTACCCATATGATGTGAAATTCACCTGCGTGCAAAGGGTCAGCACAAGCTATCAAGGCCAGATTTTCAAAAACATTTATTTAGGTGCCTAAGGGTACATCCACACTACAGAGGAAGATGTAAGCTGCTGCTGTCGATCTCCATGGTTTGAATTAGCAGGTCAGTTAAGACAGCTAAACCGAAGTGAGGAGGCACTGCGGTTGATGCTGGTAATCCTGCTTTCACAAGGAGTAAGGGAAGTTGAAGAAAGAGTGTTCTTCCTTTGACTTCCTGCAGTGTAGACAGCGCCAAAAGCAGAGTTAAGCTACTTCAACTTCAACTACACAATTAACTGAAGTTGTGTATCTTGAGTTCATACTGTAGTGTAGACCAGAGGTGGCCAACCTGTGGCTTGAGAGCCACATGCGACTCTTCAGAAGTTAATTTGTGGTTCCCTTCATACATACCAAATCCAGAGCTGGAACTACAGGCACCAATTTTCCACTGGGCTGGAGGGTGCTCACTGTTCAACCTTCAGCTCTGCCCTAGGCGCTGTCCCCTTCCACCCTTTCTCCCTAGGAACCTGCCACTTCCTACCCTCTCCACTGAGCCTTTCACACCCATGCTTCCCCCTTCCAGTCTCTCCCACTGAGAAAGCGCTGATCACAGTGGGCAGGAGGAAAAGGAGACGGCAGCACTGACCAGTGGGGCTGCCAGTGGGTGGGATGTGTTGAAAGTGGTGGTGGGGCGATGATCAGGGCTAGTGACATCTAACTGCTGCTCTTTGGCAATGTGCATTAGTAAATTCTGTCTCCTTCTCAGGTTTAGGTTGGCCACCCCTGGGGTAGATGTACCTTAAGTGGGCACATGCATATGCATGTTCAGTGCCTCTCATGGGAATCAATGGGTGTTATGCTTCTAGCCTTATTAGATCCTTTAGGCACCTAAGTACTTTGCAAATCTGGTCCAAAACATCCACTTGACATCTCACTTCAGCTCCCAAGGAAAAGGAGCAAGTCATTCTTTTAGAGGACGACAATTAAAAATGATTTCTGGGAAAAGTGTATCTTTTTTCTTTCCCTCTAGATGGAAAATGGAATCAAATCATACTTCATCACTCATCATGGAAATCACATTGTTAGAATTTTGTAAAACTGTGCAAGTGCAGCATTCGCTGTAGTCAACTGAGAACTAAAAAAGCCAAACAGACAAAGGGCTCGTCTACACTGGCCCCTTTTCCGGAAGGGGCATGTAAATTTCACCAGTCGTAGTAGGGAAATCCGCGAGGGATTTAAATATCCCCCGCGGCATTTAAATAAAAATGTCCGCCGCTTTTTTCCGGCTTTTAAAAAAAGAGCGTCTACACTGGCCCCGGAAAAGAGCGTCTACACTGGCCCCGATCCTCCGGAAAAAGCGCCCTTTTCCGGAGGCTCTTATTCCTACTTTGAATAAGAGGAATAAGAGCCTCCAGAAAAGGGCGCTTTTTCCGGAGGATCGGGGCCAGTGTAGACGCTCTTTTCCGGCTTTTTTAAAAGCCGGAAAAAAGCGGCGGACATTTTTATTTAAATGCCGTGGGGGATATTTAAATCCGCCGCGGATTTCCCTACTACGACTGGTGAAATTTACATGCCCCTTCCGGAAAAGGGGCCAGTGTAGACGTAGCCAAAATGTTTTATGGCAATTATTTATATGTAGTCACTGGCATGGTAGCTCCCCATGTCCCAAAGGCAAAGTGAGGAAAGGGGAACATGGTGCAACAGAAGGGAAGGCAGAGAATCTCCCCTCTGGCTTCCCAAGCTTGGACAGAGGGTGGCAGTTCATGCATACTTCCAAAGTTTCACAAGGGAGAGGAGCTGCTAATTTTAACTCTTAGCACAAACCCTTCTGTCTTCATCAGTGTTCAGCATAGTACTCAAACTTGTGCTTAACTTCAAGGGTGTGCTAAGGTGCCACTGAAGTGAAGGCAACTAAAGAACACACTTAAACAGGTATGGAAGTGCATTCCTGAATTAGGTCCCAAGTAGAGATTTTTGCAGAAGGTTGTAGGCACATTCGTCTATAAGCTGAAAAAGTTTGCATTTTGGGGAGGAGATCAAATCTGGCATAAAGCAAAAAAATGAACAGCGCTACATTTTTGTGCAAGATAAAACCAGGAATTGTCTTATGGTTACAACATACTCAGCAGCATCCTTCAAGTGATCCAAAAACCAGAGATCTTGTTTTAGTGTTTAAATTCACCAAATGACTTTGTGAGGAAATAACAATGAAAAGTAGAAAAAGTACCTTTTATAAAAATGTCTCATCCTTTTCAACACCTGATGCTCACTGCCCTGATTTGCATACTCTAGCACGTGAAGTGTTAGAGAATGTCAGCTACCTGAAATGAGTTACTCGAGAAAAAATATTTGTGGTGCCTTCTAAAAGGAGGAACATGAATGTGTCTGCATTGCAGTGAGAGAAAGACATCAGGATTTTTTTTTATTTTAGCTCAGCTTAGATCCTGATCCTGAGATCATGAGTCAGACTTAATAATTTGACTTAGAAATCGCTGTTAGCCCTGGCTACTGAGCACTGTCAGCTAGCCTCATTCAGCGGGGGCTTCCATCATCAGCTACATGTGTGACTTGAGAGCACTTTAAAGGCTCAGAACTGAAAGGGAAATAAAGAGAACCCATATGCCATTTAAAAAAATTCCTTGTGATTTTAAAGTCAATCTCATGAATTTGCACAGGTTTGACTCATGATTTCCCCTTGACGAGGGTTTACAACATTGAATATGTCATGGCTCTGACTGTTCTCTGCACTCCTTGGCTGCGTCTAGACTGGCAAGTCTACACTGGCCGCTTGATTTTGCACAAAAGCACTGATGTTCTACTGTCCGAAATCAGTGCTTCTTGCACAAATGCTTTGACGTTCCCGTTCAGGCAAAAGCCCTTTTCCGGAAATGTTTTTGCGCAAGAGGGCCAGTGTAGACAGCTAAAAACTGTTTTGCGCAAAAAAGCCCCGATGGTGAAAATGGTGATCAGGGCTTTCTTGCGTAAAACCACATCAAGATTGGCATGGACGCTTTTCTGCAAAAACTGCTTTTGAGGAAAAGCGTCCGTGCCAATCCAGACGCTCTTTTCCGCAAATGTTTTTAACTGAAAAACTTTTCCGTTAAAAGCATTTGCGGAAAATCATGCCAGTCTAGACGTAGCCCTTCTGAAGTTGCCTTTTGCCAAGGTTCCCTAACAGGAAATAGTCTCAAGACAGTATGAGATGCAGTTATGTCTGGCCTCTGTAGAGGTACCATGGGGGAAGGCCACTTGCGCCTCACACCCGGGCTCTAATCTTTCAAAATTCTTTATAAGTATGAACCCTGATAATTCCCCTGACAGGTGGATAAGAAAACTAGAAGATGACATGATTTGCCAAAGGTCGCACAGCAAGTCATTGACAGAGAAAGGAGCAGGAAACAGGAGATCCGGACTTGCATCCCATGCTCATTCCTTTCAATCTCCCAGCCATGGGCTGTCTCTGTATAATTAATTACAACTCTGTAACTAGATTACAAGATGTGAGGGGCATAGACTTCACTAATTTGATTTCTCAGATTTTAATAAAACATTATTTAATTAAGCATTAGTAAACAAGAGTTCAGACTTTTTTTAAGTATATAGCCTCCGTCTAGTCTTGCATGTGGCTGTTCTAAGTGGAGGGCTCCCCCCACACTCCAAAAGAAGATGCAGGGCTGTGCTTCTGCTACCTTTGCTAAAAGTGAATAATATCTTAGTCTGTAAATAGTTCCACTGAAATCAATGGGACTATATGTAGGGAAAAGTACTGTTCAGGGAGAGCAAGGATAATCAAATCTTGTCTGAAAAGAAAAGAAATCACACTGTGCGCCCTACAGGTCATGTTCATAAAGACATGTAATATTCAGTACAATAACCAGTCTCTCTTAAAGCATAAATATTCATCCACATCTAAAACAAAATTCTTATTCTGTTCACTCAAGTTAATTTGGAATTTGTATTGCTCCATTTATTGTATTCTTGCTCTGTGCTATGTCCTGCAATTAGCTGATATCCCACTGCCACATAAGCTCTTTGGAAACATGACAACGTCTAACCTTTCAAAATACATCTAATGCACATAACAGAAAAACAATCCCTGGAATTAATGAAGCTGTAATAGGTGCAATGAAGGGAATGAATGGAATTATGATAACATTGTTAGCATTAATTGAACCAGTGTTATACAAATGAAGAGTCAGCCTGTGCTCTGATAGCATGGAGATTTGTGAAGCTTTTGTTTTAGAAACCCTTCTTTTAAGTTTTTTTGTTGTATTGAGGCAAATTGTAAAGCATTCTCCGAGCAAGAGAGAAATCTGCATTTCCTTTTAGGAAAAACTAGTGGGGTGGATGAAGGATATAAGACAGGAGGCTGTAGGGTGACATGAAGCTTGAGGCTATGAGGTGAAGCTTGCATTGTAGGTGATTGCAACAGGCACAAATAATGGACTCCAAATTTTCAGGCCTCTTTCCTTAAACCTGGATGAGCACTTTTCAAAGATGATTCTTTCAAAGTTGGATTCTCTACACCCCACTCCCAACCCATCAAATTTTGGGATACGTACTACCTTGGGAGTTCAAGTATAGGACAATGTAGGAGTTCTCAAAATTATACTACTACATTTCCTTCTCTGTTAGAATTTTCTATTGAACAGAGAGAAAATGCAGTGCCTGATTGCATTAAAAAAAAGCGCAAAGATGACACTAGATAAATTGCAGAAACATGTTGGTGCATTTGCAAAGGAAAATGTGAGTAGCTAATCCCATCCATATGGTATTATACCTCTCAGAAGGCACTAAATGCAAATGTATGCAGCTTTCATTATTTTTTTCTGCAGTATTAATATTGGACTATAAACAAAATTATACTACTTGCAATAATACCGGCTTCTTTCGAACACCACATGAAAGATAAAGAAGAAGTGTTATGATAGCCTAATTGTCTTTGTCTCTGCTTGGGGGCTACTTCCTCATTCTAGCTGATAATGCAGGAACATCCCTTAATGGGAAATAAAGGCTGCTTCCACATACCTATGTTTTTTTTTTTACATTTATCTTTTAAGCAGTTTTGCAAGATTTAAAGTCCCACAAATGGCTACCAGGATGCCTTCAAGGATTTTTAAACTTCTACTAATAGAGCTACATGTACAAAGAGTAAGCAGTCTTGGAGAAGGAGATCACATCCCTATAAACCATGCCCATATTACTGTATGGGAGTTATTGTCTACCATCACACAGTTATGTCAATAAGAAAGCAGAGTGTTCCCTGATGTTGCATGGGGTAAAACTATCAGACAAGTACAAATCACAATGCCCATGCTTTCAGATGATTTGCATTCATGAAGAAATTGACACCAACTTGTGTTTTTCTAAAATAAATGGGAAAAAAACCCTTCATGTGCACAAACCTTCTGGAAAGTGGGTATTGTGTGAATCATCATACTCTGTACTTCATTTACTATGAACATTACTGGACTGAGAAAATATCTGCAGTTTAATTCCTCATTTTTTCCTAACATAAGATCCATATGGTTAGGGCTTTTTATTTTACCCAACATTCTGCAGCCTCAAGTTTGGCCAGAATTACAAATTCGATAGATCAAAGAAACAGCCCTTTGTTAGGTTGGTTTGCCAGTTATAATACTTTGCTTTCTCTCTCTCAGACAAGGAGGCTGGTGTCAGTCTTCAGATCTTTGACGAAGTTTGTTTCAGGTTCCAGAGATGTCCCATTTTAGAACTGCTATTTAAATTAAAGAGTTCCCTGAGGATAAGAGATAAATACACTTAAAAGTTAATACTTACCCTTGGGTATAAGTGATGATAACAGACTTAAAATTTAATCAAAGTTAAAGAAAAAGTCCCATTTGATACAGCAGCAAGGAATGTAATGGTTCCTTCATAGAGTTTTAATCCCTGCATGTCTGTGGCTACAATCCTCTCCAGTTCCTTGAATTAATTCTATGATGTTGGTATGGAGTTATTTCAAACCTCAACAACTGCACTTTTTTTTTTTTTTTTTTTTTTTACAACACTGAGAAAGTATATTGATTTTCTTGGCATAGACTATCATTTTCATTGCTGCTAGAACTAGTTGAAGAATATTTGCAGGAACTATAGTCCATCAGAATATGTAGTTCCACCAACATTGAAACACTTCAAAAACTAAAGATTAGCTGGGATTTACTTTTGGTAGAACAATGGGTAAAAGTTCTGTCAATGTGTAAAACATTGTGCCATTTTCAGAATGAACATACTTTTAAACGACTTTCTTTCAAAGTTCTTTTTTATTCTTTGTTATATAATACAAAATTTTAAAAGTCAAAATCAAAAATTTTTTTTATTTACCAAAGCTAAACATTAAAATCAACCAAAAGCATTTTTCTAAAACTCAGATTTTTCTAAATTTTTGGTTTTCAGACCTATTCATAAAGCCAAATTTCAAAAACTCAAAATCCTTTGTGAAATGGAGCCTCTAACTTCTATGCAGCACCAAATTCTACCAAAGATTTCTGAGTATTTGGTTACCTAAGCACAAATATTCACACACTGTGTTAACAGAAACAGTGGTAATAATGTTCATGATAGATTGGTCATCGTGAAAATTATAAATTCTGTGCAATGGAACCTCTATACAGCAGTAGTGATCTTTTAAAAACCTTTCAATTAGGGCTAAGAACACTAAAGTATATGCATCTGAAGACCACTATAATCAAAATGTTTATTTCATTGGTGAAATATACACCAACCCTTATACATAGGCTGAACAATAATGAAACAGAGTGGTTATATACAGTGCTCTTTTATTATACTGTACAATACACCATTATCTGATAAGACTTTTTTCTAGAATGCCTGCATGATAAATAGCAGAGTGTTGTGACTTGTATTCATTCCTAAAACACACCATTTGAATTTTCATACTCATGACATGTAGCAGATCTGGATTCAGGGAAGGTTATCATCTGTTTCATCATATTGAATCGTTCCCTCATGTGGCCAAGGAAGAAGAAGCCAAAGACTTATCTTATGTAGTCAAAAAAGCCCAGGCTTGCATTTCCTTTCACTTACTTCAGTTGTGTGATTGTGTGAGTACAGTAAAATAATTTCTCTCTGCTCCCATCCTTCATTAAACCCAACAACTCAATCTCCACTCCCATTGGGTCTTTTGAACTAGGGAGCACAGTGATTGGCAGAACTAGTGGAGAACATACTTAAGTGTATTTGAATCTCTCAGCTCCCCAACCCTTGAAGAGGATTTTCCATCAGAAGATGCTCCCATGTAAAACTAGAAAGCGGTCACACAGACATTCATGAAAACATTGCCCAAGTTCAGAATGATGCTCTCAAAGAATCAAATATGTTGCTTCAGCCCCAAATACTGCAGCTTTGTAACATTCAAGATTCAGACATGAGCACATTCCCAGTAGTTTTCAAACAGCACATTCAAAATTTGTGGCCAGCAGCATCTTGTGTCCTCCTGGGTTACACACTCACAGTAGGCTTCACATGTCTTTACTTCTGGTATTTATAAAGCAGCAGACCACCCTAGTGGTTTCACTAGGATTTAGGGACAGGGGCTGCATGCATGTGTTCACATATGTGCACTTAGCCATGAAAAGCCTACTGAGTCACACCAGATACCACACTACTTTTAATTTTAAATAGGCTCAGATTATCAGATATGAGACTGAAAAAATCACAAACAACTGGTAGCCTACAAACAATAGTCTACTAGCTATTATTTTTGGGTGGTGAGTGGTTAAATATACAGTAAAAACATTTTATGCCAAGGACAATTCTATACTCTCAGTTTTCCATAATAATGCAAAATTTGTGTGTGCTATTTTAGGACTTCTGTATCCATTCATTGTGTATGACATTTTTCCCTTCTTGTGTTCTGGGTGTTGCCTAATATGACTAATACTTGGGTCAAAATGCTCTTCCAATGATTTCCTGGATGTACAGGTATGTCCTTTGAAGTGCTGACTTTAGCACTTGAGAGAATGCTATTACACTCCAGCACCTCAGTAGCAACAAAAAAGAGGGGTTCCCCCCCCCCTTGCCAGCAGTCCTCTATGTTTTTGTGAAAGTTCCTGGGAAAGCAATATTCATTCAGTTGTCAGTTTCATCAGCATCATTATTGTTAATTATTATTACTGGCTTTTTAAAATGAGATATACCACTGCATTTTGCAAACATGCTAGTCCATGTGCAATTAACACTCTGGACCACAAGGGTTACAGTGAACATTTATTCATTATAACAGGTGCTGGTGGTGGTGACTACTGTAATTAAAGTTGCTAAATGCTTTCCATTTTCACCTCACTCTAATCCCCACTGTTTTTCACAGTGTCATAACTCTCCAAAAAAATTGACTCTTGGAACTGAAACTTTCCATGCTGGGCCTCTGCATGAAGTTTACTGTTTTGGAAAATTTGAGCATAATCCATTCAGCCATTTTCAGTTATGAAAGGGGGAAGGGGGGGCGGGAGAAAAACCTTTCTGTTTAAAAATCCTTCGTTACTTACATATTATCTACAACCTTAAAGCAGCCTTAACCAATCTTAAGGCCTTATATCAGTTAAAACTATAAAATAGGCACAAATAAAAATGTTTTTTAAAAAAGGAAAAGTCTTGGAGAGTAGGTGACAATGTGGAAAATGTATGCTGCCTAATCTTGCACTGAGAACTGCATGGGCAGACTCCTGTATCTGAACAGTTCCACTGAAGTGAGAATCTTTGCAAGGCCTTAGCTAATGATGTTAAATAATACTCTGTGCCTTTTAGCTAAATGGTGCCTTGTGTGGAACGAAGATGATTTTTTTTCCTTTTTCCCTTTCTAGGAAATTAAGGGGGAAAATATGCATAAAGGAATGTTAAGTTTGTAGAGTTAAACCCTCAAAAGCTGCAAATATGAAGGCCCTCTTTGAATGCATGACCTTAATTTGGCCTTTCTCTGTGTACATATACACATTACAATAATCTGACGTTTGCAACTATTATGGACAGTGACAGCTTGCACTTCACCACAGTATTTTGCTAAATTTGTTTTAACCCTAGAGGCAGAACATTGCAATCCCTAGCACCATATTAGGTGCATTGGTTCAATGCTAGTTCAGAGCAGTGAGTTCTATTTACTGAATCACTAAATACTTCCTAAAGTAAGTTACTTTACATACGTTATATTTTTTAACAAAAGACAGGGGTGTTGAGCAAATGAGAAACTAAAATGACGAGGAATGAAAAGCTAGACAGAACCATAAATCAATGGCTACATCTCGACTGGCATGATTTTCCGGAAATGCTTTTAACGGAAAAGTTTTCCATTAAAAGCATTTTCGGAAAAGAGCACCTAGATTGGCAGGACGCTTTTCCGCAAAAGCACTTTTTGCGGAAAAGCATCCGTGGCCAATCTAGATGCGCTTTTCCGCAAAAAAGCCCCAATTGCCATTTTCGTGATCGGGGCTTTTTTGCGGAAAACAAATCTCTGCTGCCTACACTGGCCCTTTTGCACAAAAGTTTTTTGGAAAAAGACTTTTGCCCGAATGGGAGCAGCATAGTATTTCCGCAAAAACACTGACAATCTTACATGAGATCGTCAGTGTTTCTGCAGAAATTCAAGCGGCCAGTGTAGACAGCTGGCAAGTTTTTCCGGAAAAGTGCCTGCTTTTCCAGAAAAACTGGCCAGTTTAGACACAGCCTATATGTTTAGTTGCTTAAGCATCAATATTTACAGTTTATAAAATGACAAAACACACTCCATATGTTATGAAATGAATATCAAAAGGATAATGAATGACTATTTTAGTTTTCTTAAACTGCTAGTTAAATTTATGCCTGATCCTGCGGTGTGCGGAGAACTCTTGTGAAGTGTGAACAACTTAAATGTCAATAGAAGCTCTTGGGCATCTCACAGATTTGGGCCTACTGCAAGTTGTGTCTCAGAGACTGACATAATTACTGTCCCCACATCCAGCACCTCATGGGAACTCATCATAAGTGAAAATGAGTACTTGCACTTGTCTCTCAAGAATATACAGCCACACTGGGTCAGACCAATGGTCCATCTAGCCCAGTACACTGTCTTCTGAGAGTTTCAGGGGAAATGAACAGAACAAGGCAATAACTGAATGACCTAGCCACTATCATCTTGCAATCAGAGGCTTAGTGACATTCCTTTGGGATACTTCCTGCTGGCTTTCCAGTTTTACAGAACTCTCCTGTTTTACAGAAATCACACATTAACCTCATATTGCAGACCAACAACATTTAACTAATTTCCTCATATGTTTGGTCTTTGGTAACTTGTGAGGGAGAATCGCAAGAAGGATCCACACATGGTTATACAGTAAACATCTTTCTACAGCCTCCAGGAGCAGAATGGAAAACTCCACAACCACTCCCTTCCTCCCAGTCCTAACATGTTCTGGTTTTAGGAAGTATGAACTAAAGAGAGATGACTCAAATTATGCCTCCAAGCTGGCAGAGGTAGCAGATTCTACCATCATGGATCCTCTACTAAGAATACCTTAGGTTCTGACAGTAGCTATATCTCAAGCTCTTCTCAGTTACCACTGTAGGACATGGGAAAGGCAACCTTTTTTGGTAGCTGATTCCTAGATAACTTGAGGAGAGGAAGAAGGGCCAAAATGTTATTGTGAAGTGGGATTCCTGATGCCATTGCAACTACCTCTCTGTGCCCAGGTCTGGATATCCAACCTGAGGCCAGAGTATCAACTCTTGGTAGTAGGAAAGAGCTTGGAATCCCTCCCAGCCCACTCTGCCACTACCTCTCAAGAGACACCTGGGCTACGTCTACACTGGCATGAATTTCCGAAAATGCTTTTAACGGAAAAGTTTTCCGTTAAAAGCATTTTTGGAAAAGCACGTCTAGATTGGCAGGATGCTTTTCCGCAAAAGCACTTTTTGCAGAAAAGCGTCTGTGGCCAATCTAGACGCGGTTTTCCGCAAAAAAGCCCCAATCGTCTTTTTCGCGATCGGGGCTTTTTTGCGGAAAACAGTACTATGCTGTCTACACTGGCCCTTTTGCGCAAAAGTCTTTCAGAAAAAGACTTTTGCCCAAACGGGAGCAGCATAGTATTTCCAGAAAAGCACTGACAATTTTACATGAGATCGTCAGTACTTTTCCGGAAATTCAAGCGGCCAGTGTAGACAGCTGGCAAGTTTTTCCTGAAAAGCTGCTGATTTTCCGGAAAAACTTGCCAGTCTAGACACAGCCCTGGAGATCTGGGCTGTAAGTGGAGGCGCTGAGTGGGAGTGGGACAGAATAGAAATAATGGGTATGTCAGGGTGCACGCCCCCACCATGCCTCTGTGCCCCCTGACTGTCCACATCTAGCCCCTCTCAGGGCAAGTTACAGTCTGTATGGGTTGCTCATCATTGGCATTTGGGTTCTCTCTATTGCCCCACTTACCTAGGCTGCATTGTAATCCACCTCCAAACCCTGGGCCTTGCCTCTGGCCCCTAGCCAGGGGGAGTCTTGGCTGGCCCTCTCCCAGCCCTAGCTGGCTAGCCCCAGCTGGTCTCCATCCTAGGAGCTCCTGCTTCCTCTGCAGTCAACCCTTCACTGACACCCTCCTCTAAGCAAACTGTGCTGCACTAGATAGCTGCCAGCTGGGCTCTCATTCGCCCTAATGGCTTCAGCTGGCCTCTCAAAGCCAACTGTGCTGCACTAGATATCTGCCAGCTGGGCTCTCACTTGCCCTAACAGCTTCAGCTGGCCTCTCTGTTCCCAGCCCCGGCTCAGGGCTGGAATCCTGGTCTTAAAGGGCCAGTGCAAGGCAGGTGCCCTGTCACAGGGTATTTTGCTGAAGGAAAAAGTGTGCAATGGACAGATTTTTGAGGCTATTATTTTGTCCAGAGAATAGGCCATTCATTGACTCAGGCAATTCAGGTAGGCCCTTGTTAAAATTTCAGTAGCACAGACTATTTATGCTGTCTTCGTATATAGTCTAATACTCCCAGCACTGTGATGTTCAAACACAATATGCCTGATTAGGGATAACGTTATTTCTATAATAACAGCAGGCTAGAAGTGAATAGGGAATACAGGTGTATACTATCATGAATGACAAGATAATCTGCATAGGAGTCATAAACTGTACTTCAAAAATAACCAGACTTATGTCCATATAGCACTAGACATAGGGACTGTGATCCTAAATAGTGAACCTACAAGAAATGCAGAGCAAAAAAAGAGTTAACAAAATAGCATTTTCCCTTGAAAGGAAGGCACTCAGCTCTTATCAGAGAGAAAACTTCATGAGCTAGGATTTTGGATGAATGTGGAAAGGTGGTTGTTAGAATATGAGTAATTACAATGAATTTCCATAAGGCTGGAAGCCTTGTATGAGAGCATTAACATGACTGAGATGTGCACATCATTTTTTGGACTAGCTTCAAAGAAAATGTATGATTCAAAAGCAAAGCACAGTTTGCTTTCTTGTACAAAGGATGCTGGGCTTTACAGATTGAAAATTGTCAAAGAAAATAGTTTTTGCAGTTGAAAATGAAGGTATTAATCATGCTCTTAAGGTTATTATAAAATAAATACCTCATGATCAAGCACATGTTTTCAATATATGGCTTAATTAAATCACAATGATTTGTAATACAAAGATGCCAGCAAATATGAAACGAGCTTCATTTTACTTAGAAAGGTCATTCTTTGCTCCCCTGATTAAAACTCCTAATAAAATTACAGCAGCTATGTTTTTCATCAAGGAAGTAGTTAAACAACTAATTTTTATATAAATATATTCCATGCCAGTTCAATAAATCAGAAAAAAACCAGGAATAATCTAGTTAAAATGCAATTCAGAGGAAACAGGGGACGGATGGCTATTTACATGAGAAAGCACAGAACAAATGATCTTCATAAATTATTCACAGCTAACCAATAGAATTTAGGGGGATCAGATCTCTTTAGAAATTAAGTGAGAGCTGCTGGCAGAGAGACTCCATTTTTTCCCCACCTGTGTTGACAGGAGAATCTACTTTGAACACGCTAATGTATTTCAGTCCCACATCCACTTGCAAGCAAGCCCAAGATCACCTTTAAAAGGAATTTGTGACAAATCACTCTGTCATTTGTGCCAGTAGTCCATGTTCTGATACAATTGTTGCCTTCTGAGGCATAAAATACAAAGGATTCAGTGATGAGATCAAGTAGCAAAGGGGGGGAAATACAAGCTTTTTAATTTTTTTTGTCTGTTCAGTGCACTGTTTTCCCCTTTTCTGCACCTGAGTTAATTAAATCTTTCACTGAAAAAAAGAGTCTCAATTCTGTTAACTGCCTCTCTTTTTAAAAAACGATTTAGTAAACATAGTTTACTAGCAAACATAGTTGCTTTCACATACCACAGCTTTCCTTCTTATCTCTCCAGTGATTTTTTTCTCCAAATGGGGAAAGAAAGGAAATGACACTCTAATGCCTACTTTTTTTGGGGGCCCAAAGGCAATTATGTAATTTTCACATGTAATGTCAATGCCTTATTAAATTTAATTTAGATTAATAAAACTGCAGCTGAGGAGAGGAAAGCAGCTCTTATCAACATCTCAGGAGCTGCCCTCATTTTTCTTTCCCCCAACTTTACCACATCTTGTCCTACAATGGTTGTTTCAAGCTGAGAAATAAACCAAGCGGAAGGAAATCTGGCCCTCTTCTCTGGCTGGATCTCACAAGGCAGAAAGCACTTCCGTGATATTACAGCAAAGAATTTAAGCATTTACTTAGCACCCGAAGGTGGGAGGCGCTGGAGCAGGAGGGGAAGGAGCTGACATGCTGAGCACCCACAATTTTTCCCAGGGGTGCTCCAGCCCTGGTGTACTCATGGAGTCGTTGCCTATGGCTTTGCTGGACTGAGGCCAAAGTGCTTTGCAGAAAGGATCCTTTAACCCGGTGTACAATTTTTTAAAAAATTTCTCTCACCAACAGCCATTTCTTCCATTCATTACTGCCTCCATGACCACACGTGCATTTCGCCAGGTGCAGCATTGTCGAGCCACACAGAAAACCCATTATATTCAGCTTGCATATTAGCTGCTCCATCATTAGAGTTACCAATACATTTTCTTTAATCGATATTCAGGTTTTTTAAAAGCATTGCAAACTAAATCGCACAATGCGTTTCCAATTGTTGACATACAGTTGACTACCTCCACTAAATGTTCGTGGATAGTATTTGTAACATATCTTATAACAATCAAACATTAATCGTGAACATTAATATCTTGCATTGTATCTATTTGTATGCTGAACATTTCTGCATCTCTAATTTCATCACCTAGCATTTTCTTTAAAGTGAGTGTGATGGAATCAATAACTGCATTTGCAGTTGTTTTGGACAACAATGTCTGCAGGTTTCCTCGCCCCTTTTTATTCACATTTGTGTCATGACATTGTTTGCTTTTTTCTACTACCTTATTAATATGCACTTTTAATATCGGATCACATTTACTAATAAGTAAAAGTAACTCCAAGAAGTTATCGTGATCAACATTTTCATTGAGTAATATATATGCTGCCTCATTTGCACTTCCTCTGTAACTGAGCCCTCGCTTTCCGATTAGTTTTATCGTTTCAATTCTCCTTTACATAATTTGATGATTGAGTTGTGAGTTTTCAAGTTTCTTTCTTGTAAATAAATTTAACAGATCTCTTTTGTTAGTTTTTAAAATAAATGCCTCAGTAGAATTTGCATGAAGTACAGAGATTTCATGTTCTAAGGTTCTTTGGTAAATGTATTTAGTGTGATTTACATCGAATCCAGTGATAAATGTAGAATTATCCGAATCATTGCTAAATACATAAAAAAGCAAAAAAAAGCAAAATACATTTTCTATTTCAGTATTACATGTCAACCAATGATGACATAAACCATCTTGTCGAAAATAAATATTTTTGTAATTTATTAAAAAGTGGGTTATTTTGGATAAAACTTGAGAAAATGATTTAGATTTGCTTGTTTTGGTCATAAGAAATAAATACTTTCGGATTCATTATCCGCATATTCATCTGAGGAAGAGGTCGACAGAGCGACAGAAACAAAATCATTAGGATTACCAGTAAAGGATTGTAAATTCAACAATTGTTCAGGTTCGAGAATGGAATTAGCACAAGATTGTGAAGTCTATGGAATGGCAGGAATAACTTTGAGAGTAGAGTCTGAATTCTAATTTATCAGTGATGCTGTTGACAGCAACGCAGAACGTGAAGATACAGTTGTAGAATCGAATGTTTGTGTTTCGTCAAACTGAGAAGTACCAGTCCCAACGATGCGTGTAGCAACATTTACATCCAGTGATGGCATCAGGGAAGACTGGCCAGTCACAATGGAAGAATCATCTGATTGAGAAGTGGTTTTCGAAAATATGTCCGTTAATTTCTGACATTTTTTCACTTTGGCTTGTAAGATCGCCTGTTTCTTCTTTTTTAACTTCTCCCAACCACCTTGCACTTTTCTTTTTGACATATTTTAAATTATTTTTGTTGTACTTATCTTACATACTGCTATAATTCTTCTTGTAAATAACACCAGGTCAACGGGAACGTCGGTGATGTTTGCGGTGGCTGCAAAGGACGTCGACAGACCCACAACCGGAACTGGAACAACGTACAAGCACCAATTGATATTGTCAACAACAAACATGTGCAGTGACTTCACACACTGCACCATACCGCAAGACTCGCAGAATGTACGGACAGCAACAGCTACAATACGCATGCACCTCAGCACTTACTCATCCAACCACTGCGTACTCTTAAAAACTTTACGGTGGATATTATGATTATGGTGACCATATTTTCTGAACCAAAATTAGACACATTAGCCACACCTCCTGACCCCTTGTTAACCACACCCCTGACCTCCATTAGCCACACCCCCTGACTCCCACACCTCTGGAGATAACACTCTCAGGGTCAAGATGGACACATGACCGGAAGTAAAAGGTGTCATGTGACCCCTCTCTAAGGACTTTTCCCACCATCCTCCTACCAATAGGGATGAGTTTGGCCCCCACCAAACCCCCCTCATGCAACTATCCTGCAATTGCATTAACCCAATGTGTGTCACATTATCTCGAGGGCAGGGGGGTGGAAAGGCTGGGGGAAGTGTTTCCTGTAATAGTTTCCTCCCATGAGCAGAATGAATTTTGTGTTGTGCACCAGTAGTAAGTTCGTGCGGCTTGTTTGGATGTGCCACTGTGGCACCCAAGTTATTAATAAATATCTTATAAACTTCTACCTTTTCCCTCTGCTGCCATGTCTCCTCCCCTTGCTCCATCACAAATGCGAGAGGTATGGGAAATAAGCAGGAAGAACTGGGAGTGCTAATAAATAAGTACAATTATGACATTATTGGCATCACAGAAACTTGGTTGGATAATACACATGATTGGAATGTTTGTATGGAAGGGT
This sequence comes from Pelodiscus sinensis, assembly GCF_052426305.1. Lineage (NCBI taxonomy): Eukaryota > Metazoa > Chordata > Testudines > Trionychidae > Pelodiscus > Pelodiscus sinensis. The sequence continues at coordinate 70,990,694 of NC_143057.1, forward strand.
ACAGCTTGCTCAGGAAGGATAGACAGGGAAAAAAGGGAGGAGATGTTGCCTTATACATTAAAAATGAACACACTTGGAGTGAGGTGGAGATGAACATAGGAGACGGAAGTGTTGAGAGTCTGGGTTAGGCTAAAAGGGATTTAAGACAAAGGTGAAGTCATGCTAGGAGTCTACTACAGGCCACCTACCCAGGTGGAAGAAGTGGATGAGGCTTTTTTGAAACAACTAACAAAATCATCCAAAGCCCAAGATTTGGTGGTGATGGGGGATCCCAGATATATGCTGGGAAAATAACACTGCAGGGCAGACTATCCAATAAGTTCTTGGACTGCATTGTAGACAACTTTTTATTTCAGAAGGCTGAAAAAGCTACCAGGGGGGAAGCTGATCTAGATTTGATCCTAACAAATAGGGAGGAACTGGTTGAGAATTTGAAAGTAGAAGGCAGCTTGAGTGAAAGTGATCATGAAATCATAGAGATCACAATTCTAAGGAAAGGTAGAAGGGAAAACAGCAAAATAGAGACAATGGATTTCAAAAAGGCGGATTTTGGTAAGCTCAGAGAGCTGATAGGTAAGGTCCCATGGGAATCGAGACTGAGGGGAAAAACAACTGAGGAGAGTTGGCAGTTTTTCAAAGGGACATTATTAAGGGCCCAAAAGCAAGCTATTCCGCTGCATTGGAAAGATAGAAAATACGGCAAAAAAACGCCTTGGCTTAACCACAAGATCTTGCATGATCTAAAAATAAAAAAGGAGTGTCAAAAAAAATGGAAAGTAGGACAAATTACAAAGGATGAATATAGGCAAACAGCACAGGAATGCAGGGGCAAGATTAAAAAGGCAAAGGCACAGAATGAGCTCAAACTAGCTACGGGAATAAAGGGAAATAAGAAGACTTTTTATAAATACATTAGAAGCAAGAGGAAGACCAAGGAGAGGGTAGGGCCACTGGTCAATGAGGAGGGAGAAACAGTAACAGGAAACTTGGAAATGGCAGAGATGGTTAACGACTTCTTTGTTTCGGTCTTCACTGAGAAGTCTGTAGGACTGCCTAACATAGTGAATACTAGTGGGAAGGGGGTAGTTTTAGAAGGTAAAATAAAAAAAGAACAAGTTAAAAATCACCTAGAAAAGTTAGATGCCTGCAAGTCACCAGGGCCTGATGAAATGCATCCTAGAACACTCAAGGAGCTGATAGAGGAGGTATCTGAGCCTCTAGCTATCATCTTTGGAAAATCATGGGAGACAGGAGAGATTCCAGAGGACTGGAAAAGGGCAAATATAGTGCCCATCTATTAAAAAAAGGGAAATAAGAACAACCCAGGAAACTACAGACCAGTTAGTTTAACTTCTGTGCCAGGGAAGACAATGGAGCAAGTAATTAAGGAAATCGTCTGTAAACACTTGGAAAGTGGCAAGGTGATAGGGAACAGCCAGCATGGATTTGTAAAGAACAAATCATGTCAAACCAATCTGATAGCTTTCTTTGATAGGATAACGAGTCTTGTGGATAAGGGAGAAGCGGTGGATGTGGTATACCTAGACTTTAATAAGGCATTTGATATGGTCTCGCATGATATTCTTATCAATAAACTAGGTAAATACAACTTAGATGGGGCTACTATAAGGTGGGTGCATAATTAGCTGGATAACCGTACTCAGAGAGTAGTTATTAATGGTTCACAATCCTGCTGGAAAGGCGTAACAAGTGGGGTTCTGCAGGGGTCTGTTTTGGGACTGGCTCTGTTCAATATCTTCATCAACAATTTAGATATTGGTATAAAAAGTACACTTATTAAGTTTGCAGATGATACCACGCTGGGAGGGGTTGCAACTAATCTGGAGGATAGGGTCATAATTCAAAATGACCTGAACAAATTGGAGAAATGGTCTGAGGTAAATAGGATGAAGTTTAATAAAGACAAATGCAAAGTGCTCCACTTAGGAAGGAACAATCAATTTCATACATACAGAATGGGAAGCAACTGTCTGGGAAGGAGTTTGGCACAAAGGGATCTAAGGGTTATAGTGGACCACAAGTTGAATGAGTCAGCAGTGTGATGCTGTTGCAAAGAAAGCAAACATGATTCTGGGATTCACTAACAGGTGTGTTGTGAGCAAGACACAAGAAGTCATTTTTCCACTCTACTCTGTGCTGGTTAGGCGTCGGAGTATTGTGTCCAGTTCTGGGCACCGCATTTCAAGAAAGATGTGGAGAAATTGGAGAGGGTCCAGAGAAGAGCAACGAGAATGATTAAAGGTCTAGAGAATATGACCTATGAGGGAAGACTGAAAGAATTGGGTTTGTTTCGTTTAGAAAAGAGAAGATTGAGGGGGGACATGATAGCAGTTTTCAGATATCTAAAAGGGTGTCATAAGGAGGAGGGAGAAAACTTGTTCATCTTGGCCTTCGGGGATAAAAGAAGAAGCAATGGGCTTAAACTGCAGCAAGGGAGGTTTAGGTTGGACATTAGGAAAAAGTTCCTAACTGTCAGGGTAGTCAAACACTGGAATAAATTGCCCGGGGAGGTTGTGGAATCTCCATCTCTGGAGATATTTAAGAATAGGTTAGATAAATGTCTATCAGGGATGGTCTATACAGTATTTGGTCCTGCCATGAGGGCAGGGGACTGGACTCTATGACCTCTCGAGGTCCCTTCCAGTCATCATATTCTATGATTCTATAATCAGCTCCCCTGATGCCTGCTGCCCCCCAACCTCTCACCCTCCTCTGCTGTCCTGACTCCTGCCCTTCTCACTGCCCTCAGCCCTCCTGGGACTTGCCCCCTTGCACCAGCCCTTCTCTCCCCCCTGTGCCCACTCATCCAGTAGCCCCACTCTGATCATGTGTAGCTATCCCTCCTCATCCCCTCTCCTAAGACCTCCCTCTACACACCTGCCCTGCCTCTCTCCTCTGATGCTAGTCCCTCTCCTGCAGGGTCTGCCCTTCTGCTTCACCCCCAGAATCCCCTGACACCTGCACCTTCCCTTACCCCTGCACCCTTCTGTTGCCTCCCCCTTCCCTCACTGTTCCTGATCCCTTTTCCCCTGATGTCCACCCCCTCACCACACTCTGCCCCCCATTTCCCTCAGGCACCTGTGCCCTCACACATGAATTGCTCCATACCCGCCTTTCTCATTCCCAACTCTTCTTTCAAGCCTTATCCCAGCACCTCCCCCTCCAGCCCTCAATGCACTTTCCCTCTCCTCTCCCAGCATCACCCTGTCCCCCCTCCCTGCTGCCCTTTTCCTCATTGTCTCCACTTGGCCCCCTGGCATTTGTCTCTCCTCCACCCTGTCCGTTGGTGTATTCCCCTTTCTTCTTCTACACTGCCCCCTCCCCTCAGCACAAGCTCCTTCCTTTCCCACCTCCCTTTTTCCTTAGTTTTTTCCCTTCCCCTCCCCAACCTTCTGCCTTCTAGTTTGTGATGCTGGAATCTGCGATCAGGCCCCACAAGTCCCTGCAGCCCTGGCCCCTGCTGCTTCCAGGACTCCAGACCACTTGCTGGGCCTGCAGCTGGGCTGCGCGGTACTAATTTTACTGAAGTCCCTACACCATCTTTGGCTCTCATTAGCAGAAACACGTGGGGAGGGAACCCCCACTCCTCCAGACCCACCATGTGGAGCACAGCTGTGTAAGTGGGTCCATGCACTGCCACTTCCCCAGCAGAGTAGGAAGGGGTGGAGGGGAAAAAGGGCTGTGCAGAGAGCGCACTGGCAGAGCCTGAACATACCCCGCTATGCAGCGCTCCAGTTGGGCTCTGTGCTGTCTTTGCCAGGACTCCAGCAGCAGCTCCCAGGAGCGGCTTGTCAGGTTTATCCCACTCCTATATCCCGCTGGGCCAGTCCATCCCTGCCTGAGACCCTATTGACTTAAGTCTTTCCCCTGATAGCTGGCATGATTGGGTCTCAGAAATTGATCATAATACACAATATACTACAAACTAGCTCTCATATTTGGAGAGAAATATGTTAAAGATTAAGTGATGGCTAATCTTGCCAGCGTGGTCTTGCAGTGGTCTTCATACTCTTACTCCTGAGGGGTCTCTTTCCCCTCTGGTGAATGATTAAACCCTTAGAATTCTGCTACTGCAGCTTGGGTGATGAATGGCTGGATGCTTCTGCCATCCCAGACACATGTTTGGGCAAAGAGCTGTCACTGTGTGGAGGCAGCAGGGGTGTTGAATCTGGAACTGGCTCATCTTTTGAATCCTATTGAAGCAGCTTGTAGCTCCTTCTCCTACACTCTCCCCTGCTTCAGACTTTGTAAAATGAGGAGTGGATTCTGCTTTCTTCTCTTTTTGTTCCTTTCTTAAGCACTGGGAATTTTCAAAGGCCAGAGCCAGTTCATCTTGTAAGGTTTCCATTTCTCTAGCTGCTTTATCCCATTGTTCCCAACAGTTGCTGAGTGATTGTTCCAAAGAGAGGAAAAACTCTTTTCTGAACCTTGACAAGGCCTCATCACCTTCAGTGATAACAGGGCAATGAGTTAAATTACAACAGACATTTCGCATCAACAGGAATAGTCAGGGAGATTTATAAGTGCCAGTAGTCACACTAAAGTATAAAAGCCTAAATCAGCAGTAGTTTTGACAGCTTGGAATGTGTCTGTAAGGCTTTAAATCTCTCGTCTTATGAATCTTTGCAACATGTGGTTCATCATTCATCTAGAAAAGCTCAAACAATACAGGGTATTAGATAAAGGATTCTGCTTCTACCAGAAATCAACCGTGGCTATGTGTAGTAATCACTAGACTTCCACCAAACATGCCTGAATACTACTCCAAAATTGGTCAGTCAAGTTGCTTTAAAATTATGTAACACTGCCCCTTTCTCCCTCTCAGCAGCTATCTAAAATTCAGCTGTTGTACTCTCATTAGACTGCCAGCCTGTACCTTGGCATCTGAACTAGAAGAACACTAGCCACAATTGAGGTCATCATTGAATATGCAGGTGTCAGGAAGGTAGCTGTGTTAGTCTGTTTCAACAAAAACAATAAGGAGTCTGGTGGCACTTTGTTAATCCATACTTTAGACTCAAATAATGAAAAATGGCATAAGGAAAGGTCTGGATTATGGAATTTCTTCCCTTTATAAATCCAAGACAAGGTGCTAATGAGAAGTGGCACTTTCCCTTTTAATGGAATTTTCTTTTTATTGTTATGCAAATGAGATGTAAGGGCAAACACATTGTTATACAGTAGAACTGTGCAGAACTTTTTTTCACGGATTTGGTGTCAGGGCCATTGATTAAACACTGCAAAGTTCAAAGCTTCTAACTGATGCACTATATGATAGCACTAACTTTCTTTTTTAATAAGGTTATGTTTGAAAAAGAACAAAAAAGGAAATATTTAGGAATCGACTCATTTGTACCTCTCTGTGCAGCGCTGATTTTCCACAAGATCAATAATTGCTCTTTTCCTAGAGCCTAGACAGAAACAATCCAGCCTCTTCCATGTGTGTGAAGAAGACAAAGAAGGGAGATTTTAATTGTCTTAAGATCCATTTATGGTCTCACCCTATACCACACTGTCCTACCAGGATGTGGTAAGTTTAGGGGAAGTTCTCCTTAAATGATTTCACTGTCAATTGACAATTGCCTCACACCTCATCTGAATTAGGACAAAAAAAATCTAAAAGACAGTTCTCCTTCCATGGGATGATAAATAAACCTGAGGTAGTAGCATAAAAGCCCTTCCTTTCAGCCAGTCTAAGAGCTATGACTGAGGCTTTCCGTCACCCAGGTAATCCCTGTCTGAGGAAGACTGAACAGAAGACAGGAATCAAGGGACTCAAATCTCGTTGAGTGATGTGGGGGAGGATCTCAATATTGATGCAAATATTCATCAAATTTTTATATCTTAGTTTAAGTCATTATCATCCATATGCTTAATTTGTTATGTTACTTACTAAATGTTAAAGTTTATCTAAGAAATTCCAGAAGGTGTCTGCCTCTCTCCCACAAGGACAAGCAAACATCAAGAAGATTAAAATCATTACGTTTTAAGTAAAAGTCTAATTATTCTGTGTAAAAAACTTGACAAAAATAATCAATTTTCTAAGAAATTCTAAGAAATTTCTAAGAAATTTTTTAAGTAACGAAAATATTTTTTAAATATTGAAGAGACAAATCCCTTTGTAAAATGCAGCCTTGCAAATATGTTGGCTAAATGCAAAACTTCTAATATAATTTCTGATGTTACTACTATGTAAATGGTAGAGTGCTTTATAAACCACCCGGAATCTAATGACCATGCTAAATTGGTGGAGGAAGCCATTTAAGTACAAAATATTTATATTCATGGGGAAGAAGAAATTACTCACCCTGTGCAGTAACAATGGTTCTTCGAGATGTGTCCCCATGGGTGCTCCACTCTAGGTGTCAGGCTTGTACCATGCCGCAGACGGGAGATTTTTCAGCAGTGGTCCGTCCGGGCCGCACATGCACAGGAGGAGACACGTGCCGCTCATGCCAACTCTGAGCGTATGCAGCCCGGCTCCCGCCAGTTCCTCCTTAATGGAGAATATCTGAAAAACAGAAAAAGAGACTCCGAAGAGGGGAGGAGGGCAGGTCGTGGAGCACCCACGGAGACACATCTCGAAGAACCATCATTACTGCACAAGCTGAGTAACTTCTTCTTCTTCGAGTGGTCCCCATGGGTGCTCCACTCTGAGGGTATGTCTACACTACCCCGCTAGTGCGAACTAGCGGGGTAATGTATGCATACCGAACGTGCAAATGAAGCCCGGGATTTGAATTTCCCGGGCTTTATTTGCATAAGCCGGACGGCGCAATTTTTAAATGCCCACTTGTTCGAACCCCGTGCCGCGCGGCTACACGCGGCACAGGCTAGATAGTTCGGACTAGCAAGCCATTCCGAACTATCTGTACGCCTCGTGGAACCATAAGTTTGGCACAGTGCTGACATTTTTGGGGAATATGCCCCTCTCCTAGGCACTGAATGCACCCGTGTGAGGAGGGCATTGCGTTGTGGCAAGACGCACATTTTTTTAAGCCAGCTGATCCGGGTATATTGTGAAGAGAAATTTTTTTTTATACGAGAACTATAACTAGAACAGGAAATATAAATTAGAACGGTTAACTATAAATTATCACTAACTAGGTATATTTACAACTTTTCCTCAGAAACTACAGGAGAGTGGATAACTCCGTCTGCAGCCATAGACGGTTAGAAGGAACTGGCGGGAGCCGGGCTGCATACGCTCAGAGTCGGTGTGAGCGGCGTATGCCTCCTCCTGCGCATGCACGGCCCGGATGGTCCACTACTGAAAAATCTCCGGTTTGAGGCACGGGACAAGTCCAACACCTAGAGTGGAACACCCACGGGGACCACTCAAAGAAGAACTAATTATATTGACAGTACACAAGCAAACCCTAACCAAACTGGAAGATGATTATCACCTCTCCAAAGTCCTCAACTTTTAATTATTTAAGCTAAAGATTTAGTTAGAGTTATTTAATTTTAAAAGACTGTTTAGAAAACTGGAAACTTTTGTGTAAAGAACAGGAGTATTTAGATTTAAAAAAAACAACAGAATCTTATTTTTTCTTAAGCTACTTAAACTTCTTTAATAAAACTGAAAGATTAGCTCAAACTGAGCTGAATAAAAAAAGTTAAAACTAACTTGAAGTTATCATGATCTTTCCTGCCAAAAGAACAAAGGAAAATAAGGAAATTAATATTAATTGATCAGAATATTTAGGCATATTTAGGAGGTGAAAGTGTCACCTTGAAGGCATAAAGGCAATGAAAGGGTGACAGGGACCAGTTTACAATCAAAACAAGGCTGAAAAGCATATGCTTTCTTATAATCTCAGGAAAACAGGAAGAGAAGGATTAAAAAAAAAGTAAAGTGGGTTCAAACACATATACACCCCTCTGCAGCTCACCTCAAACACAGCATTCAACAAGCAAACTGCCATAAACAAATTTAAAAAGCAAGACTTGAAATGAAATCAATCCAAGGAATACCTCCTTAGGACTTCAACATGGATTGGTGAGAGGAAATTAACTAAGACAATTCCAAGATTTACAGCTCTTGTAATGATGTTCCTGGAATATTAAAAAAGTGTTGTTAAATTAAAGTCCTACAGTTTCTCCTGAAATACCAAAAGATTGAAAACATATTTGGAGAGGAGACAGGGACTAAACAATGGTAAACAGAGAAGTGGAATATAAAACTCTTAATATTCGTAACTCAAGTCTTAAGACAGATCCACAAATGGCTTTTTCTACCTAACTAATTTAAATATGATCTTCAATTTCATAGGATTTAGTTAAAGTTGCTTACTTTGCCAACTATAAATTGGCTGGTTATTTATTAATAAACCAACAGATTCCCCTCTCCTGTACAAAGTTCTTTAGCCCATCTATAAACATTCTCAGTTATTTAAGAGTATACTAAATTTTTAATTAGGCAAACTCCTCAAAAATTGAGTGGCACCATAAAATGCGCAGTTTAAATGTACACACAGACATCTGACAACTTCAAAATGAGACATTTGTTAAAACTGACTTGAGGGTTCTCACTCTAATGCTGCTTTCCCATGCTTTATCCAAATACAATTGGAATGTTGATGTTAGAATTTTTACAAACAAGCAACCAACCAGCTGCTAGGTTTTTGTGGGGGATTTTTCTTCCAGAAATCACAATACATGACCGTGATGTAAAACAAAAGAGTTCAAAGCTATATTACACTGAGAACTTCATGGGGATGCAAAAACATCTATTATTATTTTACCTCTTCTTTAGGAAGCTACATATAGATGAGTTAGGCAGAAAAGAGCTCAGTTGCAGGATGATGTTAATTTCTGTGTTTTAAGAAGGAAGGGGTTTTTGTTCCCTGATGTGTTTACTCATTTACCTTTTTGCTCAGATGCCATATCTGGTTTTCAGAGAATCAGCTTGGACCCTGGTTTGCGGTAGAATTGAGTAAGACACAAAGAGATAAAATTTCTTGCCTTTCGACACACAAATCCTCCTTCTACTATGAATGTGTAATCTGTTACATGAATGGGTCACCCTAAATACTTTGTGTTGGCACAATGTTATTAAAACCTGTTTAATGACCATGACCAGCTTAACAGTATTTCTCTGTGGCCCCATGACTATCTTCTACAACCAGTTCAGCTCACTAGGTTTTCCACTCGGGATAAGACACCTTCTAAATGGTTTGACCAGTACCTCTTTCTCCATGCTTTCTGTGTGACAGTGTATTCCACTGTGAACTGTTCCACAGTATTGCTATTTACACATCTTCTGGATGTTCTATCTCCTATTACAGCCTAAGGATGTTACGTATCAGATAATTGACTAATCAAATAGTAGATGCATTTTTTGCATCAACTAATTGAATAGTCAATAGGGTGCCTCCACCTTTGAAGCCTGTGGTTAGCTGGGCTGACCCCGGGCTCCATGTGGCACTGCTGCTCTGAAACACCGTGGGGAGCCGAGGCTGGGCTCCCCATGGCATCTGAAGCTGATCCCGGGCTCCACGTAGCATTTCAAAACAGATGCAGCCCAGGATCAGCCGGGAAATCCCCAGCTGATTCCAGGCGCCATGCAGCGCTACCGTTTTGAAATGCCACAAGGAACCTGATGCTGGGCTCCCCGCAGCATTCAAAGCAACAACACTGCACGGAGCAGGTGATCCCAGGGTCTGTGCAGCGCTGCCACTTTGAATTACCCCCCTTCTTCTGTCCCCCTCCTTGCTGCCTCTATCGATGGGGGGGAAGCAACTAGTCGACTATCTGATATGCATTTGCTTATCAGATAGTCAACTGGTCGACTAGTCCTTCACATCCTTATTACAGCCGCATGGGATAATTTTCAAGATTTTCTCAGGATGCATTGATACACACAGTTAACCACTGTGATTGTTGTAGACATATAAATATGATTGTGATGTCAGAAAAGCACTTGTGTGAACACTAAGTGAACTATATTACTTGCAGGTGGTTAAGATGACCTTGTCTCTAAACAGTTATAAAATCAATGTTAACATCCTGTACATGACTTGTTCTATATTTGACGCAGTAATTCAGGCCAAATTGTCACAACTCCAAGTCCTTCAAATCTAATCATATAACTTCTTTCACAGTTCTTAATTAAAAATAGACTTCAGAAACTTACTGGAAAAAAACTATTAGTGTCAAATATTTTCCAGTTAGTTCCTTTGACAGTATAAATTTCTGAGTTTTCTTTTGCTACTGTGTAATGACAGATAATGATGAGGTCTTAGTATTGCAATTAGACCCAAATTCTTGCCCACCAGATATCCCAAGCAACCAGACTTTGCGCTGGGAAGAACTATTCCAGCCTCATGGCTCCTGTAGCCACCATATTCATGGTGGATCTCCACCCTCTGCACACACCCTCTCTCTCCTCAGCTCTGTACTACTTTGTAATCTGGACCTTAGTGAGCCTTCAATGAGCTACTACATGTAGAAATCACAGATCTCCTAAACATGCTCCAAGTCTCTTCTTTCCCATTAACCATTGCACAGGCCTATGGGATTGGTGAAACAACCTGACCTTTACTGTTCTAGTTTACAAAGACTGGCAAGTTATAGCAATGTTTATTTGGTTTTTAGAAAAAAAATCAGAGAAGAGCACCATACATACCAAATTTATTGTTTTATTTTGCCATCAAATATTCAAGAGTGAACTTTGGACAGAAACAATTATAATTCACAAACCTATACTTTATGGGAGGGAATGAGCGCTTTGTGTATATGCATGAGCTACTCATTCTATTACTACTGAAGAGTATTAAATATTTTGCAAATATGACTAATTTACTATAGCTTGGTTCAATCTCCGCTCCCCTTCCAATGACATTACACAATCAATCGAATCAATATATGATCTTCTAATAGCAAAACAAGTGATGGGTAGCGTTAAGCCTTTGTAACATGTTTTATAGATATGAACTTGAAAAGTGTGTTTTCTGATTGTGCCTTTCAGTCTCACATTGCAGGTTAGAAGAACAGTAACTAGATCTCTAGGGCTAAATCCTCATCTATGTTGAGGGTGGGGTTAAGAGATGGGAGGAAAGCAAATGAGATTCCCTAAGCCACCTTTTCACCCACACAAGTTAAGACAGCAATTGGCAGCTGTAACTGATTCCAGGCAGAGTAGATGGACACCCTCATTCTCAGCCAGAACTAGAATGTCCCCTGTTACCAGAAAAAGAAGTATGGGCAGTGATGCCAATTTTAAGGCACTGGGAGTGTCTTCTAGGACAGCTTTAAATCTCCTTTTCAAATAGTGCAAAACTGTACCCTGGGCTGAAGAACCTGTCCTCAGAGCCTGCAGCTACTGTAAAGTAAGCATTCATTGTCTAGATTTGTAATGTCTTTTCCTGCTGTAAACTATATTAATCCAAACCATAATAGCTGTGTATGCTCAGTCAACCTGAATCTTTATCTTCTTCCCAGTAGTCTGATCACAAACCAAGAAGATAAAAAGATTAGAAAATGCATACAATTATTTCATGCTTGGAAGATTTTCCAAAATTGATATAATAGGTCCCAATTTAGATAACTGAAGAATTATAGTAAAACTTTCAAATATACCAACAAATCAGTCAAAACACACTTGTTACTATTTAAGCAAGAATAATCAACCCAATAATGTAATTTGCAAGTATTTACAGCACACTGTAAAGTACTCAGAATTCATATAGTTGTCTTTGCAGGCATAATACATAATACAATTGCATATAAAACTGGACATTATATTGGTGAAGCTCAGAATTACCAAAAAACATTATCAGTGACAAGTGGGAAAAGTGAAGCATGGAAAAGTCAAGTTAACTGTCTCAATGTTCCATTGAGTCACTTGCTGCACTGAGACTAGATCCTAGGCCTCTTGGCTCTCCCATGCTCAAATCACTGAAACAACACTGCTTCACAAATGAAAAAAGAACAGTTACTTACCTCGTAACTATGATTCTTCGAGATGTGTTGCTCAATTAGGTGTGTGGGCACAGCGTGCATGCATCATTGGACTTTTTTCCCTCAGCATTACCCTTAGGACCAGCAGGGAGCCCCCTAGAGTGATGCTGGTATATCAGCCCATATATACCCCTGCTGGCCCCCTCACCCACTCAGTTCCTTCTTACCGGAATACTCTGCAGAAAAAGCAGCAGGTGGGTATTTGGAATGGACATGAGCAACACATCTTAAAGAATCACAGTTATGAGGTAAGTAACCATTCTTTCTTCTTCGCGTGATTGCTCATGTGCATTCCAATTAGGTGACTCCAAAACAGAACCTATGGAGGAGGGCCAGATGTTGAAGCTACAGAGGAGTGAAGGGTCACCCTGCCCAGCCTTTTCTCTGTCTTGGTGCGTTAGTGTGCAGTGATTGGCAAAGGTATGGACAGAGGACCATGTAGTGGCTCTGCAGATGTCTAAGATGGGAACCTGTGCCATGAAAGCGGTGGAGGCTACCACGGCTCTCAAGGAGTGTGCTCTAAGGGGTGGAGCCAGTATCTCTGGCAGGGCATAGCACTCCTTGATGCAAAAGGTTATCCAGGAGGAGATCCTCTGGGAGGACACGGGTTGGCCCCTCCCCCATTCCATGATGGCCACAAACAGTTGCGGTGACTTCCTGAATGGTTTTCCTGAATGTCTAAATAAAAGGCTAACGCCCTGTGCACATCCAAAGTGTGTAAAGCCTGTTCTTCCCCAGACACATGTGGCTTGGGGTAAAAGACTGGCAGGAAAATATCCTGGGAGGTGTGAAAAGAAGACACCACCTTGGGCAGAAAAGCTGGGTGAGGGCAGAGCCTGACCTTGTCTCTAAAAAACATCATGTAGGGTTGATCCGAGGTAAGCACCCTGAGTTCGGATACTCTCCTGGCAGATGTGAGTGCCACCAGGAGAGACACCTTATAAAATAGGTATAGGAGGGAACACGATGCAAACAGTTCGAATGGGGGTCCCATAAGTTTGGAAAGAACCAGGTTAGGTTCCACTGGGTTGGTGGATATGTGGGTACAGCCACTCCAACCCTTTCAGAAACCTGTTGACTATTGGGTTAGCGAACAGGGTTTTCCCCTCTTCCCCTGGGTGGAAGGCCAAGATGGCCACCAAGTAAACTTTGATGGAAGAGGAAGAGAGGTCCTGGAGCCTGAGTTCCAATAGGTAATCAAGGATCAGAGGAATCGTAGCCCACGTTGGGTGCATCCCCTTCTGGGAAGCCCAGATGCAGAACCACTTCCACTTAACCAGGTAGGTAGTCTTAGTGGAGGGCTTCCTGCTACCCAACAGGACTTCCTGACCCTGTTCTGAGCACTGAAGCTCATCAGCCATCAACCACAGAGCTTTCCACGCTGTCAAGTTCAGCAAGTACAGGTCTGGGTGGCGGAGCCTGCTCGACTCCTGATATATTGGGTCCGGGAGCAGAGGGAGGGTTATGGGTCTTGCACATGACAGATTGAGGAGGGTTGAAAACCAGTGCTGCCTGGGCCATGCCAGAGCGATTAGGATCAGGGACGCCCTGCATGCCCGCACTCTGAGTAAGACCCTGTGGATTAGCGCGAAGGCATACAGGGGAGGAGAAGAGCATCTCCCAGGGAACCCCATTCCTGTCCCATCAGGGAGCAGAACCGGTGGCACTTCTTGTTCTGACCTGTGGCAAAGAGGTCCAGGTGGGGAAACCCACCCCCATGCATGGAAGATGGATCGGGCTACATCCCACCTCAAAGACCATTCATGCCCCACAAAGGAGCTGCTCAATCTGTCCGCCAGAATATTTTGGGAGCCCGGGAGGTACGAAGCCATCGGGTAGATATCCACCCCAATGCAGAGGTCCCACAGGCAAATGGCTTCCAAGCACAGGCGAGGAGAATGGGCCCCACCTTGTGCTACTAGAAAGTATCTAGACACAGATGATTTTACACACATTCATTAATCATAGGTTCTGAAAATGGCATCTAGCACCTGTATGGAGATTCAAGTGAACCTCTTTCATCTGCCACTAGCAGCTCACAAGTAAACAGTGTTTCTCAGAGCAGCAGTTGGGATGATTTTCTCAAACCCCTCTGGACTGGCCTTCTCTGCTCTATAGATGTCAGTATGATAACTCCCACTGATTTCAAAGGGAGGAGAGTTGGACCAACACGGAGCACTTTGGAAAATCCCATCAACAGTGTTCAATAATCAACAGCAGTATCCTATAGCTATGATAGTAAAGGGTCAAAAATAAAACCAGAGCAGTCTAAATATGAATCCTGAATTTGTAAACTTCTACAATTTGCATTTAAGATTCTCTTAAGGTCACAATTTACTCTCTCTCTCTCCTGTAAATTAAAAGAAATGTGAACTTCTGCCCAGTATTACTACTTTTAACTCCTTTTTATTGACATAAAGACTAACTTGTTTGTACCTTTAAAAACATATCTTCAAAACTAGAAAATATTTAAATTTTTGCTGCCGTTTCTTTTAGCAGTTCAAAGCTTAATGTACTATATGGTAACTGCAACCTGAAATTATCTTTGTAATGTAGTAATGCACAATAATGGAATGTGTTCAGTCTCCGATATCTTTATTTCTGGTAATAAATCAAAACTTCAAGAGCAATATTTTTATCTCAATCACACTCAGTTACACTAGTGTAAAGCTAGAGTAATTCTTGAAGTCAATGGACTGGAAGGATTTAATGTAAATGCAATTAGAATCTGGCCCCAGGTGTTTAATTATATTAACAATAGGATTCCATTTTTCAGATTTTATTAATTCAAATTGCAGTCTCTTAAAGCAACTGAGATTTTTAAGGCGATTAAGGCACTAATCTCCAGATGATGGAGCTCAATGGTAAATTCCAAGTATAATATATTTGGCCATCTTAACCTACAACCTGTTCCCACATACACTTACACATGAGTGGTTTAACCCATTTGATAAATCCATGAAACAACTCCTGCAGATTAATCACTCACCCCCATATATAAGTATTTTCAAGATCATCCACCTAGTCCATAGCTGATATTCACTCACAATGTAAACAGAGTTAGCCTTAGCACAGAAGAGGACCTCACATGGCATGTCAGGCATACTGTAAGTCAGAATTCAGGTGTTATGTCTGAACCATTTGGGGAAAGCTTGAATATTTCAAGTATTTGTATGACCTCTAACATAATACAACCAAAGAACCTCACCCAACAATTCCTACATCAAGTCCATAACTTCTGTTTGAGTTAAACCATCTCTTTCAGAAGGCCATCTAGCCTTGATTTAAAGACAAGTGATGGAGAATTTACTACACCCCTAAATACTTGGGTCTTCCTCTAGTGTTATCAATCTCTTAATTATATAGTAATTGAAATTCACAAGAAATATGCACGAGAACAAAAAAGCATTATATCCTTCAGAATTTTAGTGCAATTTTATAAAGTTATAACCAACAGGGTAAACTAAACAGTAAAGTAATGGTGAGCTAGATATTGCTTTGTATTTGCACTACTGGAAATCTGGAATAACTCCACCAACATTAGTGCAGCTTCACTACATTTTACCCAGTGTAACCGAGAGTAGAATATATTATGACTTTATTCTGGAAGAAAGCATAGAGAAATTGCTTTCCTTCCAAGACTTGTGTCTTGTTTTTACCGACTCAGGAAATAATGCAAACAGCTATTATTTTTCCTTGTTTCTTGATGTCTTAACATGAAAAAATAAAAATTACCTTCATGCTGCTGATTCTTTGATGGAATCAAAGTGTCAACTGCATCTTGGATCTGTTCAGCATTGTTTTTAAAAGCAGTGAGAAAGTCCCTTAAAGCAAACTGTGAAGCTTCCGCTTTAAGGTTTATGTAAGAAGAAAGAACATCTGCAAAGAAAGTGGGACTGGGGAGAGACAGAGGTATGGGCATATTGTCTAGGGCAGTGTTTCTCAAACTGTGCTCCGCGGAGCCACAAGGCTCCGCAAGACCTCTCCAAGGGCTCCGGGAGGTTGACAAACTGGAAACATCAATAGGTACAACACATACAATCAGTGGACCGCTGGGGCTCCGCATAAATTTTTACGCATGTAAAGGGCTCCAGAGCCCAAAAAGTTTGAGAACTGCTCATCTAGTGTACTCTGGAGAGCAAGCAGTTTTGACAGTTGAAATACAACAGTATAGAAAAATTAATGTGTTCAGCACTTCCTACAAGGAAGTCCAGATGCATAGTACACGTATATGTCTATGTATTTACTTTAGAACTATGTCAGTTTACACGGGATGAGGTGCTTAATATTTGCTTAAAAGTTGCTGATTTTTTTTTAAAAGAGGAGAAATATTTAGAGTGAGAACAGCATTTGCAGTACAGTACTACATATTTATTTTCTGAAGTAGAATTCGGTTTGTCAATACTCTATTTTAAATATGTCTGTTTACATTTCATAGTGACTTAGTAATGTTGTTACCTATAATACTCTACCGCCTCTGAATATCTC